>NC_092140.1:98761783-99076063 GCF_043159975.1 Macaca nemestrina
CTTGCCCGGCTGATTTTTTGTATTTTGTTTAGTAGAGACGGGGTTTCACCGTGTCAGCCAGGATGGTCTTGATCCTGACGTCGTGATCCGCCCGCCTCGGCGTTCAAAAGTGCTGGGATTACAGGCGTGAGCCACCGCGCCCGGCCCCTGCTATTTATTAATATACGCCCTGAAGCCGTTTTGCTTTTAGGCTGAGGCCAAGTGGGATCCGGAGGAGGCCTTAATTTAGAGCGGGACCCCTGGGTGTTGAAGCCCAGTTTTCTGATCCAGAATTCTCTTCCCACAAACAAGGCAGAATTCCTCCATCAGAAAGACCAGAGAGCTAGTGCCCCTGACAAGGAGTGGGCTGACCTAGCCCTTGTCTTAGAGGCAGGACAAGGCCAAAGGCCCCCGGGGGAGCGGACATGGGGGAGCTATGCAGGTGGGGCAAGGCCAGGCAGTTCCCGCTAGCTGAGCACCGTAATCTGCTGCCGCTCACTTCCCTCCAATGTGTACACGTTGCTGGGTCACGGGAGGTATGTGGCTAAGTGACAGTATCACTTCCAAGAAAGCGCTGAAGCTGAAAATCAGCCAGCCAGCAAATGTGGCACAGAGTATACAATGCTACCACCCAGAGCACCACGCGGTTCTGGGCGGTGTGTGGCTCCAACCACAGGCTGCTGGGCTCAGACAGCTGCTTCCCCGGGTTGATGGAACCGGGGTGTCCCCTGTTCCAGGGCCTTTATGCTAACTGTTGGTGCCAGCTGACGAGTCCTTTCCGTTGGCAGTTCCTCTCCTGCACAGATTTCTGATCTGTAGCTTTCCTACGGCTGCGTGTGCTGTCCCCTCAGGAAAGCCATGGGTCATTTGTCATAGAATTAGGGACAAAAGTCACCAAATCATTTCGCTTCTTTCCTCAGAAGCCTAATTCCCATTTAGTACAGTATCTTATGGACAAGTGAGAATTATTCAGTAGTAGCATGTGCACCCCCCACCCTAAACTAGAGAAACAGGACGTTTACTAAAGAGTTGAATGGAAGAAAAGAAATTCTAGAGGATTCTAGGACAAATTTCCAGACCCAGCTTCTACAGAGCACTTCAGACACTCCAACACTTTGCTTAGGAGTAATTTGTATAGAAAGTGTTAGCGCTAGTCCAGCCCCTCTCATGAGAATATTTTAGACAACTGTCAGTAAAAAACAGAAATCTGTATTCTTGTGAGATAGTAAGTTGTATTGTGTGTGTTAATGAATAAAACAAATTCCATTTGCACACAGACTGAATTTATAAAATCTCTCTCACCAAAATGGATTGATACACAATCTAATGCAATATTAGCTATGTTTTCATTTTCATTTTCTGTAATATATCAGCAGTAAGCAAAATAAAGTTATGACATCTTTGAACATAAATGTCGTGAGGATCCTGCTGTAACTGTTTTTCTAATTGCTAAGGCCAAAGTATAAAATCTGAGCACCCTCAATCCCCTGAGATATGGACTCGCTAGGGAAAACACACAGCAGATGAGCCAGCCAAAGCGTGGCTCCAGGTCCAGCAGGCTGCCATGTGGCTCCGCAGACCTCTCCACGTTTAGAATTCTCCACTGCCCTGTGTTTTGTCTTTGAGTTTGTTACATAACAGTGCTAATGTTTCTCAGCCCCAGTTTTGTTTTTTTGTCCATACTTAATGCCTTTGCCTGTGAAAGCGGTTCTTACCCCGTAGGAGCAGACACACACACACACACGTACACGCACACGCACACGCACACGCTCACACACATGGCAAAGCTCATGTGTGGGCCCTCCTGCCACGCTCCAGGTGTCCAGGAAGCAATCAAAGGTCTCGCCTAACCAGGTTGGGGGTAAGATACAGCTCCTGTGATGCCAACTGTCACTCAGCAGTTCTCTCACCCATTCAAGAAGCAAGTGGGCCAGGCAAAGTGGCGCACTTCTATAATCTCAGTGCTTTGGGAGGGTGAGGTGGAAGGATGGCTTGAGCCCAGGAGTTTGAGACCAGCCTTCTGGTGAGACCTCTTCTCTACAAAAAAAATTAAAAAATTAGCAGGACGTAGTGGCATGCACCTGTAGTTCCACCTATCGGGAGGCTGAGGCAGGAAGATTGCTTGAGCCCAGGAAGTCAAAGCTGCAGTGAGCTATGATTGCGCCACTGCACTCCAGCCTGGGCAACAGAGCAAAGCCCTGTCTCTAAAAAAATAAAAAGGAAAAAAAGAAGTGAACGAGAGGCCAACTATAGACAGAATAACTTCAAATCCATTCTAATTTGCAAAAAACAAAAGTAAAATCAGTGGCAACTTCAATGATGTAAACTATTAACACAAATGACACACACCAGTGTGTGATGACATGATGGTTGAGTGTGAAAGGAGGCGTGATGAATTGCCAGTGATTATAGATTATAACCTTTAAGTGATGCATCATCATGTATGGCACACTTTTTTTTCATTAGGCCACATTATTCAGTTACAAGCTGTCCTAGTAATAATTTGAAGTTGCAGTTTTAATTACTAAAATAAATCCATTTTATGGTATCTGGTTTTGACTGTGAGTGTTAATACCAAAACATTTGTCCAAGTCAGTCATCAAATCTGCCTATTATATACAGAAAATGAAAGATGTGGCTAGACTGGATTTTATTTTTTGAGACAGAGTCAAGGGGAATCTGGTATTTTTAGTAGAGATGGTCAGGCTGGTCTCGAACTTCTGACCTCAAATGATCTGCCTACCTCAGCCTCTCAAAGTGCTAGGAGTACAGGCATGAGCCATCATGCCCAACCTGATACTCCTAGTTCTTAAAAAATATCACACCATACTTCAGAAAGCAAGAATGTCTGTAATACATTATATAAAATACTTTCATTCATAAAGGTAAAAATATAGAAGTTTGTATTCATTGGAGAGGTAAGCTTAGGGTATCTGGAAGATTCCCTTATATAAAACATCTTATTTCCCAAATAACACTTAAATGAGTCCTCACCATACCTGAAACAAACATGTTGTCAAATGTGGATTATAGTTCAGCACTCAGATGTGTAGATTACGTTTTCCTTGCTGACCATCAGGTAGAAACATGGCTGTGAAAACCCAAGTTCGGCATTTGATAATCTCAACTAAATGAATGATTAAACTCATTCAAAAACAAGGCCTCGTATTTATCAGAGAAATGCAGCTGAAAAACACATAAGGCCTTAGTATGATGTCGGACACTGAATATCAGTCCTAGGTAATCATACATTTCCAGTTGAAGAGCTAGAATTTACATGACTCTCTTTTGAAAGCTCAATTTCCCTAACAGTTCAGTTGTTGAACAGAAAATGCAGAGTAACAGAGTTTTAAGAGCGAGCATAAAGGACATACACAGAAATCTATGGCCATTTTTCTTTGCTTACATAGAAATGCAATAAACAACTAGTCCTGCCCAGTATTATGTCCTAAATTTGAAGAAATGCACCTTCAGAGAAGGCCGCTTTGATAATTTTGAATAACTGGGAAAAGTCTACTAGGACGGCTGAGAGAAAAATTCACACAAAGAATCTTCTAGAAGTAGGAGCTCTGCATCTGACTACTGGAGCATTCCTCCATTTCCAATAGGGATTTTTTTTTCACAGATTATTTTTGACTTAGCCAAGCAGGGAGCCTATTTCAAAGCTCCCAATTTGGAAATCATGGAAGCTTTATAAAGTTTTCCACCTGCATCTCTTTTTAGGAACACAGTTCTTTATTCTCTAAGGGATGAAAACCTTTAGCATATAAAAACTTTGTTAAGCTGTCACTATCAATAGTGTGGAAAAAATAACAGTGGACAAAGAAGAAACAAATTGCATCTTCGAATAAGTTTTCTTGTAGCTCTTGTTAAAAGCTATAACCTCTGATGTTAACTAAATTTAACCCATTCTGACCCTCTTGGCGGCCCTTAACCTCTTCTTTCTTCTGTTTCCTGTGTCTGCTGGAGAGAACTAGCCCAGTCATTGGAAAAGCGTTCTCTGTACCACACAAAGGCCCAGCCTTCCTGCTACCCCATCAGGAGGCCCCGAGTCGACCGAGGGGTCAGCACCTGTGCCGAGAAGCAGGTGACAGTGAACTGCCTGTATCCTTCTTGGCAAGTTGTAAGAGTGTCTACCCTTCAAATATCACACTGCAGTTTCAGGCATTCAAGCCACTGAAGTTTAGATTTTCTTTGTGAATGCAGACTTTACACAAATTAATCTATTGCTGTTCAACTGACTGTAAAATTAGTAGATTTACTGTTGCAAAAAAAAAAAAAAAAAGAAGAAGAAGAAGAAGAAAAACTAAGAGCTTTCACTTTCACTTTGGTAAGGTCAGGGATGTGTCCTAGGCTGCTAACAAAGCAGGCTTTAAAAATCTTTGCAGCAGAACCTAGCAACTTGCAAGGTGAAAAAGCAGCAAAACAATGATTCCAATGTACAGTGGAAAGTCTACTTCCCTATACAGTAAACATCTGAAACGCCACATTTGAGGAACTTTCCAAAATGGAATAATTTGCCTTTAATTCCATTTGCCTCAAAGATGGGAAACAGCACATATTTATTTTATCACAAACATTCTATTTGCTGTCAGTCCTCCCCTCCTTAAATAGCCTTGTAACTGCAACGTTTCACGTAAATGTTTAAAAATAGTATAGGGTTGCATCCTTTTTTTTTTTTTTTTTTTTTGAGATGGAGTCTCCCTCTATCATCCAGGCTGGAGTGCAATGGTGCAATTTTGGCTCACTGTAACCTCCACCTCCCTGGTTCAAGGGATTCTCCTGCCTCTGCCCGAGTAGCTGGGACTACAGGTGCGCACCACCATGCCCAGCTAAATTTTTTTTTTGTACTTTTAGTAGAGATGGGGTTTCGTCATGTTGGCCACACTGGTCTCGAACTCCTGACCTCATGATCTGCTCGCCTCAGCCTCCCAAAATGCTGGGATTACAAGCATGAGACACTGTGCCCGGCTGGGTTGCATTCTAAATGTAAAATGCTAACTAATCATTTCGTCCTGTTTTGCTTTATCTACACAGTAGTCAGCATGGTACATTTCACGCTAGCTCTCTGTTGTTCTGCATGATGTCCTATGATGGTAATAGAAATTATTTTCATTGTTTCAAAACGATGAAAGTTAACTGAATCACCCCAAAACTCAATACCTCTGAAATGGAAAGACATGTCTCTGTTGTGTTCCAAATGAAACTTTTGAACCTATTTTCTGCTTCTGCGGTTGCACAAGAGACTCTTCACAGAAGATAAGTGGATCTTCCATATACAAATACTTTTATTTGGCAAATATGAAAGCTTTTTAAAAATTTATTACAATGTCATTAATTTTAGACAAATTTATTTTGCTGATTCACAACCACCACCTTTTAATAACTGAGGCCATCATATTCTGACAAGAGAAATGATTAATCCGGAGTCTAATGTTACGGGAAATCTCACAGTAAGGAAATTTATTTTGAATCTAGTAGTCTGAGAGCACATAAAGGGTTATAACACAGATGTGGTCACCAGATGTTCTCCAGCTCTACTGCAGAACCAGACTAAGTAGCAACATGATGGATTTAGGTTATGTAAAGGAAAAGACTCCCGTCTTATAAAACATTGAAATGAGAAGCTAAATCTCCTAGCCTCGAGTTTTTTCATTTTGTTTTGTTTTGTCTTGTTTTAAATATAGAGATGTTTACATGTTTGAAATGGATTAATTATAGTCGCCTGAGGAAAATGGTAGAGATTCCCTAAGAATGCTTTCGGCTTTAATAGTTTCTAACAGACAATAATAGACACACAATATTGGACTGAGAGTATCTTCAGGAAGTTTTCAACGAGTTATCTAATACTCAGCCAAAGCCTCTTGTCTGCCTTGTTTCTATCTTTTGACAAGTCTGTAAACATCAGCTAAGGAGAGCATGGGCCCTCTTGGCTATTAAACTGGCCTTGTAATGACAGAGTTGCTGCCGTTTAAGATAACTGCTCTCAGCTACATTTACTTGGCACTACATAGGATCTCACACATAATAGACTTAAATTCCCCCAGTTTTAGCAAAACTGCCCAGGTGAGAGTTTATAATCTGGGGAGGGAGGAGTATATAATCTATGAACAATTATTTGTTGAAGAATATGCTGAATATCTGAACCCACATGGGCGTTAAAGTTTGAAGATGCTTCGTATCTTCAAAATAAACCCAGAATTTTGGCTGGGCAGGGTGGCTCACACCTGTAATCCCAGCACTTTGGGGGGCCAAGGTGGGTGGATCACCTGAGGTCAGGAGTTCCAGACCAGCCTGGCCAATATGGTGAAACCCCATCTCTACTAAAAATATAAAAACTAACCAGGTGTGGTGGTGGGTGCCTGTAATCCCAGCTACTTGGGAGGCTGAGGCAGGAGAATTGCTTGAACCCAGGAGATGGAGGTTGCAGTGAGCCAACACAGTGCCACTGCACTCCAGCGTCGGCAGCAGAGTGAGACCTCATCTCAAAAAAAAAAAACACAGGATTTTTATTAGTATTAGATTTTTAAATGAATTGTTACAGTCATTGTGGCACTATAAAGATGCAGCCCAGTGTTCAAAACTTTTTAAAGAAATCACCCACATACTGATTATTTTGTGGATCAGATATGTTGTACCTCAATGACTTTGGGCTAAGCAAGTAAATCTCACATATAATCCTATTTTGGAAGGTCCCCTCGGCGTTGGGGAAAAGTGGGAGGACTTGGAAAGCTAACAGGCAAAGAGAGGGACAGGATATTTCCATTATTCCTTCATCAGAGCAAATCACCAATATATTAATTGCAAGAGAAAGTTCACGGGCATGCTATGGAAATTAACGTAGAAATTACCATGTGGTAGAAAACACAGGCATTTTTAGAGTCACTGTGATTTGAGTCTTACTGAGTTTCATTTTTGAGGGGGTTAAATTATGTGTAGAAACGATAACATAATTGGGAAAGCGCTACACATTTCTCAGAGTCCTCTTCTATGTACATAATGGAGCAGTTTACAAAAGATCTGTGGCATAGTAATATCACTTCCCCAAACCAAAGTCATCTTTATTCAAGGATCTTCAAAGTCTGTCCCCACGAAGCAGAGTTCAAGGCTCTCAATGACCCCTTAAAAGCTGCCAAGTGGCCTGGCGTGGTGGCTCACACTCGTAATCCTATCACTTTGGGAGGCCGAGTGGGGTGGATCACCTGAGGTCAGGAGTTCGAGATCGGCCTGGCCAACATGGTGAAACCCCGTCTCTACTAAAAATACAAAAATTAGCCGGACCCAGTGGCACGCGCCTGTAATCCCAGCTACTTGGGAGGCTGAGGCAGGAGAATGGCGTGAACCCGGGAGGCGGAGGTTGCAGTGAGCCGAGATTGCGCCACTGCACTCCAGCCTGGGCGACAGAGCGACACTCCGTCTCAAAAAAAAAAAAAAAAAAGCTGCCAAGCTCCATTTCGGCTGGAGGTCAAAGGAGAGTTCAAGGGAAAAGACGAAAAAAAAGGCTTCTGTCCATCTGTGAGCATGTCTGTAATGGTCATCCCATTTCTGCATGTCTCCTAAACACTAAAGCTCCATCTTCTAGGTGTGGAGACAGCTGACAATGTAAGTCTAGAAAGCTTCCTAAACCACCTGCTCTGGACACAGCTGCCTTCAAAGAGGGACTGCAAATGGATGCTGGGCGGTAGCTTCAGTTACCAGCGATTACTTGGTGTCAATCTATCTGTACTATTACCTTAGCAAATTTTAAGTCTTTAGTTTGGGCATTAAATGTTTCAGTTACTTGTACATACTTCACATCTTTAATGTTTTCATGGACTCGTAACTTTACTGTTTCACTACTTCAGTCTAGCGATGCAAGGAACATTTAGTTTGCCTGGGCTTTGGGTTTTTCGGCTTTTTTTTTTTTTTTCCTTGATTCTGCTACTAGTTGTGTGACCTTGGGCAAATTTGTCTCAGTGCCCTCATCTGTAAAATGGGTAATAATACTAATTGGCTCATAAGGCTGTCCTTAAGATTAGATAACTTGAGATATGTTCAGTGCGTAGAACAGTTTCTGGCACATAGGTAAAAGCACTCCTAAGTGTGGACAATTATAATTGCTGAGCACCTAACTCTCCCCAGGTATTGTGCTACTCTGTCCCCGAATCTACATCACGCAAAATATCTTGGCATTGAGAAGTAATTTTGATACAATGAAATGAATCCTTAATTCTTCTTGATTAACTTGGAAACAGCCAAGATGCACACCTGGACTTTCGGTCTCACACAAGAGTTGTTTCATCACCTCCCTATCTTAACAGTGAGCGTCGAGCTACCAGCAGCTGAGGAGGAAATGGAGATTTCGTCTTTGCTCTCAAAGAACTAAAGCTGAAATCGTTTTGTCATCTGTAATAAAAGAGGTAATGCTGATTCAAGGAGTTAATGAGAAATAAGACAACGCCTTCCAGTGGACAAGTAGTCAATAAATGTTAATTTCTCTTCATAGCAGGAATCCAAACATTCCAGGTATGACGCCAGATTAGGCGGCTTCACGACTGTGGATTCGCAGTCTGCCCTTGAGGAATTTCTTATTGAAGACGGAGGGGGGAAGGGCGGCCCACACCCCCAGCACCCGGCTTTCGAGCGGGCTCCACGGGTCCGGGTCCGGGTCCGGATCCGTTTTCCCCTTCGCCAGCTGAGGCCCCGTTCGAACCTCTCCCAACTACAACGCGGAGGCTCTGACGCCCCGGCCCCAGCTGGCTTCGTTTTGCCTCCGGGAGCCGCGCTCCACCGGGGACCCAAGGGGAGCCGTTCGCACTCCGAAGCTGTCTGCTCACCTGCAAATCGGAGATAGCGCCCTTTCACTCACAATCCTTATAAAAGCAGCTTATAAAACACTTTATTCAGTGTTACATTAAAAAGACGTTTATAAAAGCTATTTATAAAGCCCTAGTGGGAGACCGAGATTGGTGTGAATGTAATATAACTGGAGGAAGGGCTGCTCCGATTGCTGCAGAAATGTGACATTAGATTCACCGCACCTGCGGAGCCGCAGGAGCCAGGTGAGCAGCAATTTCCCCTCAAACACTTCCTCCGCGCCCTCCGCATTTTCTGTCGGCGGAACGGCATCCCAACTGTAGAAAACCGTGGCTCCACCCATCACCTCTCCTTTAAAGGACGCGGGATGAAGCCCCGCCCACTACGGAGAGCGAAGGGGACTCGCCGCGGAGCCGCTGTACGTGCGCCCGCCAGAGTGTAACAGTCGCTTGCCCCGGCACAGGTAATGCTAAATATGAGGCGTGCGGAGCGGTGTGCGGACCAGCACCGGGAGGACGTGATCTTAGGGGGCGCCCCTGTAGAGGAGGCACCTGGAAGGTCACGGTCACCCCGTCCTGCCGGTACCGAGGGCGGAGAGGCCCCGCAGGTCCTGCCGCAGAGTCGGGGGGTTTTCTGCCGGGCTGTAATGCCATTTTCAGGGAGGCCGCTGCACGAACTTTCCAAGGATGCTAGACCTAGAGTCGGCGCCGGCCCCGGCCCTACTGAGCTTACCTAGTTCTGCCCCGCCATGCGCGCTCACTTTTGTGCGCACGCACGCACGCAGTACGTCCCTACGTCCCGTTTCTAACCCGGACGCGCCGCCGGTGGCCTTCTCCAGGTGGGCGTGGCCGCCGTGTTACCCACGACCGGATCAGGGGCTCCCGGAAGTGCTCCTGCCCCTTACTGCCTGGCACCTCCGGGGCAGAACAAGCCAGGCGAAGGGCGCCTGCGCAGGGAAGCCTGAAGAAATGCGTTGTTCCTTGCTGCCTGCTGCTGCGGGAGGAGACCTTATGGGGGAAGGTCGCTAAGTGACTGGGATTTATTTTCTCATTTATCATTTAGTAGGCTCCGTGGCTTAAGACTTGAACGAAGTAAACCAAGTTCTCTTACTGAGAAGTCTCAGTTTCAAGTACGTGTTGTGAAAGGCCTAAGTCTAAGAAAAGTAGAGGGAGGAGAGAAAAATCTGGAAAATCGACTACTATTTATTGTGCCAGGCACAACACAGTAATGAATAAGTCGATTTTGTTTCTTGCTTCGTAGAGTTTACGGTCTAGTGATGGAGAGCAGTAGTACTAAGATCATCACGAAACTGTAATTGTAATGAATGTTTTAAAGGAAAGATAAACTGGACTGTAGAAGCATTCAGTGTTAGGCTCAGTAAATTGCGGGAGGGTTGGGAGACCTGGCTTAGTTTGGGAGGTAATCAGAAGAATGCGCTAGGCATTAATCTGGCTTTTCCTAAACCAAGGACAAGAGTACTGTATTTCAAAAGCCGAATGGCCAGTGTGGCCTAGGCATGAAGGAGAAACTGGACAGGTGGGAAAGGCTTTTTGGCCTGGTGAAGGTGTAGATCCTTAATCTCGGGGCAGTTTTATTTAAGATGAGGAGGGTCCTGACGGGTGTAGTGACCGCAGTGCAGTGGGAACTGGTTGCCAGGGCTCAAGCCGAGTTGGGAGACTGGCAGGAATCCAAACTAGGTGGTCGATGTTTTAAACTGACGGTGGTGACAGTGGATACGGAGAAAACTGGATGGATTCGAGCGGGATTTAGGAAATGAAGTCGATGAGCTTGGTGTTGGGTTGACTGAAAGTGAAGGAAAGTGGAGGCGTCAAAGGTGTCTTGGAGGTGACTGGAGGTTGTGGATGGGTGGTGACCCCATCACTAGAGTTCTGGAAGAAGACTAACATAGGGTTAACATAGGAGAATAAGTTCCTTTTTTTTTTTTTTTTTTTTTTGAGAGAGAGTCTCACCCTGTTGCCTAGGCTGCATGCCTAAGCTGGAGTGCAGTGGCACGATCTCAGCTCACTGCAACCTCTGCTTCCCGGGTTCAAGTGATTCTCCTGCCTCAGTCACCCAAATAGCTGGGATTACAGACTCGTGCCACCAGGCCTGGCTAGTTTTTTTGTATTTTTAGTAGAGGGGTTTCACCATGTTGGCCAGGCTGGTCTTGAACCCTTGACCTCAAGTGATCTGCCCTCCTCAGCCTCCCCAAAGTGCTGGGATTACAGGTGTGAGCCACTGCGCCCGGCCATAAGTCCAGTTTTTAATACTGAGTCTTTAGCTCTGGGTTTAAAAGCTTTTTAAAAACATACGGTTATTATTTCAACTTAATAGCTAAAGAAATATGGTTAAATAATTGGCCAAAGATATATGTTGGCTTTTTCCAGTGTTCTGAGTGGGAGTTCTAGCACGTTAACAGCTCAGCCTCATTATGGAGAGTACACTTTGTGTTTCCTATGGAAGAGCAAAACCAGAGCCAAGGGAGGGCAGCATGAAGGCCCAGTAAGGTAGTGCTGGTCCTCTGGGATTAAGGCTGCACTGCTCAGGCTAGAATGGGACAACCGAAACAGTTTGCAGGCAGAAACAAGGACTTTATGAAACTTCTTTGGAAGGTGTAAAAGAGTTCTTAGGGTCGTGAGAATTGGCAAAATTAATTTCACAAATATTTAGTCTGCTAGAGTCTATGGAACTTTGATCCAGTCTCCCAGGAAAGAACAGATAACAGCATGAGCTTGTGAATATCAGCTATATGAGAAAAGCAGTGAGTGAACAAATAATAGAAGTTATTTTCGTCTCTTCAGTCCACATGATTTCAAATGTATGCAAGTGATTTAATTTTTTATTGGACAAGAATGCCCACCCTTGGCCGGGCGCGGTGGCTCAAGCCTGTAATCCCAGCACTTTGGGAGGCCGAGACGGGCGGATCACGAGTTCAGGAGATCGAGACCATCCTGGCTAACGCAGTGAAACCCCGTCTCTACTAAAAAATACAAAAAAAAAAATAGCCGGGCGAGGTGGCGGGCGCCTGTAGTCCCAGCTACTCGGGAGGCTGAGGCGGAGAATGGCGTAAACCCGGGAGGCGGAGCTTGCAGTGAGCTGAGATCCGGCCACTACACTCCAGCCCGGGCGACAGCGCGAGACTCCCTCTCAAAAAAAAAAAAAAAAAAAAAAAAATGCCCACCCACACACCCCTCATATCTCCTAAACCACATATTTAAATCATGTTCCAGGAAGTTTCCTTGCAAATATTTTATCAGTACTTCCAGTGGAATGCAAAATAATACAGGGAATACAGCTGTCCTTTGGAGCAGTAATAATTGTCTTTTTTTTTTTTTTTTCTGGTACAAGAATGTTCACAGCAGCTATTCGTAAGGGCCAAAAAAAAAAAAAAAAAAAAAAAAACAAAGGGAACAGCCTAGGTGTTCATTAACAGAAAACTAGATTTTAAAACTGCGATATATTCATATACTTGGAGGACACTTCTTAGAAATAAGAAGGAACAAAGTAATGATCCGTACAACGTGAATTAATCTCAAAACATGCTGAGATGCCTTACAACAAAGAGTAGATACTGTTTGATTCCGTTTATATGAAGTCTTAGGACAGACTGTGATGGGAAAAGATCAGAACAATAGTTGCCTCTTGGGGATGGAGATCGACATGGAAATGGCAAGAGGGAACTTTCTGGGATGATGGTGATGTTTTGTCGATAGGAGTTTTGGTTACAAAGGTGTATGCACTTGTCAAAACTCAGATAAAGTCTGAGTAATCGAATTAAAAATGGATATCATACTATAAAGTTATGTATTATAAGTAATTGACATTAAGATAATTGACTTTTAGAATATTGTGTATGTCTCGGAGAGTGTAGTTGTGGGAGTGAGTGCAGCAGATGCACCAGGATTATCATGAGAATGTAAGCGTTTGTTTCTATTTTGAGTTAGTCTCCTGGCCTGTTCAGCCTAGTGTTGTTTACGTCACAGAGGCATCAGAGATTTTCTTTTTTTTTTTTTTTTTTTTTTTGAGACGGAGTCTCGCTGTGTCTCCCAGGCTGGAGTGAGTGGCGTGATCTCGGCTCACTGCAAGCTCCGCCGCCCGGGTTCCCGCCATTCTCCCGCCTCAGCCTCCCAAGTAGCTGAGACTACAGGCGCCCACCACCACGCCCGGCTAGTTTTTTGTATTTTTAGCAGAGACGGGGTTTCACCATGTTAGCCAGGATAGTCTCGATTTGCTGACCTCGTGATCCACCCGCCTCGGCCTCCCAAAGTGCTGGGATTACAGGCTTGAGCCACCGCGCCCGGCCGCATCAGAGATTTTCATCAGAGAACGTGGCTTCCTATTTTTCATCAACCTTGAAAGGTTAGGGGCAGTCTCAGGCATCCTAGCTCAAACTACCCTTGACCCCAGTTATAGTGTTTTCTTACTCCTAGTTCATCTTTTTTTTTTTCTTTTTTTTTTTTTTTTTGGCCTAACCCAGTAGTTCTGAACAGGATAGGGAAGAGGAAACATCTGTGTTTTGAAAAGCATCCCCAGGTGATGCGGACAGGCCCTGGTTTCTGAGAAACACCGCCCCATTGTAGACCAGTTGACTTTTAACCGTTCACTAGCAAAAAATTGTACCAGTTCTGCCTCAAACTGAAACCATCACCATTTATTTTATTCTTCTAAAATTTTTATTTCAGTAGCTTTTGGACTGCAAATGGCTTTTCATTACATGGACGAATTATATAGTGGTGAATTCTGAGACTTTAGTGCACCGTCACCCGAATTGTGTACATTGTACCTAATGTGTACTTTTTTTTATGCCAGCCTTCCTCCCATCCTGCCCCATCACCATTTTATGATAAGGCTTTTACACTTGAGTTTAGGGAAAACTAAATGAAGAAATAAAGGCAGTATGCATTACCAAAAAATCAGAATTTTAAGTTTATAAAGTTCCTTATTTATGGGTCACTTAGATATAGGCTTGAAACGAATAAAGGGAATATTTTTTAAAATTATGTACAAAGCCAGAATGCCAATGTATTAAATTACAGTGAAATTTAGAACTTACACAGACTGGAATAGTTACATTGGTATTACTAGTGAACCGTTCCTCCCTCTAGGCTATTGATTTGTTCTTTAAAAATGTATTAATTATTGAACACCCATATAACCATAACCTAGATTCAGCAAATGCTGCCATAAGTGCATTGTTTATCTTTTCTGCTGAATGGTTTCAAAGCAAGTGATAGATGTCATGACACTCTCCTCAATACTTCAGCATTTGTTTCTTAAGAATTCCATTTTCACACCTAAGAAAATTAACAGGCTGGGTGCCCTGGCTCACGCCTGTAATCCCAACACTTTGGGAGGCCAAGGCAGGTGGATCATTTGAGGTCAGGAGATCGAGACCAGCCTGGCCAACATGGTAAAACCCCATCTCTACTAAAAATGCAAAAATTGGCTGGGCAGTAGTGGTGCACACCTGTACTCCCGGCTACTTGGGAAGCTGAGGCAGGAGAATCGCTTGAACCTGGGAGGCAGAGGTTGTAGTGAGCCAAGATTGCCCCACTGCACTCCAGTCTGGGTGACAGAGTGAGAACCTGTCTCAAAGAAAATTAACAATACGTCTCTAATAGTATCTAATACCTAGTCTCTATTCAGATTTTCCCCTCATCCCCAACATGTCTTTTCAGCATAATTATGTCTCCTTGATTTTTTTTTCCACTCAAGAATAGCTTTCCCTTCCCTTTTCATTCCCAATAACATTGGCTTTTTTAGACACTAACCAGGTGTCTTGTTCCATCTGGATTTGTCAGATTGTTTCCTTGTGGCATCTTCTGTTGTTCCTCTGAGTCTGGCCCTTGTATCCCCTGGAAACTGGAAGCTAGACCCTGCATCAAGTTCAAGTCAAACCTTTTTTCAAAGCTGCTTCATAGAAGGCGCCATGCACTTCAGTAGCTTCCCATCCGGAGATGTGGCAAGGATGGCAGGTTGTCCCACTGTTGGAGATGCTGAGTCTGACGTTTGCTTGGGATGACAGACAGCTGTCTCCTCAGCAGAGTGTGCTTTTCCCTCTCAGTCTGAAAGTCATCTGTGGTGACCCTTCGGCATCAGCTCTCTTGCATCCATCCCTCCCTGAATCCGTGGTTTCACTGGGGTTGGAAAAATGGTGATTTTCTTTTTTTTTTTGGAAACAGGGTCTTGCTCTGTTGTCCAGACTGGAGTGCAGTGGTGTGATCAGAGCTCACTGCAGCCTCAACCTCCTGGGCTCAAGTGAACCTCCTTCCTCAGCCTCAGCAGTAGCTGGGAGTACAGCTGCGTGTCAACACATCCGGCTAATTTTTTGTAGAGACTGGGTCTTGCTATGTGGCCCAGGCTGGTCTCAAACTCCTGGCCTTAAGTGATCCTCTTGCCTTGGCCTCCCAAAGTGCTGGAATTACAGGTGTGAGACATCGTGCATGGCATGATTTTCTCATTACTTTTGCTTTTCTTTTGTGTTTATTAGCTATCATTCTTCTCTACAGAAGAGCTGTTTCTCATCAATCGGGGGTGATTACAGTTCTTCCTAAAAAGGTAGGATAAATGCTTAGTTCTTTTTACTTAATTACCAATTTTCAAAGTAAAGAATCAAGATAATAGTCCCATGCAGTTGTGGCAAATTATCATTTTCATAGATTTTTGCATATTCAGTGTATTGACATGAATGACAGTAATTATGCCCTACTGTTTAAATTACACCAAAATTGACCAGTGGGAGTCTCTTCATGCTGCCAAACTGTAAATGACATGTAAACAAACAAAATAATAATACCATCATGGAAATCTGAAAGCTAAATATTTGACGACATAAAGGAACATTTTTTAATTGGGATAATGTTATTGTGAGTATTAAAAAGATTAAGGAGTACCTCTTAGAGATACATACTATTTCCTGAAAAAGTAGGATTTACTTTGAAAGTCTTCCTAGATGGCTGCGGGGAGATAGTTGAGGGGTAAAGACGAAACGCAGGTGCTGTTTATTATCCAGTTCTTTCTGTATGAGGTTGAAAGGTTCCCTAATAAAAAGTTTTTAAATTATGAATTTATGTTGATAGCTGCAATTTAAATGTAATATTACAGGTTGTTTTAACTTTGTATTTATATTTTTATCTATAAGGGCCTATTTTGAAGAAACGTATATTTTCAATTTTGCTGATTTAAAGCAAGTACTGAGTTAGTATTAAAGCTTAATCGCAATGAATTGCATTGTTTGCTGTAGACATCAAAAAAAATGGAAGCTTCTTAAAAATTTAAACTTAAATTTCAATAATGGCAAAGGACTTTAAAAGTTATATACTTCCAGTGTTTTTCTGCTCTTTCCCTTTCCTTCGTTTCCTTCTTGGAAAGTGTTTTTAAAGCTTTTTTAAAAAAAACCTACATCATTTTTCTGAAATAGTCTTTGTTTTGTAAATAAATAAAGTTTATTTTCAAGTATAAAAATAATACTTATAAAAATTTGAGAAATACTGGCAATTAGGAAAAATAGGGGAAAGAATTGCTTTTGTCTTCAACATTTTTATTTTTTTCCATCTTTTCCTATATCTAGTTATTTTGTTTGCTTGTTTGAAAAAAATCCTACATTTTGAAATTTTTTTTAATTTTAATATGTTGATAATTTATTAAACAAGGCACTTTAGCTTTTATTCATAATTACTAAGGGAAAAAGATAGCCAATATTGAGTTAGTATTAAAGCTTCATTGCAGTGGACTGTTTCATCTACTGTGTACATCAAGATTATTTAAATTTATATATATCTATTTAGTAACATGATTTTACATGTGGTAACTTCTACATCCTTCTTGCTGATACAGACTTTGGAAAGAAACAACACTGATTTTAGACATAAAGTTTATAGAGCAGGCTTGTGAGCAGGAACTTAAGCGTCCCCTAGCAGAATACTGGTGACATTTGGGACTGGATGCTGTTGCTGGTTTTCTGATGATAAGTGAAAAAAAATTCTTGTCTGATCTCTTCAGATTTTTCTTTTTTGATTTGGAAGCTTCTTCCATTCACAAAAGAAACCGTATGTCAGTGATTTAAAATCACTTTGCTCCCACCTTAGAGCCTTGACCACATCTACAGCTGGAGCCGCCAGCTGGGTAATAACCATAAATCAATGCGTGTCATGCACTGTGGATGGAGCATCTGGCCACAGATCCTCACGAATGCTGACGGGTGTCTGAAATGCCAGCTAGAAATGTGAAGGGTGTAGCTTGCAGGCATTCGTGTGCATTGGCGGGGAGTGATGCATCCGAAGGCTTGGAGGTTAAATGCCAGCAGCCCCGCCGTAGCTCCTTGGCTGTTTCCTTTGGCCCATGCATTCGTTCGACATGTACACGCTGAGCCAGGGTCTGGGCTGTAGTGCCGGGGAACGTAGCAGTGAACAAAATGGACAAAGTCCATATTCTCATGAAGCTTTCATTCCAGTGAGGAAAGATGATGAACGTATATGCAAATAAATATATAATGTGTCCAGCAGTGATAAATGCAGTAAAGTTTTTAAAAGGCAAGAGAATAGGTTTGAGAGTGTTGGGGTTTGCTCTTTTATGGAGGGGTCAGGGAAGGACTTGCTGAGAGCATTTGAGCAGAGACGAGGTAAATGAACCATGAGGCTGTCTGAGGGAAGAGTATTGCAGGGAGATAATTTCTGGGTGCCAGGACTCAGAGGATGGGTGTGTTCACTGTTTACAAGGAACAGCAAGGAGGCTGGAACAGAGTGAGCCAGAAGAAGCACAGTCGGCACAGACCAGTGGGCATGGTAGAGGGCTTGGCTTTTACTTGGAGAGATACTAGCCAGGGGAGGGTTGTGGGCAGAGGAGGAACGTGATCCGACCTACGCATTTTTAAGGATTGCTCTATGTGCCCTGGCAGTAATAAACTCTAGCGCGTGAGGGCAGAGGCAGGAAGACCAGTCAGGAAGCTGTCACTGTGATACAGTTTTACTGTGTTGCAGTCGAGCAGCGGTTTGGGAGTGGGATGATAGCAGTGGAGGAGGTGAGAAGTGGTTATACTGGTTGAACGGTAGGTTTTGCAGATGGGTTGCTGAGAGAAAATAAAGAGTCAAGGATAACGTTGGTATTTTTGGCCTGAGCAACCAGAAGAATGTGTTGCCATTACATGAGACAGGGAAGACTGAGGGAGGAGCAAGCATTGAACTTTGGACTCGTTAATCCTCAATGACTATTACATATCTAAGTGGAGAGGTTGGGTAGGCAGTTAACCCTACAGGTGTGGAACTCAGAGAAGAGCTTGGCACCAGAGCTGTAAATTAGTGTTGGGTGTTACCATACCAGGTAAGGAGGGTGTTGAGAATATGCATGTCCATCACTTTCTGTTTAATTTGCCATATTTTTTGCATATCACTCTTGAACACGAGGGGTGAGAGATCAGTGGGTTGGACAGCCCGGTGGGCTCAAAGCTAGGGACCAGAGGGAACCTCCAGTTTTAAACACCCCAGGAGATTCTGGGACCATTCTTTGAGAAGCACCCTGAGACACCTTCTGTTTCCTCTTTCATCTTGACAAGTCACACCTCTCGGAGTTTGTGATTCTCTAATGATTCCTAGCATGCCCTAGATGAGATTAATGGGTCCTCTCGGCACTCTTTCAGCCTGTACTTCTAAGATTTACCAAATGCACGAATGGAAGGACAGAAAAGCAATTAAAAAATCAATGTGCGATTTGTAAGTGCTTCAAATTCAGTCTCATAGAAATGAAGTAAAGGCGCTGTCACCATACATGCCTCTGTTAACGTTTGGTAATAATACCTGCCTTACCTTGAGAATGATCTTTATAGTTTATGCGGTCAGTCAGCACTTTGATTTATGTCACAGTGTTTTCCAACAGTCTCAGTTATTCTTGCAGTGGGCTGGCTTCCTTCCTGGAGAGGTCCCTTTCCCATAACGTGTTCCTATCTGCTATGTACCATCAGATGTATTGAAAAATTGTTAACAGTTCATTATATTAAAAGTTTATCAATTGGTGTTTATGAATCACCAAGCATATTATGTACTGCATCCTCATAAATAAATCCCTAAGATGATATTTGCTTTTGGAGTTGGCACTACAAGATGCATGAGAAATACAATTGACCCTGGAACAACACACGTTTGAACTGCATGGGGTCCACATATATGTGGATTTTCCTCTGCCTCTGCCACCTCTGAGAGAGCAAGACCAACCCCTCCCCTTGTTCCTCCTCCTCAGCCTGCTCGATGTGAAGACAGTGAGGATGAAGACCTTTATGGTGATCCATGTTCACTTTATGAATAGTAAATATATTTCTCTTCATGATTTTAATGACATTTCTTTTCTCTAGCTTGCTCTGTTGTAAGAATACAGCATATAATACGCATGGCATACAAAATATGTGTTCATCAACTGCTTATGTTATTCGTAAGGCTTTCAGTCAGCAGCAGGCTATTTTAAGTTTTTGAGGAGTCAGAGTTATACACAGATTTTCAACTGCACTGGGAGTCTGTTTCCCTAACTCCCAAGTTGTTCAGGGGCCAACTTAAGTAGTCAAATGAGATCATGGGTACAGGAAAAGAAAAAAAAAAGTGAAAGTGCTCTGCAAATCCGGTTTATTCTAATCACCACTTGTCTTGGGGACAGTACCACCATGAGTGAGTTAGTCTGGCCAGAGTCACCTGCTAGTCCACTTTATCAGTGTAGACTTCCTGTGTGTGGATCTGAAAGTCTAGAGAACAGCAGTTTCCTTCACACTTGAAATGACAGCCTCCACAGCCTCACACATGCCCTGCCGTGTACCACAATGTCAGACCGAGGGAATAAGTGATTGAATTTTAATGAACTCTTCTTACTACGTTCTTAGGATGGCTGCTCTTTTTCTAAAGAGATTAACACTACAAACTGTAAAGTCTGAAAATAGTTGCGTCAGATGTTTTGGTAAACACATCGTGCAAAAGACAGCACCAGCACAGTCGTTCCCTGTTGCTTCTGCCCCGAGACTCTCCTTCCTAATTCATGCAGAAGCCTTTAGTACCGTTGAAGACACCCAGAATGAAGGAAAAAAGAAAAAAAAGAGTCAAACAGCTTTTGGTAACATTGGAAGAAAAATTAGTCAGCGAATTATTCACTTATTTGATGAGAAGGGCAATGATATGGGAAACATGCACCGAGCAGATGTGATTAGACTTATGGATGAGCGAGACCTGCGACTGGTTCAAAGGAACGCCAGCACAGAGCCTGCAGAGTACCAGCTCATGACAGGAATGCAGATCCTCCAGGAGCGGCAGAGGCTGAGGGAGATGAAGAAGGCTAGCCCCAAAACTGGTAGGTATTTTGCTGTTGGCTCCCTGAATCCTTTAAGGGCTACAAATCAGCAGTTTAAATTCTAGCATTTGTCAAGGTGCCTGTGACAATAGGGAAATGAGAAACTGGAAAATTCACGATTCCACCACCATTCCTAGTGTCTGTCTTTCCTCCTTCCTGCACTTACTTCTGTTCCCATTATTCCATAATACCCTGCCCATTGTCTCTTCCCTTTAAACCTGTGTAAAATGTAGGAGAAAGCAGGCAGACAGACCTGTGGCCGCCTCCCAGTGCCGCGGCAAGCTGAGTAGCTGATGGGTGAAACGGAATGAGATTGGGAGGGGTATGTTCAAGTTTCCTGTCCTCTGCCCTCTGCCCTCTGCCCTCTGCCAGGCCAGTCACTTAGTTTTCTTCCCCTTCTTCATCTCTAAAGTGGAGGTGTTTGGTTAATTATCTGGAAGCACCTTTTTATTTTTTTTGAGACGGAGTCTCTGCCTCCCGCCCAGGCTGGAGTTCAGTGGTGCGATGTGTGCTCACTGCAACCTCCGCCTCCCAGGCTCAAGCAATTCTCCTGCCTCAGCGTCCCCAGTGGCTGGGATTACAGGTGCCCGCCACCACGCCCGGCTAATTTTTGTATTTTTAAGAGAGACGGGGGTTTCACCATGTTGGCCAGGCTGGTCTTGAACTCCTGGCCTCAAGTGATCCACCCGCCTCAGCCTCCCAAAGTGCTGGAATTACAGGTGTGAGCCACCGCGCCCAGCCTGGAAGTACCTTTTAAACTCTGAAGTGATTCACAGAGCATCTCCCATGCCAAAGCGTTTTGTTACAGTATCAGTAGCAACACTCTTTTATATATACAACCAGTCACTTCACAAGGCACTTGCCATTTAAGCCTCACAGAAGTCATGAATTGGATATTAAGCAAAGATGTTTTTCATAGTTCCTAAAAAGTGCTAATCATTATGAAAGTTCAGTGGATGGCGCACGGGGACAGGTGTCAGATGACTGCTCCCAGGACTGCGTCGTGAGGTTGTGTGCCTTCAGAAAATCACGTTATCTGCAGCTCAGTTTTGTAACACCACATTTAACAAGGACGTTGACTGGAAAACAAAAAAAAATTCAGAAGAGACCAACTAGGGAGAATAAGGACATCAAACTATGTCACTTTAAAAAAAAAAAAAAAAAAAGTCCCTGGGCATGTTGGCTCAGGCCTGTAATCCCAGCACTTTGGGAGGCCAAGGCAGGTGGATAGCTTGAGCTCAGGAGTTCAATACCAGCCTGGGCAATATAGTAAAACCCTATCTCTACAAAAAATTTAAAAATTAGCCAGGTGTGGTGGTGCAAACCTGTGATCCCAGCTACTCGGGCGGCTGAGGTGGGAGGATCACTTGAGCCCGGGAGGCGAAGGCTGCAGTGAAGAACCATGATCACACCACTGCACTTCAGCCTGGGTGACAGAGTGAGACCCTGTGTTAAAAAAAAAAAAAACAGGATCTTGCTCTGTTACCCAAACTGGAGTGCAGTGGTGTGATTTTGGCTCACTGCAGCCTCCATCTCCTGGGATCCAGCAATCCTTCCACCTCCACCTCCCACGCAGCTGGGACCACAGGCACACACCACCATCCCTGGCTTTTTTATTTTTTGTAGAGATGGGGTCTTGCTATGTTGCTCAGGTCTTGAACTCCTGAGCTCTAACGATCTGCCCACCTTAGCCTCCCGAAGTGCTGGGATTACAGGCGTGAGCCAGCACATCTGGCCCCCAATCTTTATGATGAACACTGTTGCATACTCTAGGGTCTGTGAACCCAAATGCATCAAACTGCTGTCAGCAGCAGTGTATGCAATTTCTCTACCTCCTCCCTCATTCTGTCAGACTCTAGTTTTTGTCATTTTAATGGTGAGAAATTAATGTGTATTTCACTATTTTTTCTCGTCTGTGAATGCCTGTTTGTATTCATTTTTCTATGTAGATGGTTTTTCTTCCTGATTTACAGGGTTCTCTGTTGTGTACGACAAAAAAAACTTTATCCCAGTTAGATTTTTCACTTTTTACCTTTTTTTTCCTAATGAATTCCTTCCCTATCCTGAGATCACAAACCATTTTATCTTTTCTTCTATTTGTTTTAAAGTTGTATTTTTCACCTATAGAACATTAGTACATCTGAGGTGACCTAACCTTTTGTCATCTATAAACTTCTCAATTGTCCCAACACCTTTATTGAGTAGCCTGTTCCTTCTCTGTAATTTTCCAGTAGGCAGGATTTCTGGAGACAGAGGGCATGAACACAGGACGTAGGGACCCTTACCTGTCCAACAGTCTGGCTGACCCCTTAGTAGCAAGGAGAGCATCTCAAAAGGAGTGGGTAGAGCACTCCCAGATGCCAACCCACAGCTGAAAGATGAGGATATTAAGTGTACCATAAAGCCAAACTTAATCCTTTAAACGACTATCTTTTGGTGTTCTTTCAACAAATGATGGTTAACAATAAATGGAAGCATTTCAGATTTTAAGTACCCTTCCAGGGCAGGTAAAAAATTGGTACCTTTATGTTTATCTCCCCCATTTGAAAAGACATGTACTGGTGTGTGAAACTGAAAGCCAGACGAGAAGACTGTCAGGTGGCAACCTAAGATTTTATGATGGGCATGTTGGGAAGTTCAGGGTTCACGGTGGACTAGTCAGTAGTCCTTGCACCCTGTTTCAAACCAGGACCAACCCTGACAAAGGAACTGACTTTTTCTTCAAATATTGGACAACATGATTTGGACACAAAGACTAAACAGATTCAACAGTGGATTAAGAAAGAACGCCAAGTCCGGATTACTATAAAGAAAGGAAAAAATGTAGACGTGTCAGAAAATAAAATGGTAAGTAAAGAAGGTACAAGCCATTGCTTGTGCTTTTGGTCTTCTGATCTAAAAATACAATTGTAGGCCGGGCGCGGTGCTCACGCCTGTAGTCCCAGCACTTTGGGAGGCCGAGGCGGGTGAATCACGAGGTCAGATCAAGACCATCCTGGCTAACATGGTGAAACCCCGTCTGTATTCAAAATACAAAAAAAATTAGCCGGGCGTGGTGGCAGGCGCCTGTAGTCCCAGCTACTCTGGAGGCTGAGGCGGGAGAATGGTGTGAACCAGGGAGGCGGAGCTTGCAGTGAGCTGAGATCGCCCCACTGCACTCCAGCCTGGGCGACAGAGCGAGACTCAGTCTCAAAAAAAAAAAAAATGTAGAAAATCTGAAATATAAAGACAAAGTGACTGGTAATTCTTCCACCCAGTGATGTTAACAGCTTTCTAGTTTGCTTTTCAAAACTAAGCATACTGTAGATATAGCTTCCATTACATTTAGCCATATGAAAACGTTTCATACTTTAAAAGCAATGTACTATTGTTTTATATATTGTAGAATAACCCTTAAACAGGACAATTAGAAACTTTACAGATTGATCTTTTGTTTCCTCTTTGCACTTATGAAGGGTATTAATTATGTAGACTGTCTTCTAGAAAGTGCGTAGTTTCCAATCCCGGAAGTGTATGGAATACCTGTTTTGCTTTTTTTTTTTAAGTTAGATAACTTTAGCATCCCTAAGGGCATCCTTAGTAATCCAGCTCCACAGTAGAGTCACTTAGCATAGGTCCCAACCCAGCTGATTCAGACTTTGAGTCCAGGTATCCATTTGTTTCAGCCACTGAGAGTGACTCTGTTAGGGGCAGTAGAGCGTGCTGAGAACTGCTCAGCTGACATCTTGGGGATGAGGAGGTATTTTGCCAGTGCCCAAACCCAGTGCTTTCTGTTTGGGGAGAGGGTAATCTGAGCCAAACGGAGCCTCTTAGTGCCATGACAAAGTGGAGATTTAAAATTAGGAAGCATTCAGCATGTCAGTTTAGTTACATGGTGTTATTGTACAGATTTCAGTCAGCCTAACCAGATCTATATGAACTCATTAGCTAATCAAGGGTGCCGGGTTTTGTGAATGTTCGAGCAGAACACTAGAAGGCACCAAAGCCTCTGATTTTAAATTAATCTCTGGCTGTTTCCCTTTTTTAGGAGGAGATATTTCATCAAATACTCCAGACTATGCCTGGAATGGCTACATTCTTATCTAGGCCACAAGCTGTTCAAGGAGGAAAAGCTTTAATGTGTGTTCTTCGTCCTTTAAGCAAAAATGAAGAAAAGGCATATGGAGAAACTCAAAAGACCCAGAAAAGAGACACTTTGAACCAAGACCAAGGAAATGATAAGGAATCAAATGTTCTGCATCAGTAATTTTAATAAAGAAAAGCATGCTCTGAGAGAAAGTAAGCTCCTTCGTCTACCGTCCTTGAAACAAAGCAGTGCAGTTCTTAGCTGAGGGTAAGTACTGCAACCGTCGAGAGCACCTTGTCTTCCACACACTTGGGTGACTCTCCGTTTTGACACAAAGATAAGCCTTGCCCTTGTTTCCTTTTGGGAGGGATATATCCACTGAGACGAGAGGCCAAACTCCGTTTTTCACGAGATTTTTTTACCTTTGGGAATAAGGAAGACACACGATTAGAATTCAAAATCAAAATTATCTGAGTTAATTTTACGACAGTCATATGTACCAGCAGGTATAGTATACAACACTGCTTTATGAGGAAGTCAAGTCTTCAGCAGTCGTGCAGACTCACACAATAAAGCAGCTGAAAAGAATTCCAGACTCCTTCTGGCTTTAAACAATTTCTGTTTGAAAAATAAGCTGCCTAAGTAGTTTCAACTTACTTTGAGCTTCATTTTCTTCTTGTCAGGATCATGTACAACAGCATGCCTAGTGAGACTTTGCTAAAATGAAAGAAAGTTATTAATGAAATATTAATATGAAAACTGTGTTGTGAACGCATAGACTACAGGACCGCGACTGTGAGGGTGAGTGCTTACTTTCATTGCAAATGTTTTGCCACAGCCGGCGTGTTCACACACAAAAGGGCGCCTTTCCTCGTGGAAGGAGAGGATATGGCTTTGGAGATTAAATACAGTTGTGTAGGTTCTTCCACAGCCTTCTCTTGGACAGCGACATACCTCCCTCTCTGGGGCATGAGTTTTCATGTGTTGCTTAAGGTAATCTTTGCGTTTAAATGTTTTCTGGCATACTTCACATAGTATTTCCTCTGGTGGGACAGACAGACAAATTTCAATTTCCCCAGATACCACCATTTAGAAAAAATTAATACATAAGTAACATTCAGTGCCTGCAAATACAATCTGATTTGCAAATACAAATCAGAAATTCCCAAGGAACCCCTGTTCTTATCACCTAGGAAGTTTGTCTCAACTCTCTGAAGTTCTTAAATGCCACAAAGTCATTGCTCACTTGCCAAAAGGCAGGGCTCTCAGGAAGGTGACTGCGGGGAGGTATAGAACATGAAGCAGACCAAACGGTGTCCTTCCTTGTCCCCCAGTATGCTGGGTACTATTTACCAGGCTGTCCCACAGAACAGCAGTGCCTCCCGAAATTCTTCACTACACACCTGCCACCGCCTTCAGCATGCTAATTGTGCATGGAGGGGATGGCTCAGAGACCTAGCACAGCTCTGCTCCCCTTTCCAACATCATACCCAGCACTTCACAAAATATCATATAGAAACCCTTTTACTTTAAAGCGCACAGCATTTCACTCTTGAAAAGCATAAAACGAGTTCTGTGGGGACAAACATTTACACCATGCCTGCCATTCATGCCTGCCTTACCTTTATGGGTTTCTCTCACATGTTTCAGAAGTTCTGTCCATGTTTTTGCCACAAAGGAACATCCTTTTTGACATATATAGCCTATGTAAAAAAATTGGTGCATTGTCTGTCATGAATATTCAGTGTAAACACTGACCATAACTACAAAGAAAACTTAGGTGCCTATATAATTTTCTATTCCCCTCCTAATAGTATTCAACTCAGCCTCCTGAGGTGGGAATAAAAACTAAAAAAGATTTACGTTATAGTAAAACTGAACAGTGGCACAGCAAGGTGCCTCCCTCTAAGGATTTCACCTTCCTGTGAAGCAAACTTCACAGAGTTCCCGTCTTCTCAGCATGATCATGGAATAGGCAGACTTCACAGGAAGGATGCCTTTCCCTCTCATCCGCACATTCGTCAGTGTAATGTGCACCCAGGCACTTGTGAACAAACACCACATTACATGTGAACAGCAATGACATGGTAGTGGAAAAACAGACACATACAGTGCCTCTTTGGACAAGAATGTAAGACCCAAATAAGCAGGATGGTGTCCCCTGCCCACAGAGTTCCCTTCTTGTCAGCGTGATCACGGAACAGATTCAAAGGCACCCAGGATTTGGCATCCCCCTCAGAGGAGCACACCCAGGCTGTCCGTACACACCCTCGTGGGTCTTGGCGTGTCGTTTCAGCTTGCTGGGTGATGCAAAGTGTTTCCCACATCCTTCCTGGGTACACCTGCATTGGCAACACATGAGGTATTAGCCAATCCATTTTCACAGAGAACTCCACTCAGGGTCAATGGCGCTTTGTCCTGTTTCACCCACCGAAGTCTCTCCTCTTCCCATAACCAAACCCATGTTAAAATGTAGACCTCATCACAAGTGAGATTCAAGTTACTTGACCAGCTTTAGGGCAAAACAAACTGTTGGAGAAAAAAGTCACGTTACTTTTTTTAACCCAATTAAACAGTTTTCATCTTTATACCTCCGAAAATACACTCTGCTTTCATGGCTACAAAAAGATACTTTGAGAGGTTATCTGACTTGGCTTAGGTAAACCCCTAAGCCATTCTGAATCACTTGTGACTAGCTTTCCTAATGATGGTGCACAGGGGGTGTGCAAGAGAGCACAGCGGTAGATGCATCTGCCTCTGGTGAGCAATAAAAAGCACGTGCCCCCTCTGTGCTAAAGCTATCAGCAGCAAAGCAGCAGCAGACCCACAAGCAAGGAGAAGCAGGGTCACTGCAGCAACTCCAAGGCACAAGGCAGCCTGTGCAAGCTGAGGGAAAGTGCCAGATGGCCAGAGCCATGCAGAGAGCCGCTGGCCCTTTTGCAGGTCTACCCAACTTGTCCAGCCACCCTCATGTTCCTCAAAAAACCCTCTCTAACTGCAGATAAACCCAATTACTTGTTTTGTTCTACAGGAAAAGCATAATGAATGTCTCCATAATGACATTTCATATAGTTGCACAGGCTCTATTTGAATAGTTAAGTAATTTCGCAGCCTTTAAGCTTAACCACAGCTAGAATAATCTCAAAAATTATTTTCAAACACACTAAATATTTCTTTTAGAGCAAAGTAAACCTTTAAAATGCTCCCAATATGTAAATGTACATATGCAGTACATATTAACAGAAAAATGTTGATTAGGAAGCTTTCAGAAGATTTGTCCCACTGTTGCTTTAAATGTCAATGGCTTTTCAGGTTACAGGTGTTTTTTCATTACATGGATAAACCCTATAGTGGTGCTGAGATTTTAGTGCACCAGTCCCTCAAGCAGCATACACTGTACCCAGCATGTAGTCTTTCATCCTTCACCCCCTCCCCGAACTCCCCACTCCAAATCCCCAAAGTGCATTAAATCACTCTATGTCTTTTTGGGCTCATAGCTTAGCACCCACTTGGTGAAAACTATGGTATTTGGTTTTCCATTCCTGAGCGACTTCACTGAGAATAATGGCCTCCAGCTCCATCCAAGCTGCTGCAAAAGACATCATTTCGTTCCCTTTTATGGCTGTGTAGTATTCCATGGTGTATATACGCCACATTTTCTTTACTCATTGGTCAGTGGGCACTTAAATTGGCTCCATGTGTTTGCAGTTGTGAACTGTGCTGCTATAAACATGTGTGCATGTATCTTTTTCATATAGTGACTTCTTTTCCTTTGACTAGACTTCAGATTATACTATGAGGCTACAGTTGCCAAAACAGGGTGGTACTGGTATAAAAATAGGCACTTAGACCAATGGAACAAAATAGAAAACCCAGAAATAAAGCCAAATGCTTACAGCCAGCTGATCTTGAACAAAGCATATAAAAACAAACTGGGGAAAGGACTCCCTATTCAATAAATGGTGCTGGAAAAACTGGGTCCCTATCTCTCACCTTATACAAAAATCAGCTCAAATTAAATTTATGACCTGAAACCATAAATATAATTCAAGAAAAAACATTGGAAAAAACTCCTCTGGACATCAGCCCAGGCAAAGAATTCTTACTAACACCCTGACAGCAAATGCAACAAAAATAGAAATAAATGGGACCTAATTAAACTCAAAAGCTTCTGCACTGCAAAAGAAATAATCAGCAGAGTAAACAGACAACCACAGAGTGGGAGAAAATATTGGCACATTATGCATCCAGTAAGAACGTATATCCAGAATCTACAGAGAACTCAAATCAGCAAGAGAAACAAATAATCCATCAAAAAGTGGGCAAAGGATATGAACAGACATTTCTCAAAAGATATATAAATAGCCAAAAAACATGAAACAATGCTCAACACTACCCTTGCATTTCCAATCTTATTCACACCTAGAATCCAAGGGATTTTCAGCCACGTGAAGTACCTACTTGAACAGAGGTTCACTGGTATGCTGGCACTGATGGATTTTCAGCTGCTGATGTTTCTTAAAGGCCTTCCTACAGTCTTCAAAACTGCACTGTTAATTTTAAATTGTAAAGGCTCGTTAGTCTTATGGAAAGTCAAAAAAATCAACAGTTCATAACAGAATCCTCAAGATAAAACTATTTTGGAGATTATATAATTGTTACTTTCACCCTTTTTGTTACTGTAAAATTCTGCTTTATCTCAAAAAGATTTGAAGAACCATATGACATTTGAAAAAGGAAAAATGTTTCCATTGGACTAGTCTCCCAATACACTTTAATTTGTACAATGTTTGCTTCCAAAATAAAGCCTTTATCATTATGATGGCATTAAGTAAATTCAGACATTTGACACAAAATTTGGTTGACGAAAACTGTGTTTTTCACTTTTATTTTTTAGAGACAGGGTATCTCTCTCTTACCCCAAAATTTTTTGTTTTGTTTTCTGTTTTTGTTTTTTTTCAGAGACAGCATTTCACTATGTTTCCCAGGCTGGTCTCAATTTCCTGGCCTCAAGCTATGATTATAGGCTTGAGCCACCGCACCTGGCTGAAAATGTCAGCAACACAGGCAGTAAGTGTAAAAATAAATTTAAGGCCGGGCACGGTGGCTCAAGCCTGTAATCCCAGCACTTTGGGAGGCTGAGGTGGGTGGATCACGAGGTCAGGAGATCGAGACCATCCTGGCTAACATGGTGAAACCCCATCTCTACTAAAAATACAAAAAACTAGCCGGGCGTGGTGGCGGGCGCCTGTAGTCCAGCTACTTGGGAGGCTGAGGCGGGAGAATGGCGTGAACCCGGGAGGCGGAGCTTGCAGTGAGCCGAGATCGCGCCACTGCGCTCCAGCCTGGGAGACACAGCGAGACTCCGTCTCAAAAAAAAAAAAAAAATAAATAAATAAATAAATAAATTTAAGCATATAAAATCATACTTACTATGTATTGTTTTTGTTGATTTTCATGTTTGCGTTCAAAATGTTTCTTCAAGTTTGATTTTGTGTTGAATTTTTGACCACAGCCATTAGCTGCACAACTGTAAGAAGTTGTATAAACCAAAATATTAATAAACCAAGGGAAAAGAAGTTTTAAGACACACATATCCTCCTGCTTTATAAAAGCGAATTATTCCAAAGAACAGTAATACTATAAAATAGTCTTAGCAAATTCCAGAGTGTTAAGCCATACCACATAGACCTTTCACCCTGATGACTATCATGTAACAAGAGGCTTCTTCACATTAGGCTTCTGAAATCATACACACTACATCAGTCATCTTTTATACACACTGGGCAAAAGCCTACACCAGGCCTAAATCATGCTTAAGATAAATTATTCTCAGGTTAGAATCTGACAACCTTAATGGTGCTTGAGATGTCATTATAAACTGCATTTCCAGAAAGGCCTCAATAAAACTTGTCTTGGCTTATCATTAGAGGTGAAACAGATACTTAGAGCAGAACCAGAACCATTACGTTCCCTGGCTTATCAAGCCATTCTAGTTCTTATCTTGGCATCTTGGCTTCGAATGATCTAAGTCCCTGCAAAGCCTTTTTTTTTTTTTTTTCCCCAAAAGAAAATTTGTGCCTCTTGTGATGAGCCTTTGTAAAGCTTGAGGGATGAAGCAGGACTCCCTCCCCAGCATCAATCTTAGCCATCACTCACTGATAACCCTAGGGCAGGCACTGTCCCATTCCTACGGCCAAGCAGAGACAAGCCAGCAGTGACCATGGGAGGCACAGCGCAGAGGCCCACAAATGGGAGAGACCCTAGAAGCCCCCACTAACTGCAGGGACAGAATGCTGAGTGTTAGCTGGGCAGGCAGCCAACAGTAAGCGCGCTCTCCGGCCTCCCCTGCAATTAGGGCGGCTCATGGCTAAGTCCAGCCCACCTCTCTAAATAAGGGGGGGGGGCGTGCCTCTTACGTCCTTTCCTCCTTTCCTCCTTCCTGCCCGCGGCATGCTTATGCAACAGCTGGGCCCTAACAGCACAGTGAGGTTGAAACCCAAGATGAAGATAGCAGAGACCAGTTAGAAGGGGCTCCAGAGCTCCTGCCTCTGTATTTCTGCATTTCAGTCACACAAGACAAAAAGCCCATCTTGTTTAAGCGTCTCTTATGCTGGGTTTCTTGCCATTCTTCACTCTAAACCTGACACAGGCATCTAACCCAACCGAGTGTGGGGCAGGAGGACAGGCGGGGAAGAGTCCTGACAGGAACCAAATGGGCGTGAGAGACCCCGGCACACTTGGAGAGAGGGCTGGTTAGTTAGCAGAGCTGGACCACAACTTCATGCCTGCAAGTCAAGCAAATGGGGCAAGAGAAGCAGAAAAGGGCCAAATCACACAGGTCACTGTAGGACACACTTGGAACCTGGACTTCATATGTAGGCCGTGCTTGAAAGCACTGCACAGCTTTAAGGGAAGCGCGCGGGAGGGCACTGGGGGAGAGGGCTGGCCTACAGACAAAGGAAGGGACCGAGATAAGACGGTGGCTGCTGGATCTGACAGGTCAGTTACACGACCTGGCAACCCACCTGTTGCAAGGGATGGGAGAAAGAATGGAGAGTCCAGGGAGCTGCCTTATCTTTGCTATGGGTCACTGGACAGACAGCGAGGCCACCTCTCCAGACAAGACCATGAGAGAAGATCAAAGAGAAAAGTGAGTTCAGTTTGACTGTGACAAATATGGGCCACATGGAATTTTTTATTTTTTTAATAGAGATTGACCTGACCATCTTGCCTAGCCTGAACTCTTGGCCTCAAAGCAATCCTCCCTCCTCAGCCTCTCAAAGTGATGGGATTACAGGCTTGCGCCACCACACCCAGCCTACCACATGGAATTTAAGAAGACACAGACAGCCAAGTAGCGCTGTCCCGAGCAGTGGGAAACGGGGATCTACAGCTAAAGAGGGGCACGGTCTGGGCTAGAGCACAAGCTGGAAGAGTCACTGTCCAGTAGTTCCTGGTTGCATGGCATTTCCTACCATATCCACCCCCTACTTGGCCAGGACCCCCCACTGCTGCCAAAACAGATGACATTTTTAGTTTTGTTATGTAACTTTTAAGACTTCTTTACAAATAAGAACAAATACAAATATAGTTGCTTCCTGCCTACCCAACACCCACTGCTCACCCCTCCCTCCACCCCCTAGCTTTTTTACACACATAAAGGTAGGCTACGGAGCACTCTTCTGCACGTTGGGTTTTCAATTAAAGTGCCCTGGTGATTTTCTCATGGCTTTGCAGAGAGCATCTGCATTCATTTTCCTGGCTGTAGGGTATCCCATTGTGTTGATACACTTTAACTTGTCCTCACTCATGAGCATTTTAGCTGCTAAGATTACAGGCCACAAACCACCCCTGACTAATTTTTGTACTTTCGTAGATATGGGGTTTCGCCATGTTGCCCAGGTTTGTCTCAAACTCCTGGGTTCAAGTGATCTGCCTATCTCCACCTCCCAAAGTGCTGGGATTACACGCATAAGCCACCGCACCCTGCCAGGCTTCACATTCCTGATCTCATGAGTTAACAATCAGTCTTCTTACCAGTGCCCAACACAGCCCACTTCAAAGCCTAAAACCAGGTCTCTACTTACACAAACGGCTTTTCTCCAGTGTGAGTCAGAATGTGGCGGCTCAGATGGTAATCCCTGATGAAGGCCTTGCCACACCCTTCGTAGTCACAAACAAATGGTCTCTAGCAGGAAAAAAGAAAAAGCATGTCACTCCTGCACTAGTAAGTAACTCTGGTATTATTTAAAAGCTTAAACTGCCTAGTGTTAAGGCCATAGGTTTCCTATGCAGAGGTGGTTTCTACTCATAAGAGCTGTGCACCTGCTGCAAGACACAGCGTTCCTGCACGAAGTTACACAACATAAACGCCACAACTTCTCACAAAGTCACTACACAGATTTTTGTTCTATGAACAGCATTTAAAATAAGCAGGCATAGCATTTTTAACCTGCTCCCAACCTGGCAGCAGGCTTTCACAGGGCATCTTAAAGATGCCCTGGCTCTTAGCATGGCTTGTCTGCACAGATGCCCACCGCCGCATGATTTAACATGTAAAAAGCAAGCCTAGGGCAGAGGAATGAGGGAGGCCTGTCTCATCCCAGCCAAGCCCAGTGTCTGTGCTAAGAGAATGCCAAGCACAGCTATAGGAAAGTGTGTCACACCTGAAAAAGCTCACAGGTGCCAGGGCGAAGCAAACAGCTCAACACCCTAAATGCAACCACCTGTTGTGATTCAGGGGTTGGGAGGGGGTGACTCATTTTGAATCTACAGTAAAAGCCAAACACACGCCCAAATAACCAGTTTGGTGCATCTAACTATGAAAAGCGTACCACCAAGGTGTCCAGGAGGGAGGCACCCAGGCCTCCATAAGAGTACTAGGAGCAAAGCGAGCAAACAGGTACACAGTGAGCTGTATCGCCAGGGGCAGAGCCACAGAACCTTGCAGTGGCAGGCGTGGAGTAGGCTCAATAAACATTTGTCAAATTAATCTACATGAGAGATTTGGGACAACAAAGATGACTCCAAGTTTTTCAACCTGTATTAAGGAAACTGGTAGTGCCAGTATCCAAAATACAGCACACAGGTCTAAAAGGAAAGGCAAGCTCTTATTTGGATCTACTGGTAATACAGAGCCCAGAATTTAGAGACTAGAACGGGCAAGAAGAACGGCAGAGGAGCAAAGCATAAAGGATGTTATGAGTGATGCCAGTGGCTACATAAGACTGCAAGAGGGAGTGGGTGGGGTGGAAATGCAGAGGGCAGAAGAGGATCCAATGAAAAGGGCACACGAGGAAGAGGAAAAGAACCAGAGAAGGTCTCAAGTAGGAAGCCGTCCACCTTCCAGTGCTGGAGAGGATAAGGAATGAGGCCCATGAGGACACCTGGAGGAGGTGGCCCATAAATTAGAGGAGGTGCAAGGGTCAAAGGTATGGACTGCAGCCCAGTGGTTTAAAATTAAGAGCCTTAAGCTGAGGCAGTGTGAAGCCCAGCTCTGCCAAAAACTGGGAAGATGGGCAGATTCCTTGACCTCCATGACCCTCGTTTTCCTCACCTGTGTGTGACATGGGCTGCCACGTCATATCATGGTATCTGACATTCTCCTGCCCTCAAAATAAAATCCAAACTCCTACTAGACCTACTTCTCAGAACTCATATCGTGATCTCCGCACCTAAATACACCCACCTGCCTCCCACCCCGAGGGCCACAGGCTCCCTTTGCGTTCTCTCTGCCCAACTCAAATGTCTGCATAGCTAGATCCTTCTTATTCGGCTCACACAGAGAGGCCTTTCCTGACCACAACACTGCAAGTCATTCCCACCTATGCTCTGGTCGGCTCGACCCAGGAACGAAGGCCCATGGTAGCAGAAACCCTGGGTTTGCCTGTATTGCTCACTGCTCTCTCCAGTGTGGAGTTATGAAGAAATGAGCACATGCTGCTTTCACGACCCCCGGTACACGTAACCCATCTTCTGTACCAACTCCAGGGGCCAGTATTTGGCAGGTGTCTAGTAGTGGTGGGCCCCCTCAAACCTCGCACTTATTTGCAGATTACCAGAGGCACTTGGCTGGCCGAGACTCACGATCAAAGAAGGGGAAATGATTGCTTAGCCCCAAGCCAAGGTCGCAGAACGAAGGTCCTAGAACTTCTTGTCTACTTCCTCAGCTCCTTCCCCAAGTCCAGGATGTCAAAGCTGAACGCCCGGCACAGCGGGGCCTGAGGCCCTGGCCATGACTGCAGTGGCTGCCGGGGGGCCACGCGCCCTTCCCAGGCCGCTGGGCAGAGCCCACTGGCGAGCCACCGCCATCCCTAGGTTCAGGGTTGGCCGCCTCGCCCCCCTCACCTCCCCCGTGTGCTTGCACAGGTGCGCGTCAAGCTTCCAGGCCTTGCTGTAATTGGCGCTGCAGTCGGGGAAGGAGCAGATGAACCTCCTGGGAAGCGCGGGGCACGGCGGGGTCGGAGCTGAGCTTTCGCCGGCTGCGATGAACGCTTCAGCGATGGTCAGGGACGACACCGACTCCGCGACCACGGCCGGCGGATCCAGGGCGCTGGCGCCTCCACGCCCCGGGCCAGGCGCGCTGCCATGTGCCGAGACACGTGCCGGGAACCGGCGCGCCCGGCCCACTGCTCCAGGCTGAACCTTCGCGCGACGCCGGCACACTTCCGGGAGCGCGGGGTCGGGGAGGGGGGCACCAGGCCCCGCCCCGCGCCGGCGCCACGGCTGCGCATGCGCCAGGAGATTGCGCATGCGCCAGAAAGCGCCGCCGCCGCCCGCGCCACGCGCCCCGCCCGCCCTGGATAAGAGGCGGGGCTTCTGCGTCCTTTGCAAAAGGCTATTGCGTTTCACTGGCAACTCAAATCCCGAGGCACTGCTTAAATGGGACTTGTTTCCCGTCCTCCAGTACACTCTGGAAAGCACTAGCCTTACATAATTTGTTAGCCTGTTGCCACATTGCTAATGTGTCCTCTTTGTGGATTCGTTTCCTTGCATGCTCTACGTGCTTCTGCTGCAAGCCCCAGCTCAGAGGTTCCTAAGCTCAGATGCACGTGGAGAGCTTTACAAAATTCCGAAGCCTAGAGCATACTTGGACCAATTAAATCACAATTTATGTGGGTGGGAAACAGGTGTTAGTATTTTTTGGAAACTTCCCAGGTGATTTCAATTCGCAGAAAAGTTTGGGAACCACTGTCCTGGCACAGTGGTGCGCACCTGTAGTCCCAGCTACGAGGGCGAATCGCTTGAGCCCAGAGTGAGACCCGGACCTCTAAAAGAATAAATACAGATGTCTCCCCATCCTACCCTTCCCCACCCCCCGCAAACTGACCAGGTGGTTGGAAAAAAAAGGAAAAATTTGGGAACACTGCCCTGGAGTCTTGATGACCTACTTGAAACAAATCTCCAGGTGACTCAGTGCATATTAAAACCTGAGAAGCCCTTTTGAGACGCCTGAATGAATATAAGTATCTTAGTTTATGAGGACCACGTGCCTAAAAAATGTCCTTGGGTACAGATAACTGGCAGGATGATTTGTGGGATGATCGCCAGATGCGTATTTTTCACATCCTGCATTCCAAATCATTAAGCCCTTGTCGGAATCTGATGAACAGGTCCCAGCACAGCAGCGCAGTTCTGGAAACAAGCCGGGGCTTAACATCAGCGCTTATGAACTGAGTATTCCAGTTCACGAACACTCCTTTGCCTCGGTCTCCTCATCTTGAAAGTGGGAAAGGTGATAACGCCTATCTCGTCCTCCGTCTCAAGATAACGGGGCTGTGAGAGAGTGTCTATGTCGTCGGTCCACCTGTTCCTTTCTTTATTTGCCACTCCAGCCCCCTTCCATGGATGAGAGAATTCTACACCCATCCCTCCTACAACTCCGGAAGTCAAAAATGGTTTCCCTTGCGCGAGTTCTGGTTTTCTCCTCCCCATGCCTCATGCCCAGGGCCAGGGTGCATGGTAAATCTCTGAGATCCTCCTTTATTTTGGCCTTTCTTGGCCACTGACTCCATGCAGCATGGCCACACTCATGGCTTCCCCCTGCCTTCCTGACTTGTCCTGCCTCCTTGGACAATCGTTCTTCCACCTTTTTAGCTTGATTCTTAGCCCTGTGCGCTGACGTATTATATAGCAGGCGAGCTCTGGCTTTCAGCGTCAATCCCTGACATTGAATTCCAACTCTAAATTTAGTAACTGTAGGATTTTGGATAAGGGCTCTTTGAGTTTCTTTTCTTATCTCTAGACTGAGACTGTTAATACCCACCAGTTAGAGCCATTTTAAAAATTAAATGAGATTCTATTAACCAATAGTTGTATTTCTTAGGTGCCATCCCCTGTGCTAGACACATTTACCACCAACCTACAGCTCTTCCAACAACTCTCCACGTAAAGCAGCTAATAGGATCCGGGTCATTCTGTATACTCAACAACTGTTGGTCTTTTTTCTTTGTTCTTTCTCACCGTGTGATCCACAGCTCCACCTCCTTTCTCTCTGCAGTTTACTTCCCAATGTGTTTTTCTTTTTTTTCTTTTTCTTTCTTTTTTTTTTTCTTTTTAGATAAAGTCTTGCTCTGTTGTCCAGGTTGAAGTGCAGTGGTGGAATTTCGGCAATCTCAGCTCACTGCAAGCTCTGCCTCCCGGGCTCAAATGATTCTCCTGCCTCAGCCTCCTGAGTAACTGGGACTACAGGAGCACACCACCACACCTGGATAATTTTTGTATTTTTAGTAGAGACGGGGTTTTACCATGTTGGCCAAGCTGGTCTTGAACTCCTGACCTCAAGGGATCCATCCACCTTGGCCTCCCAAAGGGTTGGAATTACAGGCGTGAGCCACCGTGCCTGGCCCCCAATGTGGTTTTCTAATTTTTCTAATATCCCACATTTCTAGATGACAACTGGGGTTTGTGGTTTTTGTTTTTTTCTTTTTTCTTTGTTTTACTTGAATGTCAGGCAGTCACCTTAAACTCAATATTCTTTGTAAGTCAATCTCATTGCCTTTATCTGCCACACCTCTTTTTGCCCTTTTTCTCTCTGTCAATGGTGGCATAATTCTGTCTCCAGTCATGAAAACTTACAACAGTGGTTCTCAACCCTGGCTGCACGTTAGCCACCTGGAAGCTTTTGAAAATGCTGATGCCACCATACCAGTGAAATGAGTCTCTGATTCAGGGTTGGAAACCACTGACAGTATCACCTGCTCTCTCATCTGCACTTCCCTAGCTGGCTCCTGCACCTGTCCTATCCATTTTCCTTGGATAGAAAGCTAGGCTTTTCTTTGCCCGAAGCTATTTGGGCCTGGGGAAGAGCTTGAACCCCAATTGGGCTGAAGGTTCTCTTTCAGGAGTCATTAGCCATGGGGAGTTAAGGGAATAGATTACGTAAGGTCTGGGCTGCTTGGGTGGAGTCTGCATTATGAGAGAGTGTCTATGCCGTGGGTCCACCTGTAACAGCCTGTCAACAGATTTTCCTGCCTTTACACTCTCCTACCTTTAGTCTCTCTTGCATAATATAGCTGCCGTGTCATCTCCCTAAAACACCTGAGCCAATAGCTCTAGGGTAGTTTCGTTATAGGTTTAAATTTACAAGACTAATACTTGCAAAGCATTTTTATTCCTGCTTGCAATTATTCCTACAAACCAGGTAACAGTGCTCAGGTGGGACACAGAAGCCCAGGGTGCAGGCCTCCTCCAGGCCCCTTCCTACCTGAGGCTCAATTCCAGGCCCAGATCAAGTTCTGCCTCCTCTAGATAAGCTTCCCCTGGTGACTACAACCCTCACCTGCCTTCTCTTCCTTTGAACTTTTGTGGCCCTTTCTTTCTATAGTAATCCTCAAATGTGTTGGGTTATTTTTAACTATTCAGGCACATAATTTCTTATTTCCCTGATCTTGGTTTAACCTCTATAAGGCTAGGGACTGGAAGATACTCTTTTCAAGTCCTCAATAGCAAGATGACATGCATACATGAAGGGATAACCTTATTATTTGTTAGTCGAATGAACAACTATGAACTCATTGTGCGAAGCCTTAAAGATTGTACATGAATGTCTTCAGCAAGTAATCTTGTGTGTGCAGGGAACATAATTCCATTCAAACTAATCTAATGAAAAGGGAGTTATTCTAAGGATACAAGGGGATCTCATGGGACCAACTGCAGAAAGGCCTCAGGGTGGGAGAGTTGTCTGCAAACGCTTGGGTCTCAGTCTGTCATCATTGGAATCTGCTGTTCTCCTTAGTCTCGCTCCCCCTTTGCTCTCCAGGCATCTCTTAGACTGCTGCATTCATGTCCTGTGTGCACATACGTGTGTGTTGCTCAGCTGTCCCTCCCCTGACCTTCTCTTTCCTCCCTCCTGCCCACCTATCCTCCCAGGTTTCAAGTCCTCACAGGCCCAGGCCTTTCCTCACCTCTGCCTGTCTCTCCACTCTTTTCTCTGCAGATCAGCTTCATCCATAAGGCTGAGTTTCTGCCTCTGTGAGTGTAGTTTTCCGAGGGCTTTGACTCCACCCAAACAGCCCAGACCTTATGTAATCTATTCCCTTAACTCCCCATGGCTAATGACCCCTGAAAGAGAACCTTTGGCCCGACTGGGGTTCAAGCTCTCCCCCAGGCCCAGAGCTTCGGTCTGGAGGTGATAAAACTGTGGGTCATGAAGGTCAACCTCGAAGGTGAACTTAAACAGAACTATGGTGTGCCTGCCCAAGCGAGTAAATGTCATGTACTAGCCACCCTTTACCATGTGGCTTTGTTTTGCCCATAAAGGGGGCTGGAGATATTTTCTCACCCATTGTCTATGAGTCCATCCACACGACGTGCTTCAGTTCTGTAAGTTGGAACTGACAGTGTGCAGGTTCCAAGCCTAGGCCTCAAGAGACCTCACGTATTGCTCCCTGTGCTCTGCCATTGCCACAAGGACCACATTTCTGCATTAGTCTGTCTCAGGAAGAAGAGAGATGTGAGGGGGCAAAGCCGAGCCATCCCAGCTGAGCCTGGCCTCCCATCAGCTGACCCATCAGCCAATCCACAGATCTGTGACCATAAATGACCATAAGCCAATAGCTCTAGGGTAGTTTTGTTATGCAGCAATTTTGTGGCAATAGCTAGCTGATACACCCTCTTTGCTGGTGCTTCCCCTCAGCCAATATACATGCTCAGGTCTCTTTGTCTTAGCCTATTTTTGATATAAAGGAATACCTGAGGCTGGGTAGTTTATTAACAAAAAAAAAAAAAAAAAAAAAAGGTTTATTTGACTGATGGTTCTGCGGGCTGTACAAGAAGCATGGTGCCAGCATCTGCTTCTATTGATGGCCTCATAGTGGGAGGGAAGGGGAGCTGACATCACATGGTAAGAGGAAGGGAGCAAGAGAGAGAAGAGGAGATGCCAGGCTCTCTTAAACCAGCTCTCGCATGAACTAACAGAGCAAGAACTCTGAACTTGCTTCTGAATTCACAGCCTACCTCGGGATGGCACCAAGCCATTCATGAGGAATCTGCCCCCACTAACCAAACACTTCCCGTGAGGCCCTACCTTTAACAATTTGATCCCTATGAATTTGAATTTGGGGGTCAAATTTCAACCTGAGATTTGGAGGGGAGAAATATTCAAACTATATTACTCTCTCTTCTCTTAATCAGACAACTCCCTTTTATGCCTCTCAGTCATTGCTGGATCTCACTCCTTCCCTTCATGGCCAAATTCACTGAAAAGATTAGTCCATGATCTTCTAATTTGCCTGTTCACACTTTCATCATCATCACAGAAATTTTAAATAGAGTAGTACAAAGAACCCCTTTGGACCTATTATCCAGTTTCAACAGCCAATTTTTTGCCATTCTTGTTTCATCTAACTGCCTCCAGGCCCAATCTACGACTCACAGATCTCAACGTCAGCATATTCAAAACTGCTCTCCCCACTGACCTCAGGGTTTCCCTGTCTCCATGAGCAGTGCCACCATCCACCCAGCTGAATGAACCCACGGCTCCTTCCCTTCTCTCACCCTTGCATTTATGAAATGATCTGTCACTGTTGATTTTATGTCCCCATCTTCAGTGACACCGAAGGGAGGCTCTGATCCTCTAGTTCCCATAGTCAGCTGTGATTCCATCAGAAAAGGAGTGTCCAGAGAGCAAACCAGCCATCCCCTAGTCATGTGGAAAGAGTCCTGCTCAGGGGCCATTCTCCCCCAAATGGTTCCACATCTCCCCAGTTCTCCCATTAGTCTGCCAAGACTGGGCCTTCTTTCTATACCATCTGAGTGAGTGTGATTTTATCATGGGCATAGCATGTGGAAATCCATGTTAGCCTCCCCGCTTGCCACTATCCAACTTATGAATGAATTTGCATCAAATAGAAAGCCAAGATCCCTTCCGGCTCTGACATTCTGATTCTTTGACAGGAAATAGGGAGATGGTAAGACTTTTTTGAGCTAGAGGTTGGCAAGATAAATGTGATACTTCCAGCTCTAACGTTCTATGATTCTATGATAAGAAAGAGGGAGGTAGTGATAACTTTTTGAGTCAGGGCTTGACAGGATAAATATGGTACTAAAGCAAATAAGGATGTAGAATAGGATTAGGAGAGAGTCGTAGAGTAGGAAGGCACACTACTCTCCTGACAGTATCATCATTATCATCACCAGAGTAGGAGGTCTGGACTCCAGGGTGTGACCATGGAACCAAAAAGAAGGGGACAGGTAGAAGAAATTTGAGTGTTTAGGTTAAATGGCAATTCAGCAATGGTGGTGGTTGGAGGCATAGGCTTTGGAGGTTGGTAGACTTGACTGAATCCTGGCTCTGGCATTTACTATTTGACCTTGAGACAGATATTTAATCCCTCTGGAGTTCAGGTTTTCTGTACAATGGAGATAATATTTATGTCACATCATGGTCGTGAGAATTATATGAGATAATTCATGCGAGGTGTTTAACACAGAGCCCAGCACATAGTAAGCAATCAAAAAATAGTAGTCTTTTTTTGTTTTTGTTTTTTGGCAATTAGATTACAGAAGGTTGAGACTTGCATCTCGCTAGCAGACTCTCCTCCTTGCCTCCTTGACCTTCTTGGCTTCCACATTTTGCTTTAACCAGCTACCCTGTTGGAGAAGTCTACAAGGAAAATAATTGATGGTGGCCTCTGAGTAACAGCCAACTAGGAACAGAGGCCCTCAGTCAGGAGCCCAGAAGGAACTGAATTCTGCCAGCAATCCTGCAAGCTTAGAATTGGCTTCTGCTGCAGTCAAACCTTCAGGTGAGACCCTAACCTGGCTGATTTCTTCACTGCATCCTGGGAGAGGCCCTGAAAGAGAATTCATTTAAGCCATACCTTGATTCTGGGCCCACAGAAACTGTGAGATAATAAACGTGTATTTGGTTTCAGCCACTGCGTTTTAGGGTAACTTGTTATGCTGCATAACTAATACACAGAGTCCAGGCTTTTCATGCCACAAAATGACTCTAGGCCTGGTGGCTCTGAAGTCACATGGAGGAGGGAGCATTTGAACAAAGGGGGTTCTGGCAGGGCGTGGGGCTCTGACACAAAATCCAGCCATTTTACAAAATGTCTTCCTAACCATAAATCAGATACAGTAAGTCCTCACTTAATAATGTCAGAGGGGCCAGGCGTGGTGGCTCATGCCTGTAATCCCAGCACTTTGGGAGGCCGAGGTGGGCAGATCAGTTGAGGTCAGGAGTTCAAGACCAGTCTGGCCAACATGGCGAAACCCCATCTCTACTAAAAATACAAAAATTAGCTGGGTGTGGTGGCGGGCACCTGTAATCCCAGCTACTCAGGAGGCTGAGGCAGGAGAATCACTTGAACCCGGGAGGCGGAGGTTGCAGTGAGCCGAGATCGTGCCACTGCACTCCAGCCTGGGCGACAGAGCGAAATTCTGTCTCTAAATAAATAAATAAATAAAATAATGTCAGTAGGTTCTTGGAAACTGCAACTCTTAAAGTAAATGACTTTGAATGAAAACATTTTCTTTTTGCCATCAACATTAGAGAAATGGCCTTCTGCAAGGATCAAACGGACGTCATTTCACTTTGAAGTCGTGGTTTTCAAAAACCCATTGACAACATTAAGTGAGGACTTACTGTACACAGCGTGACAAGAATGAGTGTAGTTATGATGATAACTGCACAAACTGTCTCAAATGTGGACTGTCCTGGAAAATTCTTCAATGGGTGGTCCCTTGTATGCCAATTTTCCTGTTATCTCCAACATTATCTCCTCCCAGATGGACGCAGCACAGCCAAGGTGGTTAGTGAGAGCCACTGTCCATGCAGGTCAGGCAAGGAACCAGGACGTCACCACAGAAACACACCTTTAACTAAAGAAGCAGACCACATGCTCTGTTTCTCCTCTTACCGGCCACACGGCATGGTAGAAAGACCTTCAGATTGGACCCTAATTGCCATTCATGACTTGAGTCTGACTTCAGGCGACTCTATCCAGCCTGCATGACCTCTTCTAAAGAATGGAGGAGACCCTGCCTGCCTCACTCACAGGGGTGTTACAAGCATCCCATGAGGTCTTGGCAAGTTAACCTCTGTCTGCCTCATCAATCAATGATAATGGTACCTACCTCCCAGTTTGTAAGGATTCAACGAGAAAATACATGTAAAGCACGTAGCAAAAGACACAGCAGAGAGGAATTGCTCAGGAAATGTTAGCTCTTCGCATTGTTATCATTATGATCTGCTGGAACACGTGTCAGTGACAAAGTGCCACCATATGACAATAGTGTCTGACAATAGGTTCTCAAATATTGGCCCAGACAGACAGTGAACGAGTAGATGAGCACCATTATGTTGGCAAGGTGAGCTGGAAGACAAGGGATTTAAAAAGTGCTCTCCACTTTGCCTCTGGATTGAACAAGAAAGATTCTCACTTCTAGACTACTTTCCTGCTATATCTCAGTCTCTGAGGAAGCCTCAAGGAGCCACTGACTGTCTAATCGCCCAGTTAGGACAGGTCCCCCAGGCTGTCACCGGTGCCTTTGTCCTGGCTCCCAGCTGAACTCATCAGCAGATTTCTCACCCTCTCTCAGGGTCAGCTTTTTGAATGCTCCCCACCACTTCCCTTGGATGTTTGCTTCTCTGGAATCATCTAGCGGGTGGTGTTTAGACACAGGACCGTCTTGCCTTCTCGATGATGGGCTCATCTGCGATTCCGGCCCGGCTTCTCTAATTAGCCCTCCTCTCACTTGGTTGGAGCATCACGTTTTCCTGCAGCTGTAATTGACCCTGCAGGGTACCGCCACAGGCCTGGGCTTAATCACTGCCATCCACTTCAAATCCATTTCAGTCTGTGGTGGCCAGATTCCATCTAGTAAGCGAGGCCTAATTGCTCTCTGATTACCCACAGGGTCAGGTGCTTGAATGTGCACAGTTCCATCCACAGCACATGCAAGATCCTTGTGTTCGCTAATTTCCTCTGATAGCTTTTTACTCTGAGCTACCAGAGATGCCCCTGGCAGAGGTGAGCAGTCACCATTAGGGAGCCTTCACCCCATTTCTGGATGGCTCCTTGGCTTACTTTAGGGGTAGAATCCATCCGTCTCCCCTCACCTCCTGAAGAGGACGGGGAAGCCCAGGCTCTCAGCCCAGACTACCAGGTGCCTGGTGGCCTCCAGCCCCTGCAGGGGGAGACTTAAAACTTGAGGCAAATTCTCTCCCTCTTGGAACTTTCAAACTAACGGGTTTGTTCATGTTTGCTCAAAAAAGTTCATGTTGAGGAGATTCCAGCCTCTATGTTGACCTCAACAGGAATGTAAGACAAAAGAGATGAGGAAAGTACAGGCGGGTGCAGTCCTTTCTTGCTTGTCGCTGGGGCCAGCTTCAGAGATAGGAACCATCTCTCTTGCGGTGCAGGGCTGGACTGAGAAGGGATAGAAGAGGAAGGGTTTCTGTTCTCCTTGGGACATCTGGGGTCCTGTCTGAGAACTTGCAGGATATATCCTGGAAAACCACTATTCTACTTGACGTGATGATACAAACTTGCCCCAGAATCTCAACAGGACTTCTATAAATACTCTCTTACCCATGGAGAAGAGAAGACAGCTGGCCTCAAATGTTCCTTCTTCTAAAAATAGGGATTAGAGCAGATGTAGGCACAGTTGTTAATTCTCCTGACTGCGCTGCCCCGCCCCGTCCAGAGGGAGGAAAGAGTCGAAAAAGGGAACATGCCCCTCATCCGCTTGCAGCTGGAACGGGTTGGGATGATACGTTTCTATTCAGCTCTTCTCCTTTCCAGGCCTTTTGTCATTCTCTTCCCCAATGGAGATAGGGTTAAAGACACTGAATTATGTGGGCGTTTCCTTTAGCAAATGTAGAAAAAAAATACAGCACACCGAAAGCTCTTCCTTAGTCACCCTTACACCCTTACACCCTCACACACCCTTACCACTCTATCACTACAACTGGAGGACCATCCCACGGCTGCCTCCCCAGAATATACACACAGAAGCAAAACATATGTCATGCAGTTTCATGGACTTCGGGGCCCAGGTTCAGAATTCCTGTTCCTGAGGTGCGTAGAAAAGGATCTTTCTTTCACCCTTCCTTTCCTTTCCTCTCCTTTCTCCTCTCCCTTCTCCCCTCTTTCAAGACAGGCTCTAGCACAGTAGTGATCATGGCTCCCTGCAGCCTAGAACTCCCAGATTCAAGCAATCTTCCTGCCTCAGCCTCCCCAGTAGCTGGGACTACAGCTGCATGGTTGTCTTTTAAATATTTTTGTGGAGATGGGGTCACATTATGTTCCTCAGGCTGACCTCAAACTCCTGGGTTCAAATGATCCTCCCACCTCAGCCTCCCATAGTGCTGGGACTACAGGCATGAGCCATGGCACTCAGAAGAAAAAAAATTTTCGAAAGTAACTTAGGGCAGCTGAGATTGAATGGGGACAGCAACATGGTTTGAAATTTTAGATCTTGCCGGGGGTGGTGGCTCATGTCTATAATCCCAGCACTTTGGGAGGCCAAGGCGGGTGGATCACAAGGTCAGGAGTTCGAGACCAGCCTGACCAGCATGGTGAAACCCCCGTCTCTACTAAAAATACAAAAAAAAAAAAAAAAAAAAGAAAGAAATTAGCCGGGCATGGTGACACATGCCTGTAGTCCCAGTTACTTGGGAGGCTGAGGCAGGAGAATTGCTTGAACCTGGCAGGCGGAGGTTGCAGTGAGCCGAGATCGTGTCACTGCACTCCAGCCTGGGCGACAGAGTGAGATTCCATCTCAAAAAAAAAAAAAAAAATTAGATCCTTCAGTTGGTCTTCCTTGTCACAGTTTAAGTCCTGGAGCTGTTGACTGTTTCCAGCTCAGTACCCTCCTCCAGCATCCCAAAGGTGGGTGGCCAGGATCCTCCGGAAGGGAGCCTGTCCTCCCATGGGATCGTTTGTGACAAGGAATCCTGCGTGTAAGCAGGTGGTTTTCTTACCCGTGACTTCACCTTCCTCAGCAACTGCCACAGAAAGACATTTGCTTATGGTGGCAGTGACAATGGAGTAAACCCACACATAAGGGCTTCAGGTTGGTTCTTTCAGTTTTGTTTTGTGTTTTTGAGACGGAGTCTCGCTCTGTGGCTCAGGCTGGAGTGCAATGACACTATCTTGGCTCACTGCAACGTCTGCCTCCCAGGTTCAAATGATTCTCCTGCCTCAGCCTCCCGAGTAGCTGGGATTACAGGCGCGCACCACCACACCCAGCTAATTTTTTGTATTTTTAGTAGAGATGGGGCTTTGCCATGTTGGCCAGGCTGGTCTCAAACTCCTGACCTCAGGTGATCTGCCCACCTCGGCCTCCCAAAGTGGTGGGATTATGGGCGTGAGCCACCTTGCCCGGCTGTCTGTCAGATGTTTTTTGGGCATCTCCGTGTGGCATGCTGTGCCAGCCCCAAGGTGATGCTCAGGGCATGTGCCACAGAACCTTCCGGCTCCTCGCTGTCTTGAGACAACTGGGGCCAGTGCCACATTCGTGGTAAAAAGTATTTAAAACATTAGAGTGTGAGGTCACTCATTTATAGCAGGATTGGTAAAGAGAGATTTCCTGTGAGCTTTGTTCATATCGCATACAACCTTTTAATTAAGCTTCTGTTTAGTTTATTTTGCTTAATAAATGAAAGCATGTAAAACTGGGAGAAATCTAGGTTATAGTCCTCTGGAGAAAATTAAAGGGCCAGTTTTTCTCTTTCAAAGTTATTTTGAGCAACAAGGAGTTTTTTGTTGCTGTCTGTATTTGTAAAAAAAAAAATACTTTCTGAATATTATCATTGTTCTAAAATAGACTTTACTGAAACACTACTGTTTTTACTTGAATAAATTATACAGGAGTGGTAATAAACAGCAAGAATTAATCTCCAGAGTGTAGCCCACTCATCACATTAATGCCCACCTAGAAGTAAGTGACTGTCTCCATGGAATGAATCTGGGGTTTGAGAAAGAACCCTACCCCATAATCGTTCCTCTCCTTCAAGCTTGAAGGCACACAAGGTGTTGGGTACCTGGAAATGCAAAGCAAATCTTCCTGGAAAGCTGCTCATTAGCACCCACCAGCACAGATCTCTGGGACCCCCTGAGCTTGAACAAGTTGGGTTTATTGCCTGTCCCATGTGATGTACAAATCTGGAAAAGTCTGGCTGGGAGATGCAGATTGCAGCATATTGAACTATATTTTAGGACTCGTAGGTATTTCGAGGTCATCACCCAAATCCTCTCAGATCCTCTTACATCTCAGAGGTATGTCACCAGCCTTCTGGGTGCCCTGGGGTGCAGGAGCCTCTCCACCTCTGGCCCTTGGTGCCCTTGGCCCTCTCCATCTCAGTGCCTGGCCCTCCAGAGGTGCTGGAGGGAGTGACAAAGCCCAGCAGCCTTGCCTGGAGCTGGAGCAGGGTCTGGTGCAGTCTGGGATGTGCTTCTCCTGCCCTTACCAGTTTCCCCTGGGAGCACTTTCTTAATAAATCACTTGCACACCAATCTCCATCTCTGGGTCTGCTTCTGGGGAACTCAGAGTCAAATCATTTTATAAAGCTTATTGTGAAAACAATGTGCCATCATCACCTGGATTCCGTTCAGTTTCTTGTTCTCCGGAAGCAACCATTCATTCTACATTTGTTTTAGCTTTTTTTCCCCTATGTTCCTTCAGATCTCTAAATAACATTCCTATAGTACTGCTTCCTGATTTTTCAGTTTTAGGCATTTCTATTGATTTTCCTCTATGGAATATGACAGACAATTAAGTTCCCACCCTCCATCCCCACCCCTACCCTCAGCTCACCTCTTTCTCTCCATTTTCCTAACATGATTATGAAACAATACTAGGGGCCAGGCTCAGTGGCTCATGCCTGTAATCCTAGCACTTTGGGAGGCTGAGGCGGGTGGATCGTAAGGTCAGAGGATCAATACCATCCTGGTCAACATGGTGAAACCCCGTCTGTGCTACAAATACAAAAATTACAGGTGGCTCACGCCTGTAATCCCAGCTACTCAGGAGGCTGAGGCAGGAGAATCGCTTGAACCCAGGAGGCAGAGGTTGCAGTGAGCAGAGATCGCGCCATTGCACTCCAGCCTGGGCAGCAGAGAGAGACTCCATCTCAAAAAAAAAAAAAAACAAAAAAACAAAACAAAAGAATACTAGGTTACTGTTATATAGAACTTACTACATTCCAGGCATTGTTCTAGGCATTTTACATGTGTTAATTCACTCAATACTCCCCCAAGCCCTAGATAATAAGTTCTGTGATGATCCCCGTTTTACAGATAAGGAAACTGGGTCACCGAGTGATTACGTGAATGGCCCAGTCAGACAGCTAGCAGGTGATGGATACAGATTTGAATATAAACAGTATGGTTTCAGAGTCTATGCTCTCAATTACACATCATATGCTGGGATTATGCCATAATTTTAGTTAGACCAGTCTTCAGTATTTATACTAATATGATTACATCAGTGCTATGTAGGTGGTAAACTGTGTTTTCTCTTTCTTTCTTGCAAGACGTTTTATTTTACCCAGAGTTTAAAATTATTTTTTTGTTTGTTTATCTGTTCTTCTGTGTCTTATAAATTTATCACGAATTCAACTTATCTGAATCGCAGCTCAATGTTGCATCAGATATTTGACTAATTTTAGCTTTGGGAGAAATTTCTCCTGGAGCACTTCTCAGACTCCTGACCTCAAGGGATCCGCCTGTCTCAGCCTCTCAAAGTGCTTGGATTACAGGCATGAGCCACCATGCCTGGCCTCTCCTGGAGCACTTCTGACCTATTCCCATGTGGACTGGGAGCTCCCAGAACCTGCTACAGAGCCCTCATCCTGGGATCCCCTCTCCTCATTTTCCATGGGCTTCCCTTTGCCCATCTCCTATTTCTCGGATCCCAGGTCTTCGTCTTTCCTGGTTTACTATTTTGTCTTGATGGAATGCTCTGTAGCTTCCTGGGGATGAGAGGAGTCAACACAGGAAAGAAAATTTGGGAAACCTTGGTATATCTAAAAATATCTTTTGGTAAGGCACAGTGGCTCATGTCTATAATCTCTGTACTTTGGGAGGCCGAGGTGGGCAGTTTGCTTGAGCCCAGGAGTTTGGGACCAGCCTGGGCAACATGGCAAAACCCCTCTCTACAAAAAAAAAAAAAAAAAAAAATTACCTGGGTGTGGTGGCACCCACCTGTAGTCCCAGTTACTTGGGAGGCTGAGGAGGGAGGATCGCCTGAGCCTGGGAGGTCAAGGCTGTAGTGAGCCATGATCACACCACTGCACTCCAGCCTGGTGATGGAGGTCTTGTCTCAAAACTAAATAAATAAATAAATAAATAAAAATAAAAATGTATTTTGTCTGCTTACCCTCATAATTCATTGATTGCTTGACTGACTATAGAATTCTAAGTTTGAAATATCTTTTCCTCAGGATTTTGAAGGCATTGCTTCATTGCCACCTAGCTTCCAGCATTCTGCTGGAAAGTCTGAAAACAAAATATATTTTGACTCCTGATCATTTATATACGCCTCTACTGGCTTTGTTTTGCCTCGACCACTCTAGAAATGTTTAGGATCTTCTCCTTCTACTTAGTGTTCTGAAATTTCACAATGATGTGCAATGATGTGTCTCGGTGTGGTCTATTTCATCTATTGAGCTGAGTACAAAGTGGGTTCTCATGATCTAGAAATCTATATCTGTAGTTTTAGGATATATTCTTGAATTACTTCTTGGATGATGCTCTCTAATCCTCTAGTGTTCCAGTGAAACCCCGTCTCTACTAAAAATACAAAAACTTAGCCGGGCGAGGTGGCAGGCGCCTGTAGTCCCAGCTACTCGGGAGGCTGAGGCAGGAGAATGGCGTGAACCCGGGAGGCGGAGCTTGCAGTGAGCTGAGATCCGGCCACTGCACTCCAGCCTGGGTAACAGAGCGAGACTCTGTCTCAAAAAAAAAAAAAAAAAAAAAATCCTCTAGTGTTCTCATCTTTTCATTAGAAAATGTTCTTTTTCTTTTTTCTTTTTTCTTTTTTTTTTGCTCTATTTTCTGGGAGATTTCTCCAGCTTTATTTTCTAACCCTTTTATTAAGTTTTTAAAATATTGTATAATATTCTATCATATTTTTGTGTTTTAAAATTTCTGCTATGTTTTAAATTAAAAAATTTTAAGTTTAATCTCTGCTTGTTACTTTTTCATAGCATCCTGTTCCTGTTTCATGCATGTGCTATCTTCTCATCTGAGGGTATTAATAGTAGTGATTTTGAAATTTGAAACTCCCAAATGATCTGTTTCCTCCACTTTGCATTCTTCTCTTCATATTGGTCCCTGTCTTACATGAGATAATTCTTCAGCTATTTGGTGATCTTCTGGAACTCAGAACACACCACCCCAAAATACATAGGGGATTAGAAGATACCCCCCCCCCAAAATATACTACTTTGGCACGTTTTGAACTGATTATTCTGAGAAACTGCAGACACAGGAGTAGTTCTGAAAAGCTGTCCTTTTGTAAATGGAGGTAACATCTAGAAAGAAAATCTAGTAGAAGTATCTGTATCAGGCCTGGTGTGGTGGTACACACTTATAGTCCCAACTACTCAGGAGGCTGAGGTGGGAGGATCATTTGAGCCCAGGAGGTTGAGGCTGCAGTAAGCTATGATCACGTCACAGCACTCCAGCCTGAGTGACAGAGCAAGAACCTGTCTCAGATAAACAAACAAACAAAAACTTCTGTCTCTTATAATGTCATAACTTCCTTTAAAAATGAAAACAAAAAAGTACCTGTATCAGAAAGACGGATGCTCCAGACAACTTTTATTACCTGAAAGACCTTTTCTCTGCACAAGACAACTTTGTTCACCATGCATTTCCACCCCTCTTCCTCCCATACCTTGTTGCCATCTCCTGCTAGAAGCCCCAAGGCCCTATTTCTTTCTGTAGCTCAGGATAGGATATAAGCTTCGGTCGTCTGGCCCTCCGTCAAGTCTCATATATTGTGGGACTGCTGTGCATATGCACATAATTAACCATGGTTTTTGTCCTGATAATCTGTCTTATGTCCATTTAATTATTTGTAGCCCAGCTGAAGGGTGGAGGGAAGCCCTTTTTCCCTCCCCTACAGATCCCTGGCTGCTTTCTCATATTTAAATAAAAACTGATTGAAGCCCTGGACTCATGAGTGATGACCAAGAGCTGGGCCATTTCACTGGGAGCCCTGGTGTCTGTAGGGCTTTCCTCTTGGGGTGGTCACAGCCCTCAAGTCCCCGCACATTGCGTTCTTCTGGCTGCTCGTTGTGGGGAAAGAGAGTGGGGGTTGCCCTGTTCATTATATAAACTTCTCCTTAGTTTCTGTACCCTCAACTGTACCATTCCCATCAATCCAGAGACCCGGTGCTTTTACATCTTCATTGGGTATAACTATCTCCAGGCGTCTTCTGGAAAGAGAAAGGGGAAATTGCCCCCAGTGAGGAGTGAGTGCATTTGTGTGTGTGTTGTTGCATGTTGTAAGACCTCAAATGTCCTGTGCTGCGTGATGTCTTAGGGCCTCACAGGGCCCCAAAGGCCTGACTATGAGTTTCCCTGCTCTGGTCAGATATGCTCCCCCAAGCAACAAATCTCCCCCACCGGGCCAGTTCCCCTCTCAGCCACACCAGCGGCACTCCACCTGATCCTCCACCTAACGGGCTTCGGGCTTCACCTTCTTGCCAGTCTGTGGAATTATTCAAACAAACCAATCACATCCTCCTGTGGAAACCAGGGAGCACCTCATGCTCCTATTACTACAAAGCCTCCTCCCACAGCCCCTACTGGTTGATTTCAGTGCAGCCGCTGTGTGGCCCTGCACGGTGTGTGGCGTCCTCCTCCCCTGCCTGTGAGTGTGTGTGACTGATGAACTGTTGTCATCTCATCAGCCCAGTGCTGGGTGTCATGTGTTCAGCCATCTTATACTGTTTAGGGCAGATCACCCCTCACTAACATGGTAAATAGGAGAGAATCGGTACAGTGTGTGTCTCTGTGTGTATGTATGCATGCATACATGTGTGTGCAGTGTGCTTAGGGGTCTAACTACTTCTTAAACAGACCTTCAGTCAGTTTTCTATTTCTACCACCTCCCCTCTTCTAGGGAAAAGATGATAAATGCTGGAGTCAGACTGCCTGGAATTGGATTCTAGTTCTGTCCCGCTTCCTGACGGTGTGGTCTTGGCAAGTTATTAAACTTTTCAATACCTCAGTTTCCTCATCTGGGAAATGAGGATAATAACAGTGCAGGATTATTGTGATGAGTCCATGATACTACATGCAAAGGGCTCACTTTGGGCTCCTTATTAAAGATGTTGGATTGAATATGAGCATTTACTTCTGCTTCCTCTGAACCCTCAAATAAGTAATGGTGAGGTCCTTTCTCAAAAAAGCATATTACCCCAGAAGGACAAATGAACCAGAGACAAGAGACTGTAGCAACAACATTTTTGGATGCTGGAAAGCAAAAGTTGGATGGTAACTGATTGAGCAGAGGCAAGAAGCCATGGAGAGAATTGAATAAGTTAACACGTGCTAAGCACTGCAAACAGTCAAGTGCGGTAAAACTATTGTGGAAAGCTTTAGGCTTTTTTAGGTAGAAAAAGAAAATACTTTGAAGAAGCTAAGTCCACAGACTTCCTGAGAAAAGAACTGACAGCAATTGGTCCTGCCTGGGAATGGTAGGTGAAGAAATGTGAATAAGGCTGACTTATTCTCGACTGGAAGTAAGTTTTGAACTGCACAGGGTTGGGGAGTTTGGAAGGGAATTATCTTAATATAAACAGGCAAAGGAAATAATTTGTGTATTAAAATTATATAAAGCTTGACCACCCTTCCATGCAGGGAGTGAATTTCGGGCAGTGCACCCTGAAATGGAGGTAGCTACAACCTGGAATCGACACTGACTCACACAGGTGCTGCAGCCTCCACCGGCACACCCCAAATTTCTAAACACAATTTCAGGCACTGCTGTAAGCACTGGGAAGACAGTGATGAACAAAATAGGCAAAGTCCCTGCCAACACAGAAGGATCCAGATGCTGGGTATTTTGTTGTTGGTTTTATTTTATTTTGTTTGAGAGATAGGGTCTCACTCTGCCGCCTGGCTGGAGTGCAGTGGTGTGATTTTGGCTCACTGCAACCGCTGCCTCCTGGATTCAAGTGATTCTCCTGCCTCAGCCTCCTGAGTAGCTGGGATTACAGATGCGTGCCACCACGCCTGGCTCATTTTTATATTTTTAGTAGAGACGGGATTTTGCCACATTGACCAGGCTGGTCTCAAACTCCCGACCTCAGGTGATCCACTTGCCTCCCAGAGGGCTGGGATTACAGGTGTGAACCACTGCAGCCACCCCAGATGTTGTTTTAACCTTCGATAGAGGAAAGTCAAAGGCACTAGGTGGTTGGGGGACAGAGTGGGAAGGAGAGGGTTTTCTCAGCAAGGAAGGGAGGTTGAAGTTACTGGTTCAAACCAAATGCCCAGTTTCAACAACACCATTGCCCAGAGTGTGTGTGCTATTTCACAACCATGAATTTGTCCTGCCACCCATGTGGTTTCTGAGAAGAAACCACCACAGAGCCATCTTGTGGTGGAAAAAAGACACACAGGTTTCACCATGAACACTATTGGATTTTATATGGTATTAGCAGGTGTAAATACATCTGCATGCTATTGTACCCTTGAATCCTCCCATATGGTCCAGCAGCATTTTAAAGTGGTCAGCAAATGTTTACAGCAATCTATACTCGTCCCACTAACACATTTACCACAGGTAATTAACTTAACTACCTGATAAAAATGTAATTGTCGTGTTGTAATGCGAGCTATTGTCTGAGAAGACTTTGACTGACAGTTACTTACATTTGCTTGTTGGTTATCTTTATAGGCACATAATCAAATCCAAATTTGATCATTATTTTGTGATTTGATTAAAGTAAACAGTCAAGTTGGGTAATCGTGGTCCAGAAAGATTTATTATTTGCTTCAATTATGTGGTTTGGATTTTTATATTGTTAGAACATAATAAGAAATTAGTCTGATTGCTCTCTCATGCTATCAAATACTGTGCAGCCACACCCTCCACATCAGGGAGAAACCTGATTCAGCAGAGATGATTTCGCGAGGCCGTGGAATATCAATTTGTATAATTCAAGGACTCATGTTGCTTCTCCTGGAAGCATCCATCATTGCATCTGAGCCATTTAGCACATTGCAAACCACAACAACACACACTGAGTTCAATGGCACCATAGAGAGCATCCCCACCCAGCACAGGGGACAGAATTTCAGGGCATGGATTGCAAAGCAGCTGCTGCCCAAGCATGGCTCCTCTGCTGCTCCAAGCAGTAGTGTCACCTGCGGATACACAGCTGTTATAAACAGCCTGAACAACAGTGAAAAGCCTCCTCAAGTTGCTTTGGCTATGACTGGTGATACACAAGCACCACCAGTCTGCATATAAACTTCAGCCCTCAAATAAGCAAACAGCCTCCTGCATAAGCTCAGCAAGACGCCCCTGTCATTAACACTCATAAGAGACACTTCAAAAATGTGACTTTTAAGGCTTCTTCTCACTCTGCTTAGAGAGTAGTCAGGATTCACCAGGCGCTTCCACCGATTTGGGCAACTTCGCAGTGGCCTGCCCAAGAGCGAGGCCTCTGCTGAGCTGTGTTTATGAAGACCAAGTCTCAAGACCACAAACAATGGAACCATAAGAGCCTCAGCTTGGTGCCAATGTTTGCAGGCACTAAGTCACAGCCCCAGACCCAGTCCATGGGGACACTGTGCTACAGATGACTTTGGCCATGCTCTGGAAGTTGGCTAAGACAGAATTCAGTTCAATTTTTCCAGGCAGTGGAGGTTGCAGTGAGCCGAGATCACACCACAGCACTCCAGCCTTGGTGACAGAGCAAGACTCCATCTCAAAAAAAAAAAAAAAAAAAAAAAAAATTCAGTTCCTTTTTTAAAACAACTAGTTTTTCCCATTTCCTTAGGGAAACCTGGAATGTGCTTCCTGCTTCTCCACACCTGTCCAGCCTCCCACCCCCAGTGCCAACCTGATCTTTGCCCAGCAGACACGGAGGCGCCTGCCCAACCTCAGCGCTGTGCCCACAAGGGCCTCGGAGCCCGCAGACTTCCTGCCGGGACCTGCTGGCCTTGCCCATGTTTTAGCTCCTGGATCTGCTAGTCTTTTCCTGCTGTCTCATGGTCTCACGTGTAACACCCACATCACCCCAGCGAGACGGTAAGTGACGTGGAGGCAGCAAGCAACAGGTGTAGAGCAGGTCATACGATCCATGTGTTCGCTCAGCAAATACGGAACGCCTGCTCCATGCCAGACCCTGCTCTATACCCGAGGAAGACAGCGACGACCAAATAAACCCATCACGCCCTAGATGCACAATCTGAAGCATGCTCCCAGGTCATCCAGGACGGGAATAAAATCAGAGCCTTCAATGATGCAAGTTAATCAGACCCCTGGCTTTTGGTTTTACTGTGCATCACTGTGAACTGATGTGCATGCCTTAGATGGCACATTTCCTGATGAGGGACAGGCTCTGAGAAGTCCATGGGACTGCTAACACCTCAGTAATCCAGTGGTTCTCAAAAGATATGCGGCATTTGTCCCCCTGGGGGGACCTGATGACCATGAGCCCTGCAGCGCTCACCCCAACACAGTGCCCAACAGCAGGAGGAAGTCAGGGGGCCATTTGCACTGCTGATTTCAAATTACCCTTAGCAAATATGGTTCACTTTATAGAGCAAACAGAATCAGCCAGTTAATCTATGGCGCAAGAGAGAAAGAACTTTACCCATAATTAATGTTTTACTACCTTTCTCAAAAAGTGTAATCTTTAACCTCCAAATCAACTCTAAACGGAGGCGAAGGAGGAGCAGCTCCTGGTCAGTCCCGGTGCTGGCTCTGTCCCTCCGCCAATGCTGTTTCGATCTGGAGAAACAAATAAACAGAAAGATAAGCTCTTTACAGCACACAGTGGAGCAGACCCGCAATTTCCAGACCAGAGGCAGCCTCGAGTGCAGTGATGTGTGGCTATCTTCCCGAGCGCTGCCCTGCCTGAGACCGAGCTAGGCCCCAGGAGTAAACTGGTGGTGAGGGAAACCCCTCCATGTGCCTAGAGAGTAGTGTGGCAGGAGGTGGGCCTGCCTAGAGCTGACTGCAGAAATTCTGTCGTGGGCTTAGTAGCTCCAGCAGCAACTAACTGACTATCTCAAGGAGTTAATGCTTCCACAAATATGCTAGACAGTGCCAGTAACTACCAGCAAGGATCTCATTTAGCACAAGGATTGCATTGACTCCAAAGTTGAAATCAAGGTTGGTGGTGATTGGAAATGACCTTAGTGAAGCCCAAGCCAGGAAGACAGCTGTTCTGTGTAAGGTATCAGGGATGCGGTAGAATTCTCTAGAGCCAGTACTGCTAACCCAACGCCCAGCCTGCCTCCTGCTAGGCAGATGACTGATACAACCACTTAGGTTCTTTTTGCATGTCTACTGTGTCAATGACAGGCAGTACCAGACACTACTTTCATTTTTATAAAAGCCTCATTATTTGTGACCTAAGGAGTGAGTCATTAGGAGTCGGTACAGTTTATTATTCACACACTAAAACTAGCACAGAACTAGCATTTACCAAGGGTTTAACTTCAGTTCCTTCCCAGAGGTCTGGATGCTGTGCAAGGCTTAAGGCTCTGTGACCCACACATGCAACATAGTTGGAATTCCTGGAGTTTGGAAGAGGAACACTGTGCTATTAGTGCTGTCTTGAGGTTGTCATGCTTTACAATTGCTGCTTTTCTTGCTTTTGTTTTGTTTTTTTTTTTTTTGTTTGTTTGTTTGTTTGTTTTTTGAGACAGAGTCTTGCTCAGTTGCCCAGGCTGGAGTGCAGTGGCGCGATCTTGCCTCACTGCAAGCTCCGCCTCCGGGGTTCTCGCCATTCTCCTGCCTCAGCCTCCCAAGTAGCTGGGACTACAGGCGCCCGCCACCATGCCCGGCTAGTTTTTTTTTTTTTGTATTTTTAGTAGAGACAGGGTTTCACCGTGTTAGCCAGGATGGTCTCCATCTCCTGACCTCGTGATCCGCCCGTCTCGGCCTCCCAAAGTGCTGGGATTACAGGCATAAGCCACTGCGCCCGGCCTTTTTCTTGCTTTTGAATTACAACTTACAGTTGGTTTTGTGTCTTTATTGCCAACTTAGTTCGCTGTGGGTTGTTTGGTTAGTGTGCGATGGTATATTCTAGCATCTGCCTATGCTGTTCTGGTAACTACACTTGAACACATAAACGCACTGGGTTCAAATACGAAGCACCCGTGCTGCTATTTCTAAATAAAAAATGTTTATGACTCTGCGAGATGTATGTGGGGATCCCTTTTCCTATGCCATATGGAAAGTGAATGAGGGAGGTAGGCCATGAGGTTTCTGGCTTGTCAAAGTAGGGTGCTGTCAAAAAAGTTTGGCAGGCTCCAGTCCCAGAAGTCTGGAATTACATTACACCAGTGTATGCAGTGGTGTGCTAGTACAGGTGTTTGCAGCCAGCTTTCAGGGGTAAAAAGTGTGTCTGTGTGTGCATGTTTAATATATGTTTATTATAAATGTTGATACAGATGTGCGATGTGCAACTTACAAATAAATATACAATTAAATATATAATACTCTTAATCATAAATCCCATATAACCGACTGTCACTACATGCTTGCAGTTGATTTTTGTTGAATCTTGTATCCATAGCCAAACTGTAGTTGCAATTGATGAACAAGTGTAGTTCCAACATAAATGTTAGTTGTCATTTTGTTTAAGAGTAAGACAAAAGTGGCTGGTCTGAAAGTAGTGAGTTATCTCAACTGATGGTTCATAGTTAGTTACAGATCCAACTCTTTATTCTACACTTTCCTCCTCCTCACTCCTGCACTTGACTAGTCAAAAAAAAAAAAAAAAAAAAAAAGCCAGGTGTGGTGGCGGGCAACCATAATCTCAGCTACTTGAGAGGCTAAGGCAGGAGAATTCTTTGAACCTGGGAGGCTGAGGTTGCAGTGAGCCGAGATCATGCCATTGCACTCCAGCCTGGGCAATAAGAGCAAATCTCTTCTCAAACAACAACAACAAAAAATTGTGAAATAACAAAGACTATGTCAAAATTTCAGTCCTTTATCAATGATGTGACTGTTTTGTCAAATCAGATAGTATTTTCAAAAGCTAGAAGAAAGTATTTTCAATGTTTAAGCAATTTGCAATTTAATGGCTATGCACATTACACAGTTGTAAGTTTAATCTGCATCATTAACATTTTCTCCATCACTTTCTTAAGTTCTGGCAATCAACTAAACAATGAAGCCCTGGCTTGTGGTGTTTGCCCTTGTTCTGGTAAACATTCCCACCATGGCCGATTTCAATCTACTGACGGGCATCACTGACCGCAGAGTTGGGGAAAGAGTCACAGTAATACACCTTTCTATAGTATTCCTACCATACACCTTCAGTAGCCTAAGTAATCTCAAGAACGTAAACCGTAATACAATGAAGCAAAAAAATTAGGAAGTAATGAGCTTTGAGCATTTTTACCTTTGTTTTTTATACACCTTATTTCAGCGTACCTTTATAAAACTTAATTATCCATAGTGGCTATATTTAATAACTGGGAAGTTATTAAATATAACAGATTCGTGAAGATGCTCGCCAGCCTATGCCAGCCAGCCTCGGCACAACATTGAGTGCAGCAGTGGTTTAGGAAGGTCTGTTTTTTCCTTGTGTTTCCCATTCCTACTCCCCTTGTCACAGCCACTGCCAGTGCCCCGCTCTGGGCCGAGCAGTCTGTCTACAGCCAAGATGGGATGGGCAAGTCTGCACTTCTGGAGGTGCCGGAAGCCCAGCCCCACCATAAAGAGGAAGTGCTGGAAGCATTTTGAGAATTAGGAAGGAAGTGCTAGCCAGTGACTAAAAGCCTAGTGCAGTCATAAAACTCTGCCACGGGTTATGTCCTGAGAAACAAGCTGTTGGCTTTGGGAGTGTTTCATTTTCTCTCCCTTAAAAACTTAACTGGAAACTTTAATTATAAGCAGATCATAAAACTCGAATCGCAATACCAAAGGACATTTCCAAGGACATGTATACATGATTCACACATTTTATAATACCGATCCAATGACTAAAAATGCTTTTTTCCTCCATGTGAGTAACTGTATTAGTCCTTTTATTGGCCAAATGTGAATTTTAAAAGTTTTTTCTTTTCATGTTTTTTGTTTTTGAGACGGGGTCTTGCTCTGTCATCCAGGCCGGAGAGCAATGGCTTGATCTTGGCTCACTGCAATCTCCACCTCCCGGGTTCAACCAATTCTCAAGCAATTCTCCTGCCTCAGCCTCCCAAATAGCTGGGATTACAGGTATCCACCACCACACTGTGTCCAGAGTTGGAGTTTCTTCCTTCTGGTGGGTTCCTGATATTGCTGACTTCAAGAATGAAGCTATGGACGCAACAAGTGTTACAGATCTTAAAAGTGACGGGGCCCCAAAGAGTAAGCAGCAGCAAGATTTATTGTGAAGCGCAAAAGAACAAAGCTTCTACAAGAAACAACACGCCCAGAACTGATTGCTGCCACGGACTGAAGGTGGCTGGCCTGCTTTTATGCCCTTATTTGTCCCTGCCCACATCCTGCTCATTGGCCCATTTTACAGCGTGCTGATTGGTCCATTTTACAGAGTGCTGAATGGTCCATTTTACAGAGTGCTGATTGGTTCATTTTACAGAGTGTTGATTGGTTTATTTTACAAACCTCTAGCTAGCTGAAGAGCACCGATTGATGCGTTTTTACAGAGCACTGATTGGTGCATTTTACAAACCTCTAGCTAGCTACAGAGCGCTGATTTGTGTGTTTTACAGTCCTAGCTATAGAATGCTGATTGGTGCATTTTACAATCCTTTTGTAAGACAGAAAAGTTCTCCAAGTCCCCACTTGACCCAGGAAGTCCAGCTATCTTCACCTGTCAACACCTGGGTAATTTCTGTATTTTTAGTAGAGACGGGGTTTTACCATATTGGCCAGGCTGGTCTCAAACTCCTGACCTCAGGTGACCCACCTGCCTCAGCTTCCCAAAATGCTGGGATTACAGGCATGGGCCACTGTGCCTGGCCCATGTTATCTGATTTTTAATGACAATGGATCTGAATTTCTTTCAAAAAGGATCCATTCATTTAGAAATAAGCCAAAATATTCCCTCCATCTTTTGCTTTGTTGGAATGAGTGAGGATGCTGGAGGTGGATGGGCCCTGTTTCCTTGCCCTGCTTCCATTAAAGGCTGTTTCTGACCTGTCCCAGGTTCCAATTCATATAGACTTTGAAACTATTCTTTTCTCAGAGGAGCTCTCATCTGGGATCTCCTTGTGAGAAAAATGCTTATAAATTTGGAAGCCATCTTGAAGTTTTGAGTGCTAAAATCTGCCCTTTGGAAAACGCTACAGAAAAAATATATTTAAATAAGCACCATCTATTCAATAATATTTAATAAGTTGAACAACAAACAAACAAACAATTCTTGACTTAAGAAGCCTGAACAAAGTGGGCAGAGGCCTAACTTCCTTTCTTTAAGTCAGGGAAAACGGCAACATTTTGAGATCCACCAGTTTGCTTTAGGAAGAATGCAGACAGCACTGGCAGGAATGGAACTATCACTTACAGTCTGAATAACGTGGACACTGATAGCCTTCGTGTACTTCCAAATAGATTCGTGTCTTTGTGCCCAGATGGCGCCTTGACACAACTGCTTTAATGAAAAGGTCTTTTAATAGGAAATGCATTTTGGTTTTTGAGCTGCTTCTGCATTTCTTGCCGGCTGGGCTTCCTTGATGAGTTTTAAATGTTCCTTTGTTTCCAGTAAGCCTAGCTCTCAACTTGACTCATTTTGGTAGTGACCAGGGGGCAGGAAGCAATGGACTGATGGGTTTTGCGATTTGCCTACACCTCCCAGTGGCTCACTGAATCCTGCTTTCTGGGGTCTGCTTCCTCTGCACCTCCCTACCCATGTGTGTTTTATGGGTATCCTAACAGGACAGTCACTTCTCCCCTGTTTCTGGAGAGGCTGTAAGCCCAGTAAGACAAGACATGTGAACATGCTTTATCTGGAATATGCTTCAGTCCTTCATCCCTGCACCAGCCCAGGTGGGGGCAGAGTTCTCCAATGGCCCAAGAATATAAAACTGGTTGTTTGAACGAGACTCTTTTACGAGCTTAGGCAGGTGTCTCCTGTTGGGCCACAATGAGTACATTTGTCTTAAAAACTGGAAGTCCTGAGACTAGTGGATGAGGAGGATGAGACGTGACCCCTTCCCAGACCTCCTTCCTGAATAAAATGACAGCTCTCACAGCAGCATTTTGAGGAGACTAGCTGTGAATCTAGAACATCATTCATTCAACAAGTTATTGACTAAATAGTGCTTAACCCAAAGTAGAAAATGATTATCTGGATGTATGCCAAAAATACATATGGGCAGGTGACTAAAGTAGTTGAAATAAAAATCTTGTTTAAATAGTCCCATCTATATATTGACCAAATTTCAATATCTGAGGATAAAGTTAGATGTTATAGCAACATCAGCCTAAATTGACAAAAGCACAGGACAAAACTTTAATAGAAACTGGACATTTCTGTCACATTTGCCCTATCCAGAAATGTGGGGCAATGTAGTCACCTACAGGAGCTGGCACTGACAGCATCTCCTAGGACATTAGTCATAGGTTCAGCCAAATGCGTTTCCACTTTTGGCCACATGGCTCCTCACTGTACTCAAAGACAAACTGTCACCTTTGCTGCTGGGCCCAGCACACCACGAAAGTGAAAACTGGATATTTAATAAATACTCTCGATGCTAATGAGAAGTATTTTACAAGTTTGGATCAGTATAGTAAAATACCTATATGTCTATATCAGCCATATATTTTACACTTTCTTGTCTAAAGTGCAAAGAATAATACTTCATCTCAATGTGTGTACAATATCTAATATGAGGCTCTCACATTCTGTGGACGTGGGCATATGCTGCACCTCATGCTTTTAAAGCACAAACTCATATATTTGAACTCGACGAAAGGAAGAAGACCTATAAGAAAATGTGTTGTTATTCCCAAGTGATTGATACATAAATTAGGACATGGAAGTTTTTCCAATGTTGAATGAATATGGGGGAAATGATTTGCCCAAAGTTACGTAATTCTGTAGTTGAGCTGAAATGATACTCAAGTCTCTTGGCTCCTGGGTCACTGAACCTTCGAGTCCCCTTCAGAGCACTGTCCAGAGAACCTTCACAGGTTGGCAAAGGCCTGAAAAAAACATGGTCCTGTCATCTGCCCTTTCTGGCTCACGCTTTGTCTGGCGTTCTGGGGCTGCAACGTCAGGAGGGTTATAAGGTTTGATTTGAGAAGATATTTGGATTCCCCTAACTACTTGATAAGGGAAACACACAAAAGATTTGTTTTTGCAAGGGGATGATGTTGATCATTGTAAGTGGAATAAAGAAAAATGTTTTCACTCGAATGATTGAGAATTATTTGCAAATATTTGTATATACACAAAAATTAAAAACAGAGGACAAGCAATGGGTGGGAAGAGGAAAGAGAACAGGGAGGAAGAAGTGCTCTGGGAAGCAGGGAAGAGCAAAAGGAGACGAGGTGAGAACATAAATAAACATTCTTTCCTGGTTTCCAGACATCGAATGAGGACAACTCTGATAGCAACTCTTCAATTCTTTCAACCAACATATTAATTCTCTCTAATACATGCTTATGTTGTCATCACCAAATGAAATAATACAAGTGAAGCTCTTATAAGAATACATTTTAGCCTGGGTACAGTGGCTCAAGCCTATAATCCCAACGCTTTGTTAGGTCAAGGTCGGTGGATTACTTGAGGTCAGGAATTCAACACCAGCCTGGCCAACATGGCGAAACTCTGTCTCTATTAAAAATACAAAAAAAAAAAAAAAATGACCCTGGCATGATGGCACACACCTGTAATCCCAGCTATTCAGGTGGCTGAGGCATGAGAATCGCTTGAACCCAGGAGGCAGAGGTTGAGGTGAGCAGAGATCGCACCACTGCACTCCAGTCTGGGCAACAGAGTGAGACTCTTGCCTCAAAAACCAACAAATAAACAAAAGTAAATTTTAGTCAATAAATATTAACTAACAATACTAACAACTGCAACGATAAAAGTAGTATAGTGATGCAATTGAGTGACAATTTATGGGGGACTTTGTATTCTGGGGCACTGTGCCTGGCACTGTGAATGATGCAGGGACTAGAGGACACTCCCTTTGCCTTCACCATGCTTACAGTCTCCCTGAAAGAACAAGCGTGTAGGCATCAAACCCATGATTTAAGCAGAAAAAAGCAGAAGTGTATGCAGAGAACCAGTGCCCACATCTCTTCCCAACCCCAGGTTCAGCAACGTCACGGTGGTGGCTTGAAATCAGCCACGGGGGAACGTTTACACCACAGGAATGGCAAACACGACAAAGCAGGGCTTATTCTTTTTCTCCCCAAAGAGCTAGTTGTTAAACATTTACCATTACTGTTCAAAGGTGAGAAGACATTTGCACTGGGCTCACAGGCGGACAGTGATCTCTGTTCTTGGGAAGCGTGTTCTCCAGCACTCTGCCCCGTCTTGCCATTTTTCTCTCAGTTATGGCTTTGCTTCTCAGCTGCAGGCTCTGAAGGAGAGAAGTAACGATGGACGCAGGTCTGTGGAGCACCCAGTACCCTCCTACACATCCCTCCCAAGTCAAGGCTGAGGTGCACAATGCTGACCCGTGTGCTGGGATCACATCTAGTGGGAGAGTGTTTGAGCAGAACGTCTCTAAAGTGAGAGGCCAAAAGCCGATGAAAATACAGCACTGTGGACAGGAAAACTCTCACTGTCCTGGACATTTTCCTGTTCAATTTAACCTAAATTATCAAAATCACTGAAATCAAATTTGTCCTTCAGAGATAACTGGATGTATTGATTTGCATTAAAAGAAAATAAGTAGAGGTCCCCAATCTCCATTAATTTCATTTTCTTCTTGCTGTAATTATATAAATTGCCTTTAAAACAATTATTGAACCATTAAGGATTTATGGAAAAACGTTCATTGTCCAAGTAAGATGCTATCGCTTTTTGTAGCTACACACACAGTCTTAAATATAAACAGGAGGAAACCACAGTTATATCCATGAAGTGGGAAAGGGATGTATGCTTATTATATATCCTCTGATGGAGGGTTTTGAGCTAGCTGGAGTGTCCGGTGAGATTACTAAAACGTTCTCAGTAACTACCTATATTTGACTTTGGCACCTTTTTAAAAGTCAAAAGAGGCATTTGCAAGCAGCCATAAAAAGTCATTACATAAGCAGAACAATTGAGGCTCCTCAGCATCTGGGGAAGGCAACACATCTGTCTTCTGTCTATTTCTTCCCTAAATGTCTCCCTGAATCAACTTTTATGGTGGTGGAGGAGGTAGGAGGGTGTCGTAAATATCCCATTCTATTTGAATCCCAGAGTTAACAATACCCCCTGCGACTATAAACACAAGATGTTGCATTCAGGAGTGAGGTGCACTCAAGTAAGCAGAGATCTTTGTGACAGTGGTCTCGGTGTGGGCCACAGGCCAGCTAATCACATTACCATGAGAGCCAAGAGGTGGCCCGCAGACAGTGAAATAAAGAGGAGGGGAAAAGCAAGACTAATCTCGTTAAAAGGAAAGCCATGATAGACGCTACTTTTACACAGCTGCTTAAAACTCCCCGTTTTCCCAGGACTGGATCACCTGGGCGTCCTCCGCGGCCGGGCTAGTTTCAGAGCATTGTTCAGTCCCGCCAAACGCTGGAGCCTCCTGAGCGCAGGCAGACCTTGTCTTCAGAGTCTTGTTTATAAGAAAAAAAAAAAACTTCACCGCCTCCTCCGAAGAAAAGCCTTCTGGAGACGCTGTGTTCCCTCATTATCCCATTTTCAGTTGACTATTCCCCAAATTTTTTAAAAAGACCGCATTGCCCAAAGACTAGAATAAAAAAGTCCAGCTTTGCATATCTACTGCAACCTAGAGGAAAGAAGATTAAACCAAACCTGAGGAAATCCGCTAGATCAGCCATTCTCAAAGTGTGGTCCAAGGATCCCTGGGAGACCCAAGACACTTTCAGAGGTCCCCAGGCTTCTCCCTTTCCCAGCAGCGTATCTAGTGATGCTAGGTGTTCTTAATATCCTGCAACTCAACAGCCTATTACAACAAATGGAAACAGACGTGAGAGCCAGCTGTTAAAGGGATTTGCAAACTACAAAGCAAGACACTAAAGAGATTTGCAAAAATGAAAAGCAATGCTACTCTTTCCACTTAATGTTTTGTTTTGAAAACTATAATTATTTTTGATAAGAATATGTATGTTGACATGTAAAGGATTTACTACTGTTATTTTAAGTGAATTAACAAATCAGTTTTATTTTTCTCTCTCACTATCACCCAGGCTGCAGTGGAGTGGCACAATCTTGGCTCACTGCAACCTCGGCCTCCAGGGTTCAAGCGATTCTTGTGCCTCAGCCTCCTGAGTAGCTGGGATTACAGATGTGCGCCACCACACCCAGCTAATTTTTGTACTTTTAATAGAGACGGGGTTTCGCCATGTTGCCCAGGCTGGTCTCGAACTCCTGACCTCAAGTGATCCACCCGCCTCGGCCTCCGAAAGTGCTGGGATTACAGGTGTGAGTCACCACGCCAGTCTCAAATCATTATTTTTACGTTCCTCTGTTCATGGTAAATAGGAGTAGATGTATAACCCACACAAACAAAAGCTCTTTGGCCGTGTAAAGAGGTCCGAAGACCAAAAAAATCAGAACTCTTGCATTAGAAAGACATCAGCCTGAGAAACATACCAAGACCTCATTTCTAAAAAAAAATTAATTAAAGACAGAAACACATGAAAATGTTCACGTGTACATATTGCTCATTGCTCTAGACCTTAATTGTGACGATTATGGCTGACCTGAACCTTTGGACGACAACAGGAATTTTCCTCAGTCTGCTCATCAGGCCTTCTAAGACCAAAGCCTTAAATTAGCCTTTGATCAAAGACACACGTGTTCAAAGAATAAACTGTAGAAATCCAGTGAAGTCGGGAAAATGACAAATAGGCAAGCTAAGTTGTTTACCAAAAGCAGCCCTTTTTATTAATACCACTTCCCACCAGTCCCCACCACTACTTAAGTTCTAGCAACCACTAATCTGTTCTCCATTTCTATAATTTCAAGAACGTAATGTGAGTGGAATCCGATAGTATATAACCTTCTAGGATTGGTTTCTTTCAGTCAGCACAATTCCCAGAAGACTCATGCACGTTGTTGTGTGTGTTCACTGTCTATTCCTTTTTGTTGCTGTTATTCCATGGTCTAGATGTTCCACAACCTCACACATTCGCCCACTGAAGGGCATCAATGTTGGTTGCAAATTTTTGTTATTAAGAACAAAGCTGCTATAAACATTTGTGTACCAGTTTTTCTGTGGACATAAATCTTCCTTGTTCTGGGATAAATGTCCAGGAGTGCAATTGCTGGATCATGCAGTAATTGCATATTTAGTTTTTAAAGAAACTGCCAAAATGTTTCCTACACTGGTGGCATCGTTTTACATGCCCTCAGCAGTGTGTAAGTGATCCAGCTCCTCTGCATGTTTGCCAGCATTTGGTGCTGCCACATTTATTCATTCATTTAGTTAGTTAGTTCGTTAATTTATTTTTTGAGACAGTCTCTCTTGTTGCCCAGGCTGAAGCGCAGTGGTGAAATCACAGCTTACTGCAGCCTCAAACTCCTGGACTCAAGCAATTCTCCAATCTCAGCCTCCTGAGTAGCCGGGACTATAGGCACCGGCCACTATGGCCAGCTAATTTTTGTACTTTTCTTTTTTTTGTAGAGATGGGGTCTCGCTGTGTTGCCCAGGCTGGTCGCAAACCGCTAGACTAAAGTCATCTTCCCGTCTCAGCCTCCCACAGTTCTGGGGTTACAGGTATGAGCTACCATGTCTGATTTTGTCACTGTTTTTAATTTTAGCCATTCTAAAAATTTCACGGTTCTACATTTTACATTTCTGTATGTCACTCATTTAAAGTTAATTTTTGTATTAAGGTGTGAGGATCAGGTTAGGTTCTTTTTGAAAAGGGGATCCTTCCTTCCTCCACTGCATCTTTTTCAAAAATTAGTTGTGCATATTCATATGAGTCTATCTTTGGGTTCTCTATTTTGTTCCATTGATCTGGATGTCTATCCCTCCACCGATACCACCTACTCTTGATAATTGTGACTACTTAATAAGTCCTGAAATCAGGTAGACTGCAATGGATTACCTGTTGAATATTTATTTTACTTAAGCTAAGTGCTTAGTCTTGATTTATAACAAATATATTAGTTAAAGCATCTACATTTTCTTAATATCTTTTTTTTTTTCTTTTTTGAGGCAGAGTCTCACTCTGTCACCAGGCTGGAGTGCAGTGGCACCATCTCGGCTCACTGCAACCTCTGCCTCCCAGGTTGAAGCAATTCTCCTGCCTCAGCCTCCTGAATAGCTAGGATTACAGGTGCACCCCACCACGCCTGGCTAATTTTAGTATTTAAAATTAAATTCAGTATTTTTGTATTTTTAGCAGAGAAGAGTTTCACCATGTTGGCCAGGATGGTCTCGATCTAACCCTAAGGACAAAAAGAGCTACAAGCAGAGCCTTCCCTGGTTTTCAGTCATGTTGCTGATGGGCACATTGATATTGTTGTTCTGAGACTGTTGTCTGTGTATTTGTGGAGCAAATCAAATGAGTAATTGTGCTCGCGTCTCTGAGAACTTTTCTCTATGGTTGTAAGGAGATAGGGTGTAAGATTGATGAAGTACAGTCCTTGTAATACTGGGTTTACGCTGAAGTATCAAAATAATACTTTATGGGGAGTTCTATCTTTAATAAAGTACACATATTTTCTACATGTGTTCACAGAAAAGGCCTAGAAACCATGATCCCCCTGGGGATCATTAACACTCCCGGTACCCAGATCATGATCCCTACACAGCATTTCCCATGAAACACAACCAGGAGTCCTTGGAGAAACAGCCCATTGCATGTCTGGGGCAGAAAAAGTACCATATTTTCTCACACCAGAAAGCAAGCAAGCTCTCAAGGCTATTCCGGTGGCACCAAAAGACTTGGAGCCAAGCCATCCTGACACAGCATGGTGGAACCTCATCTCTGCTAAAAAAATACAAAAATTACCAGGGCGTGGTGGCGCTACAGTAGATTAGCTACTGGGGAGGCTGAGGCAGGAGAATTGCTTGAACCCAGAAGGTGGAGGTTGCAGTTAGTCAAGATTGTGCCACTGCACCACTGCACTCCAGCCTGGTGACAGAGCAAGACTCCATCTCAAAAAAACAAAAACAAAAAACAGAAAAAAAAAAACAAGACTTGGAGCCAAGCTTGAAAAGGCCAAAGAAGACAATGTAAACATTTTTTTTTGAGATGGAGTCTCGCTCTGTCGCCCAGGCTGGAGTGCAGTGGTGCTATCTCGGCTCACTGCTACCTCCGCCTCCTGGGTTCAAGCGATTCTCCAGCCTCAGCCTCTTGAGTAGCTTGGATTACAGGCGCATGCCACCACACCCGGCTAATTTTTGCATTTTTATTAGAGACAGGGTTTCACCATGTTGGTCAGGCTGGTCTCAAACTCCTGATCTCAAATGATCTGCCCGCCTCGGCCTCCCAAAGTGCTGGGATTACAGGCGTGTGTCACCATGCCCGGCCAAACATTTTTAATAAGGATGAAAATTACAGTGGATTGAAACAGGTCAAATATGTTTAAGTCCCCAAGTTCACAGTAATATAAACACCACCACAACATGACAGCAGCTTATCTGGTACCTTTGGATGATTTTAAGGAATCAAATCTTTATTTTTGAACTGGTAAATCAAGGGGAAAAAATCAGGCATTTGTCCTTTATTTTCTATAAGATCTGGACCTCAGGGTAACCAAAGAGTTGATGAGGGAAGCTTTGCTTTATAATATACAGCATTGCTAATAGATAAAGAAGGATTGCTAGAATTAGAAGGCCGGATGTGGTGGCTCGTGCTTGTAATCCCAGCACCGTGGGAGGCTGAGATGGGCAGATCACTTGAGGTTAGGAGTTCAAGACCTGTCTGGCCATCATAGTGAAACCCTGTCTCTACTGAAAATACAAAAATTAGCCGGGCCTGGTAGTGGGTGCCTGTAATCCCAGCCACTTGGGAGGCTGAGGCACAAGAATTGCTTGAAGGTTACAGTGAGTGGAGATGGCACCACTGCACTCCAGCCTGGGCGACAGAGTGAGATTTTGTCTCAAAAGAAAAGAAAAGAAAGAATTAGAATATCATCATTTTGCAATCCAAATAAATGAATGGCCCTAGGCAATGCCCGACAATAGCTAGTAACATTACACGAGGGGAGACAAATAGTCATTGTGTACTTCCCAGTAAGGACACACACCACCCATGAAGCAATCTTGCAGACACACACCTGACCAAGCCTCTAGTTCTGGGAATACAAGGAACAGAGCACCCATTAAAGACCCCTAGAGGAATTTCAGCAGCAAATCTTATCCTATAGGCAGTCTACAGGGGAAACAATTCAGTTTCTGAGGGGTGGGGGGGGCGGGTATCTACACAGAATAAAAGATAGTCAAGAGACATATCCCAATGCACAGACCTTCCATGGATCCCAATTCAAACAAGGAAACTTTAAAATAATTAATAAGCAATAGACAATTAAAGAAATGTGAACATTGACTGGATAACTGAATGATATTGAGGGGTTATTGTTAATGTTTTAGATGAGATAATACTGTGGTTATATTTTTTAGAGTTTTAGCATTTAGAAATACTTATCAAAATATTTATCAGTGATGAGCTATATGGGATATAATTAATAATAAAATATATTTTGAATAAAATGTATTTCTTTTTTTTTTTTTTTTTTTTTTTGAGACGGAGTCTCGCTCTGTCGCCCAGGCTGGAGTGCAGTGGCCGGATCTCAGCTCACTGCAAGCTCCGCCTCCCGGGTTCACGCCATTCTCCTGCCTCAGCCTCCCGAGTAGCTGGGACTACAGGCGCCCGCCACCTCGCCCGGCTAGTTTTTTGTATTTTTTTAGTAGAGACGGGGTTTCACCGTGTTAGCCAGGATGGTCTCGATCTCCTGACCTCGTGATCCACCCGTCTCAGCCTCCCAAAGTGCTGGGATTACAGGCTTGAGCCACCGCGCCCGGCCAATAAAATGTATTTCAAAAGAGTAGGGGTGGGGAAACAAACTTGGCCATGAGCTGAGCACTGGAGTTGGGGATGGGTCCATGGAGGTCATTATACTATGCTCTCTGTTGAAGACTATCCAGCCTCTCCATAACTCCAGCAAGGCAGGCAGTAGTAATTGCTGGGGCCTACGAGGTTGGGAACAGGAACAGGACGGTCCATAGGCCTCTGTGGGTTGGAGACAGCAGGCTCCCTGGCCACCCAGCAAGTCCCTGGCCCTCACACAGATGAGTGTATGTTAAGCAAAGGAGAGGGCCAAGGGCTGTGAGGTGTGGCAGGGTGTGAAGAATGGGAAGACAGTTAGCATCTCCCTGTCAGGAGATAACAGATCTTCAAATAACTGGATAGTAATCTGAACTCAGTGGCTGGGAAGCCTTATTTAGATACCAAAGCAGATGACAGAGGAGACAAAGTAGGTCAAACTTGCCTGGAGAATAAAGAGATGCAAGAGGACAATTTTTGTTTTTAGCTGCACTTTCTCTCTCTGCATCCCACCCATTCCCGCCTACAACTCTCCCTTCCCCCTCTCTAAACCTTCCCTCTCCCTGTCCCATGCTTCCCATGCTCCCCTCCTCTCTCTCTCTCCCTGCTTCCCTGTGCCTCTCACCCTGACTCCTGGTCTGTGCGAGGAGGGCTCAGGGCACGTACCCACAACAGAGCAGCGTTCAGGCATCTTTTCCACAAACCCGAGGCCTGTGTAGCATCTGCTGTGTGCCTCTGCCTGTTCCTCTCTGCGTCTGTTTCTCCTTAGAATGTGTCACTGAGAACCCAAAGTGAAATCAGAACTCTTCTGCTCAGATGCGCCAGCATCTGTTTGTTAATGTATCTTAAGAGACCATAGCTCTGAGCTCTATTTCCAAGCCACCCCACAGAAAGGGAACATCCCTTTTCTTTTATTTTCTATCCCTTTAAAAAAAAAAAAAAGGGGGGGGGAAGGGGGGTCGTTGCTGATGTTTCTGCAGCTGGAGCATGCACATTACACGTTTTCAGAAAATCAGACTCAGAAAAGTTGCTGTGTAGCGTCTCAAAGACTCGAGCACCGGACTGTGGGCTCTGGGCGCCCCAGCCTGCCCACCCCTCTGCAGCCTCCTACGGCCACACACAGCTGAGCCAGAGGGGAGCTGCCAGTCAGAGGCCACAGGAAGTGGACATTAGCACCTGGTGCAGTCCTCACCCCTCGCCTCCTCCCCAGCTCCTCAGCCCTTTGCACACTGGTGGTGCTGCCAGTTACCAATCGCACGAGACTTAGGGACTAAAATGAAGCAAGTAGATGGCCTGCCACAGAATTTAGGCTAAATTGAAAAAGCAGGCCAGGCGTGATGGCTTATGCCTGTAATCTCAGCACTTTGGGGAGGCCAAGGCAGGAGGATCCTTTGAGCCTTGGAGTTTGAGACCAGCCTGGGCAACATAGTAAGGCCCTGTCTCTACCAAAAATACAAAAAAAATTAGCTGGGCTTAGTGCCATGCACCTGTAGTCCCAGCTACTCAGGAGGCTGAGATGGGACGATCGCTTGAACCCAGGATTTCGAGGCTGCAATCAGCTGTGATCACTTCACTGCACTCCAGCCTGGGTGACAGAGCAAGACCCTGTCTCAAAAATGAATAATTAAATAAATAAAAAGAAGTCTGTAGACTTCCAGCCGCCTCCTCCCTCCAGTCTCTCCTGTGCTGACAGCCCACCTCCTGCTTCCAGCACCACAAAGTGTCACGAACCCACAAGCAAAAGTCTCATAGCAAACCCAAGACTGATGTCCTTTAACAAATGGATCCCCATCTTGCCATTAGCAGTTCATTTCCTCCCCAGCAGTCCTCCTTACTGTCCAGCCTCCCGGCGTCCACACACTACACACCAGAGTACCACCTCCAGGATTCAGGGTTCTCAGAATGTCACCCCTCCTCTGCACCCAGCCACACCCGCCTCTCCTGAGAGGTGCTCCCCTGGCTTTGCCAGCCCTCCAGACCTCTGGCCCTCTGAATCCCTGTTGTATTCTCATGCTCATCACAGCATTCAGCACTCAATCAAAGCACTTTCCATGTGAATCACGGCAGATGTGTGCATATCCTGTGATATACAAGGCAGTCTGAATCAATGGGCTCTGACTCAGAGTTCCCAGGGAGATGGAATGATGCAGGTACTTTGGGTGCAGGGAAGGGCACAACGGGGTACAGACTGATAATAAACTTCAAATGTCTTTGAATATCATGTTTTGTTTTATTTTATTTTATTTTATTTTTGAGACAGAGTCTCACTCTGTCGCCAGGGTGGAGTACAGTGGCATGATCTCGATTCGCTGCAACCTCCGCCTTCCGGGTTCAAGCAATTCTCCTGCCTCAACCTCCCGAGTAACTGGGACTACAGACGAGCGCCACCACGCCCAGCTAATTTTTGCATTTTTAGTTGAGATGGGGTTTCACCATGTTGGCCCAGATGGCCTCGATCTCTTGACCCTTAACACACACATACAGGTTGCGTTCTACTCCGTGATATGTTCACATCTGACAGAGTTTAAAACTGAAGTTTATATCATGTGCCGTAATGAAGAGAAAGTAACTGAGATTTGGCGCTCATCTGCCAGCTCCCCACTAAGCACATATAGTGAGGAGTAGCAGTGTTCTGGTTTAGGAAGCACAGGTGTGCAAAGACTGTGGAGTGCACAGGTGGAGCTCAGGCTTGGCTCCGAGGCTCACTGGGTCCTGGGACAGGTTTCTCCAAGCCCTAGCTCCCCAAACTGTAAGAGGGACCGTGCCCATCTCCAGAACCCATGTCACCATTCAATGGATCGTGCCTGGCTTGCAATAGATGCTCACTAAATATTGGGTTTCCTTTCCCTCTTTCCATCTGGAGCCCACCTCTCAAGCACCATCAGGCTGGGACTCTGGGAGGAGGCTTAAGAAAAGAAATCAGCATGCAGAAGTCGGGGGAGGTGGCCAACTTGACCAGATGCCTCTGATCCTGCATCTCCTTTGCCCTATCTAAAGTCCTCCCCAGCACTGCCTGGCCTGGACCCACTCCCCAGCGAATTCTGTAAGATGAGTGCCTCACTTCTCTGATAAGCGTTACTGCAAAACGCTTTACAAAGAGATAGGCTGTTGCTGCCCAGCCAAGAGCAAATTCTGAGGTTCCAACCACCTACATGCAGGGCCAAGAAAGGAACACAGACCTGCAAAGAGTGGCCCCTAAAGTAATGTAGTGGCTGAAAACTAGAACTTTACAAATGAGAAGCCACTCAGTTTCAATATACTTTTTATGCACTTCTAGCAAAGAATCAGCTATGCTGATCATAGTGTTTTTTACTTGCTTATTAGAATGCAAGCTCCTTGGAGAACGGGTCATTTCTTTCTTTCTTTCTTTCTTTCTTTCTTTTTTTTTTTTTTTTTTTTTGAGACAGAGTCTCACTCAGTTGCCCAGGCTGGGGTGGGGTGGCGCGATCTCGGCTCACTGCAAGCTCCGCCTCCCGGGTTCACACCATTCTCCTGCCTCAGCCTCCCGAGTAGCTGGGACTACAGGTGCCCGCCACAACGCCCGGCTAATTTGTTGTATTTTTAGTAGAGATGGGGTTTCACAGTGTTCGCCAGGATGGTCTCCATCTCCTGACCTCGTGATCCGCCTGCCTTGGCCTCCCAAAGTGCTGGGATTACAGGCGTGAGCCACCGCGCCCTGCCCGGGTCATTTCTTATTCATTTTTATACATTGTATCTGCACAACTGTGCAGTTTCACGAGTAGACACCCAGGAGCTGTTTGTCAGGAGACCTTATACAGAGCAAATCCTTATTCCTATTGAATCCACCACTCATCATTTCTAAATCAATTTTGTTGATACTTAGTTGACATATCTTGAAAGTTCAGAAATTTGTTTTCTACAAAAGACATCACTTTCTCCGGAAGAGTAACACCAGAACCCCATTCTCCCAGCTCCTACTCCAAGTCAGGCAGGGCACTCCACCGTCTTCCCCCAAAATCCATCATGCCTTTGAAATTATCTGCTTCTGTGTTCCTTTGCATTGTGCTTAACGATCGATCATTCCATTCATTTTTATACCTCCATTGTCTGTTCCAGTGCATGAACCGGAAGTACCACCCCAACACTATTCCATGTATAGGGACAGTGAAACTGCATTCCTTTTGATGAAGGAATTTGAAATGTTTCATACACAGGAAGGGCTCATCTATAGGGTTTAGTATTTTTGTTATATTTCATTTTTCAGAATATGTGGGGAGTGATGCTAAATTTTGTTTCACAGGAAGAAAGGGAGGAGGGAAAAAGGAAGAAAGGGAGAGAAGAAGGGAGGAAGGGAGGAAGGGAGGGAGGTAGGGAGGGACTCATAACGCCGGGAAGTTTTATAGACATCATCTCATGTAATCCTCATAACAAGATCCTGGGAGGTGGTACTTATTATCCCCATTTTGCAGATGAGAAAACTGAGGTATAGAGATGTTAAATAAATTGTCCAATTACTAAGTTGCAGAGATGGGATTCAAAACTGACTCGGATTTGAAAGTTCATGCCTTTTCTCTGCACTGTTTTCTCCTCTCACCAAACAGATCCTTCAGGACGCAAGAGCACGATCTCCGTGTACTCGCTTCTCTCAGGATCTTCCGAGCTGGCTGAGCTGACTCTCCTGATGCTGAAACGGAAAAGTTCCCCTGTCCCCCTGGCAGAGCGTGCGATGGAGGGTGCGGCTCGCCTTTTCAGTGCCCAGCTGCTCAAACCTCTAGAAGACGGGCAGGTTGTGAGGCTCCAACCCCACAGCAGTGCCTAGGGGTGAATGTTGACAGCTCCTAACGCCTCCGTGGGCATGTGTTACACGGTGCTCTTGTAAAAGTTTAGCTGTCTGCAGGCAGCTTGTGTTAGCTCAGTTAGATGCCCTTCCATATTTCTGTATTTCTGTATCCCGGGGTTTCCTGCCTTGGTGTACTGGAAGAACTGGATCACACGTGAGCCTGGAGAATGAGTGCAAGGTTTTATTGAGTAAAAGTAGCTCTCGTCAAAGGGAGGAGCCAGAAGGGAGATGGTTTTCCTTATGGAGTTGGGCCACTTGGCGGTCCAGGCTCTCCTCAGACTGCCCAGGCTCTCCTCAGACTGCCCAGTCCAAACTCCGCCTCCGTCCGCCGGTCAAGGGCCTGCGGCCTGCCGGCATCTGTCCAGTGCTCTTCTGCCAGCATGCTCCCCTTGATGTCTCTCGATGTCCAGCCGCTTGTTTTCTTTCATCGATGTGTTTCTCTCCACGTCCAGCTGCTTGTGTGTCTGCCTGCTGGCATCGCGGGTTTTTATAGGCCCAGGATGAGGGCGTGGCAGGTCGGCCAGGGTGGTCTTGGGAAATGTAACAGAAACGCCTGTCCTCACCCAGGTCCATGGGGTGGAGCCTTAGCCAGGGACCACGCCCTCCTCTACCCAGCACTTCCCTTCCCCGCTTCTGTATCGTTTAAAGGGACCACCCTCTTCCCTTTCCAGCACCCCCGTGTCAAGGGTTGGTCCTCCTCCAGCAGCTATGCATCTGAGAGGCGCCTGGTGCAGTGGCTGAGCACCACAGTTGAAGGACACACACTCCTGCCTTAGAGCAATGGGGAGGCCCACAGGAACCGGTTCAGCAAAGGCAGCAAGATGCCAGCCATCAGAGATAAAGTCTGCTGCCACCTTTTGGACCTCACAGTGCACAGTGCACAGTCTCCAGACTTCTCCCCCAGGGAGCTGAGCTTTGGGAGAGTAGAGAGTTTGCATCAGTCACTGAAAGAGACAGAGCGGCCAGTGCCTCTCCCACCAGTAAACGGTATATATATTACCAAATGCTGGAGGGCGCAAACTGCTTCCTAACTGTGTGATTAGGAATGTGATTCCCACCAGCGCAACTGATCAGGCCACTTTGCTACTTAGAATCTTATCTGGGTTTTGTTGTTGTTGCTCTTGTTGTTAACTAAGCAGGAATGCAGAGATTATAAATATGCTTATTTTACAAATAAGGAAATGGTCCTAGGGAGGTCACCAGAGTGGCCAGGCTTAGACTAGAATGTATTTGAAATCAATTTATAAGAAATGAAGTCATTTTAAAGATAAAACTGCTGGCATCTCCGCTTATTTTCTGAACTGTTCTTTTTTTTTTTTTTTTTTTTTTGAGACGGAGTCTCGCTGTGTCACCCAGGCTGGAGTGCAGTGGCGCGATCTCGGCTCACTGCAAGCTCCGCCTCCCGGGTTTACGCCATTCTCCTGCCTCAGCCTCCTGAGTAGCTGGGACTACAGGCGCCCGCCACCACGCCCGGCTAGTTTTTTGTATTTTTAGTAGAGACGGGGTTTCACCATGTTAGCCAGGATGGTCTCGATCTCCTGACTTCGTGATCCACCCGCCTCGGCCTCCCAAAGTACTGGGATTACAGGCTTGAGCCACCGCGCCCGGCCTTGAACTGTTCTAATGAAGAAAACATATTGAGTATTACAGAACAAAGCTCACCTCTTTAACTGGCCAGGCTGATCCAAGAATTGAATACATGAATGTCAGAAGGGACATTTTCACGGGGACTTTTCTCTTTAAGAGGCCCTCACATAGTTGCCCCACTTCCACAAATGTTGCAAGCTAAAGAGCCACACAAATGTCTTAAGGGGCAAGAGGGACCTGATCCATCTTGTGCCTCTGACTATTCATTTTCCTTATTAGTATGGGTGTGACCTAGTGTGAATTTTTGCAGAAAAGTCTGGCAGGCTTTCCTGATGAGCACAAACAACAAATTACGTGGGGAGGACATCAGCACGATATTCTTCCAAGGACCATGTTAGCTTTACTTGGTACTGCCATTCTCCAAAGGTATCACGTTGCACTGACACATATATTCTTGGGGAGCATTAAAACATGAGTATTATGTTAAAAACATGAGTATATGCCAGCTGACATGTCCTGAGAATGTTATTGCTAGTCATCCCCACACTGCCCTACTTTCAGGACAGAGTCTGTGTCCTGTACCTCTGTCGCCCCGTCCTGGTTGTCTGCCCTACCAGAGGTGCTCATTAAACTTACGGAATGACTGACTGTGTGACGTTTATGTATTCAGCGTTGCTAAACAGAGCAGAGGACAGAAATGGTGGTAGGTGTGGGGGGCTCAGGGCTGGGGACATGTCAGATATAACCAGATTACTCCCTCGAGCTGTAACCCTAGCTTTCGCAGCCTGATAAGTGGGGACTAAGAGGTGTGTCTGTGAGGAACAACTGTCCTCACACCCTCTTATTACACCCTCTTATTAGTGTAACTCCCTCAGGTCTATTCTGAAGGAATTGTAGACAAGCAGAGAAGCTGACTGTAAGCTCTGCAGCCCCAGGCAATTCATCTCTTGACGGTGCAGACCCGGGCTCCCTGCCCCATGTCCCCAGGTTGGAATGTGAGATTGCCCCTCGACCGCCGGTGTGGGTGGGGAGGGCCGCCCCTCGTCGGGTTGGAGTCTGTGATGTTGGAGCCGTCCGGTACTAAGAGGAAGCCCATTCTCCAAGCCCAGGCCAGGCCAGGCCGCACCGGCCCCGCTCCCACATTGATCCTGGCCAAACGAATCCCCCGGCACCTGGGTCTCCCTTGCTGTAAACACTTTTATTTCCCCCCTCGGTTTATGGCCTCCCCTTCCAAAGGATCACAACTTGTTTAAACCGGCTCTAAACAAAGGGCTCTCGTGATTACAGACCTGCTGCTGGTTTTATGGTGAGCTTCCTTTGTCTAATTCTCTCCCACTCCCTTCCTTCCTCCCCACCCCCCACGGCCAGGTACCCGGGCCTTTTAAGAGAGGCCTTCTAGCCAGCTGCTGGGAAGGGAGGGTGAGGGTGCGCTTCCGGCTCTCACATCTGGTTCCCCTCAGCTGGGGCTGGCTGCCCTGACAGGAGGGGGGATAGGACAGGTAGGAATCCCAGTGTTCCTGGGGTCAGGCTGCAGCACGTCTCCTGCCCCTAGAAACGAGAAGGGGGTCTGAGGGTGTCCTCAGGGGGTTCACCTGCCACACTGCCTCATAGGGGCCGGGTCCAGTGGGATAAAGAAGTGCACCACAGGGCCTGTTCTGTTCCTTCAGCCATCCTGGCAAAGCCCACACGCCCCTCAGCACTCAGGGAACAGTGGAGGCAGGTAGGACTCCTCACCAAGCCAGCACTGCCCTGCCCAGTGTGGGGCTCTGCCCCATTGCAGGGACATCCAGACTCCGCTGCACACACTGAGGACCCTCCCCAGGCACCTGGGCTGAGCAGACTACATCCAGCATCCTTCTCTCCTTTGCTGCCTGGCTGCTGCTTTTCTCAAGAGGGTGCTAACTCCCCTACTGCCCCTCCCCCACCCGCCCCCGACTGGGCTTCCTCCAGGAGGCTAGATGGGCAGCAGTGCTCAGGGATCCTGGGGCACCTGAAAACAGGAAGGTTCTCCAAGGTTTGTTTGGCGCTCACTCAGCACTCAGGAGAGTGGGCCGTGGCTTTGGATAGAGGCACCACCTCTGCTAGACACTGGCCACTGCAGACACAGGTTTCCCTCCCAGGGGCTCCCTGAAGACCAGGACAGGACAAAGACCAGGACAGGATGAAGGAGGCAGAATGACTTGTGGGAGGCAGTACAGTGGGGTCACATTTACTTCCCCTTGTTTCAGCCTGGGGACGCCTCTTGGGAAAAAAGTATTTGTTCAGGGGACTGCCGTGAAAGCTCTGAAAGAAACCACTGGGACTGGAAGGCTGAGGCCGGCAGTGTGGAGAGAGGATGTGTCAGACCCTCGCATTTCCTAAATGGGCTGACTCCAGAGAAAGACGGTTGTGTCCCCTTTATGCCCTGGTCACATAAACACACAAATGGCCTTAGGTCGGCTCAGGACATGCTCCAGGGAACAGAAGGGGGGTCGTAGAGGCAGTGGGGGTTCACGAGGGACTGTCTTGATGCCCTTTCCCCACTGGCACGTCTGGTCCTCTCTCCAAGTGTGCCATTCTGTACAGAATAAGAGAGGAAGTGAATCCATGCAGAGCTGGGCCTGACACACAGTGGACACATTTGAAAAATAAAGGTAATGTGACTGCTCTGCAGTTTGCAGTCTACAAAGAAAAAGTTGCGGGAAGGCAAACACACAATCATCAGAAGGAATGTGGCGCCCCCTGGAGGTGGGATGGGAACAACGGTGCAGGAAAAAGCCACGACCTCTTCTTCCTGCACCCGAGCCTGTGAGTTAGAAGCCAGCCTGACTCTTAACCAGCTGCAGCCTGACAGCCCGTACTCCAGCAGCCTCGGCCAGTGCCGCTGGAGAGCAACCAGTTTCCAGAGTCACTTCGACCTTCTGGAAATCCACCATAGGCTGACTTTGCCCCAGTCCTTGCCTGTGTTCCTTCTCGCTTTATAATACAAATCCAGCATTTCTACAGTGATTTTTTCCAGTTTAAAAATTGCTCAGTGAGCATTTTTTTCTTTTTTTTTTTCAGAAGAGAAATGTAGGACTTAGAAAAGTTAAATTACTTATTTTCCAAACTGAACTACAGATTCAATATAATCCAAATAAAAATGCCAGCTTTTTTTTTTTTTAAAGAAATTGACAACCTGTTTCCAAAATATATATGGAAATACAAAAGCCCAAGAATAGGTAAGACATTCATCAAGAAGATTGCAATTGAAGTTTTTATATTACTGGAAATCAAGACTTATTATAAACATACAGTAATTAAGACCAAGAGGTATTGATGTAAAGATAGAAAAATAACAGGTCAGTTACAGTGGCTCATGCCTGTAATCCTAGCACTTTGGGAGGTTGAGGCAGGGAGATAATTTGAGCCTGGGAATTCAAGATCAGCCTGGGCAACATGACGAAACCCTGTCTCTACAAAAAAAAAAAAAAAAAAAAAAAAAAAAAAAATGCAGGCGTGGTGGCATGTGCCTGTAAGTCCTAGCTACTTGGGAGGCTGAGATGGGAGACTCACTTGAGCACAGGTCAAGGCTGCTGTGCGCCACCGTCACACCACTGCATTCCAGCCTGGGTGTGCAGCCAGATTCTGTCTCAAAAAACAAAAAACAAAAACAAAAACAAACAAAAACCCAAAGAGTCCAGAAATAAATCCACACACACATTGACAAAACTGGATTTTTGCCAAAACTTGAAGCTCAGAGGACAGAGGAAATAATGGTCTTCATAACTGGTATTAGGGCAATTGGCTCTCTATTTCTTTTTTTAAAATAAATTTTGACCCCATCTCATACCATATACAAAAAAGTCAGTTGCAGATGGATTGGTCATCTAAATATGAAAGGTAAATGTATAAAGTTTCTAGAAGAAAACAGGAAAATATCTTCCTGGTCCTGAGGTAGAGAAAACTCTTCTTAGAAAACAGGACGCTGAAATCCCTCACCATAAAAAAAATAGATAGGTTGAACTATATTAACATTAAGAAATTTTGTTCATCAAAAACACAATTAAGAGAGTGAAAAGGCAGGCTAGGTGCAGAGGCTCACGCCTGTAATCCCAGCACTTTGGGAGGCCGAGGCGGGTGGATTGCCTGAGGTCAGGAGTTTGAGACCAGCCTGGTCAACATGGTGAAATCCCGTCTCTACTAAAAATACAAAAAAATTAGCTGAGCATGGTAGCAGGCATCTGTAATCCCAGCTACTCGGGAGGCTGAGGTGGAAGAATCACTTGAACCCGCGAGGCGGAGGTTGCAGTGAGCCGAGATTGTGCCACTGCACTCCAGCCTGGGCAACAAGAGCAAAACTTCATCTCAAAAGAAAAAAAGAGTGAAAAGGCAAGCCACACAGTTCAACACTATATTTGTAATACATAAAAATGATAAAGGACTTATATTTGTAATATATAAAGAACAGCCACAGGTCAATAAGTAAAAAAACACATACATTGCCCGTAGTATTGGGTGGCATTGGAATGGGCACAGGCATTTTTAGGATCTTGCTAAGAGAAAGTTGAATAGGGATACACATAATTTGGGTTAGTGAGACGTATCTGTGTGGTTTGCAGCCACTTCTGTGTACCGTTGTCGCCAGCTGTTCTGCTATAAGAATGGGTTCCAGAATGTGCTTGCTCCCCCTGCACACTATTCCCAGCATCAAGGCACAAGGTACAACATTCTTCTAATCACAGGCATAAAATTTTTAGTGGAGAAGCCAGTCCTTAATGACGCTGGGCCTAAACAGAAGGTTTCTCCCTCAGGGATATACTCAATAATGCAATGATTATAAATCGAATGCATCGTATTTTGATTTATTTAATCATTTTTTTTACTTTGAGACATGGTCTCACTCTGTTGCCCAGGCTGGAGTGCAGTGTCTTGATCACAGCTCATTGCAGCCTTGACCTCCTTGGCTCCAGTAATCCTCCTGTCTCAGCCTGCTGAGTAGCTGGGACTATAGGCATGTGCCACCATGCCCAGGTAATTTTTTAATTTTTTTTTTTTTGTAGAAATAAGGTCTCACTATGTTGTCCAGGCTGGTTTTAAACTCCTGGGCTCAAGAGATCCTCCCACCTAAGCCTCCCAAAGTGCTGGGATTACAGGTGTGAGTCACCGTGCCTGGACTATTTTTATTTTTTATGAGAATCAAGTGTTTATCAGGATTTCTGAGTTTGTAGGACAGAAGTCTATAGTAGTGCTATACATGGTAAATATGTCTGTGTGAAGTCACGTGTTTCTAAATCCCAACCATTGTGCTAGAAGAAATACTGAATTGACATTCTATAGAAGATGATATTACAAAACCATTGACATACAAAGAGGAAACCGAAAAGGATGAAATCACAAAATGAAGGAACTACTTCGCCCATTAGAATGGCTATCTATTATCCAAAAACAGAAAATAACAGTGTTGCTGAGGAGCTGTTAAAATTGGAACACTTGTGCATTACTGGTGTGAATGTAAAATGGTATAGCCACTGTGGAAAATGGTATGATGATTCTTCAAAAAATTAAACTTAAAATTACCATGTGATCCAGCAATTCCACTTTGAGGTATACACTCAAAAGAACTGAAAGCACAGACTCGAATAGATGTTTGTGCACCCATGTGTATAGCAGCATTATTCACAACAGTGAAAAGGTGAAAGCAACTTAAGCGTCCATCAGTGGATGAATGAATAAACATGTGGAATATCCATACAATGGAATATTATTCAGCCTGAAAAGGGAAGGAAATTCCGATACGTGCTAAAATATGAAGAACCTGTATGCTAAGTGACGCAAGCCAGTCAGAAAAGGACAAATAAGTGTATTATTCCACTCGCACAAGGTAGTAAGGCTTTGGGGAGAAACACAGCAAAATCAGCACAGCCCACCAACTCCACTGCATTGAAACTGCTTCTGCACCTGTCAACCTGACTGCCTGGCACAGTGTGGCAAATCCCTGGCATTCAACAAATATCGTGGACCACCACTGTGCTGGAGTCACTGAAGAAATATGATCAAAGCTGCATGAAGCAGTCAGGGCATTGAAGATTGACTGCTGATGAGTTTGGCTCATTTAATACTTAGAGTAGTTACATTCATAGGGATGGAAAGTAGAGTGGTGGTTGCCAGGGACTGAAGAATGGGGAGTCGTTTCATGGCTACAGAGTTTCCATTCCACAGAGTGAACAGAGTCCTGGAAATGGATGGTGGTGATGGTTGCACAACAGCGGGAATCTACCTAATACTACAGAACTGGACACTAGAAAATGGTTTCAGTGCGTGGGTTTTTTGTTTGTTTGTTTTGTTTTTTGAGACAGAATCATGCTCTGTCGCCCAGGCTGGAGTGCAGTGACTCGATCTCAGCTCACTGCAATCTCCCAGGTTCAAGCGATTCTCCCGGCTCAGCCTCCTGAGTAGCTGGGATTACAGGCACGTGCCACCATCCTCAGCTAATTTTTGTATTTTTAGTAGAGACAGGGTTTCACCATATTGGCCAGGCTGGTCTCGAACTCCTGACCTCGTGATCCACCCGCCTTGGCCTCCCAAAGTTCTGGGACTATAGGCGTGAGCCACCATTCCCGGCCTTGAGCCACCGTGCCCAGCCTGTGACTTTTAAATTTTCCAAATTCATTAGCAGTGGATCCTCAGTGCAGTGCTTCTTGCAGCCTTGATCATATTTCTTTGGTGGTTCTAGTGTAGTGGTGGTCCACAATATTTGTTGAACGCCGGGATTTGCCACACTGTGGAAAGCAGTCGGGCCGACAGACGCAGAAGCAGTTTCAAGGCAGTGGAGTTGGTTGGCTGTGCTGATTTTCATATGTTTCTCCCCGAAGTCTTAATGGCTAGATCGTAGGCCAGCTGGGAAACAAGAAGGGAAATGGAGAGAGTGGAGGGAATCTACTGGGGGATGGGTGAGTGGAGTGGGGGACCGGTGGAGGATGTAAAGAGAATCCAAGCGGAAAAGAGTGAAGCCCCCTGGTGGGGAGAGGTGGTAGGGGTTGTGAGGGGCAGCCAGGGCCGTTGTCCAATTCTAAATACCCAGGAAACCACCCATAGCCATTGATCATTTCAATCAGAAAAGATCCTGCTAAATGCGTCCCCTGACTTTGTGAAGATGTGGTGAGACAGCCGTTTCATCCAGGTGTTCTGGTCCAGGCTGGAGGTAGGTGGAGTTAGATTTCTGGAGCCTCGTGGAGTCGCTCTGTGGTTACACGGTGACCCCTACTGCTCATTGCGGGAGTGAGGAAAGCCTAGAGCGAAATCAGGAAAAGAAAGTGCTGATTCCTGAGCCTCAGAAAACTGAGAAGTAGGTGGGGCTGTACCATTTTCTCTGCACTTTATGAGTATAATAATTCCTCAAAGGACTGGCTGCATCTACCAATACCTACTAAATGGAAACCATCAAATAAAATGGGAGGCTCACGGCAGATGCCAGCTCCACCGAGCGGGTCTGGGCCAGGGTGAGTCCAGGAGAACACCTGGTTGTCGCTGCAGAGGCTGGGCACGTGTTTGCTCTGTGGGACAAGAGCTGATGGAATCAGGAACAGCAGGGAGAAACTGACCCTCCCTTTACCTTTGCCAGGAAGTGACACTTCTTGGCACCAGAATGTCTGGGGCTGGGTTTCGGAACCGGGGTGTGACATGTCTATCGCTCACCGGCAGATCTTCCACTCCTTTCCAGAAGAGTCACCGGAGATGTGTCAAAGTCTCCTTCTCTGGTCCCCGTTGCCAAGTCAGGACTTTGCTGGGCATTCCTAGAGTAGGCGTGGCAGCTCATGGGACACCTTCGGAGCCAAGGGAAAGATGGCAACTTGGTCCGACTAAGGAGGAATCCACAGATGCGGCTCGTCTGCACAGCAGGCAATGCAAACCCAGGCAGGAGCTCATCATTTTTGTAAGCCTTATTCAGTGAGCCCCATTTTATTTTGCTGCTGATTAAAGCTATGTGTTGTAGAAGCATTGCCTGATGTTCAGAGGGCAGGGCCGCTGGGAGCCTGGCATGAAGGACCCAAGGACAACCAGTTTAGCAGTCAAGTATCCATGTGGTACCTGCAAGATGGAACAAGAGAATGTATGAAAAGACCCTTGGAGCTGCACAAACGCAGGAACAGTGGCATATACAGACACATACTGTCTTGCTGGGTCTGGAAATGGTTCCTGGGATGTGGTGGGGAGGGGTGGGGTAAATTCAACTGGCATAAATACAACAGAAGTGAGCGCAGAGTCAGAGGCCAGGGGCAGCCAGCTGCTATCACTCCTCAGCCTCTCTCTGAAGAAACCGTCTTCCTTTTCCAGCCAAAGTCTCTGCTACGTCTGTGAAGTAGAGATACTGACAAGCATTTCACCCTGCTGATGTTCTGCCTGGAAGGACCCTTACTCTGGAAAATAACATACCACCACCAATGCCAACAACCTCATCTCTCAGTGCTTTTGGCCAGCAGAGAGACAAATAAAATTCTACTATTTAGAGAGAGTCTGTCGTGCACCAAGTACTCTATACCTCTTAGCTTATTTAATTCTTCCAACAGAATTCTTATCCCTGTTTTACAGGTGAAGAAACCGAACTGCAGAGAGGTGAAGCCACCTGGGGCAGGAACCAGGATGGAAATCCAGGCAGTCGTGTTGCTGAGACCATCTCCATAATCCTCTGCTGAACTTCTTCCTACCGAGAAGGACACGTTCTGGCAGAGCAAGGGCCAAGAGGCTGCTCCTCGGTGGGCATATTGTTCTTTCCACTCTCCGTGACCTCTTTGTACATGTTTGCATGAGTGCTTTATTCCTTGCTATCATTTTTTGAAATGATGAAGCAAGGTAGCCGTCTGTTAAGGAAAAGCGGGAGAGTTTTCCATGTGCCTGCTGCTCCAGTCCCGAGTGAGGAGCGTTCCCAAGTGGCTTGTTCAAGGCGGTCTGTTTGCTGACAACATACAGTGCAAACAAGGGCTCTGGTGGGGACGTCAGAGGAGCAGCTGCTCGGTGTCTAGGAGAGCTTGAGTGTGGTTTGCAAAGCAAACTGACTCTAATTAGGACAAATACTGTGGTGGCCTGGGACCTCTGAAAGATAAAGCAGCAAGGAAGTGTTGACCAGGACGTTTCCAAGGGCCGAAGTACAGAAATAGAGAAGCAGTCCGGGGCTGTAAGCGTTGCTCTCTCACTGACCCTGGGTCTACCTGTGTCAAGGACTCTGTCTGTGGGGACCCAAGAGGAAGTCAACTTGCAGCCATTTGACACCTCTGGTATTTAAGGGGACAGCTTTGCAGAAGGAAAGGCAAAGCTTACTTGGGAGGAGGCGTCACTTGATCAAGGCGTTGTTTAAATGATTTTACCAGTTTAACAACCTTGCAGGTTACCACAGGCCCACGTTGCACAGAAGCAAGCTGGCAAAAGGAAATTAACATGAGCAAAAGTTTTCAGAGAGAGACGAAGGGAAAAAGTCTCAATGTCCTTTGCCCTACAGTGCTTCCTGGACTTTAACATGCGTGCCTATCATCTGGGATCAAGGCGAGGAGATTTAGGTTTGAGCCTGGGCATTGCCAGCCCTTAGCTGTGCATCTTGGGCAAGTCACTCAGCTCTGTGGGACATCAATTTCCTCATACAACTGGCAACTACCTCATAGGGTGGTGGTAGAGACTGAATGAAACAGTGTAAGCAAAAGAGCACAGGGGCTGGCACAGAGTGAACATTAGCAGCTAATTTTGTTTTCATCATTACTATTGACAAGCATTCATTGGACAAGTACTCGCCTGTGCTGTGGTAGATGCTCCTGGTTCCCACCACCTCCATGAGAGTGTGTGAGTGCCAGCTGCAGATACAGCTGCCGCCTTCCCAGAGAGCTGCCCTCTGCAAATGGCATCGCACCACCTGGCTATGCCTGGAAGGGGGTACCCAGTGACTGACTAATACAGGTGCAAAAACCTGGCCCCCAACACACGGTGTGGCAACTCTGTGGTGCATTCAGGTACCAGAACTCTTCAGGGAAATCAGGTCAGGTTACACTCATCTGAAGCCACACTTTTGCTTAGCTTTTCCCTGGATAACTTCCCTCTCCTCCCTGCGGATTCCCCCTGAGTGCCCCCCCTCCAGCCCTCACTCCAGAGAGGGGCCTGACCTGAAACAGCTGTCCGCCCTTGCCAGGCTCAGAGATGAGCAATGAAGAAGCAGTTGCCCCTGCCCAAAATGAGCTTATGCTCTGCTGGGGGAGACTGATCAGTAAAGGGGCAATTTTTTATCATAAGGAATTCCATGGAGGTAACTCTGAGGTGGCACCAAACTCATAGGATGCTACTGCGGGAAGCAACAGCTAAATCAGGCCTTCCTGGGTGGGGAGGACTGGCCCGGCAAGCAGGGGTGAAGGGTATGGGCAGAGAGAGGGCCACCTGCAAGGCTCAGAGAGGGCAAGATGGGTTTTCAGATGTGAAGGGGCCCCTTAGAGGCCCCAGGACTAAGGAAAGGGTTTGCTGCCAGAACCTTTTCCTTCCGTGGACCACAGAGGTTGACCACTGGGCAGAATCTCCATGGCAACAACCCACATTCCCTGAGGCTGACTTTTGGGTTGATGCTGTTGGGATAACATAAGGCAGCAATCTTCACACAGATTAATTCCTTCCCCATGGATGGTTTGGTCCAGTGGGAGCCTCAGTTGCAGGTGGACTCAGCCCTCCTTCCCACCCTCAGCAGAGGAACACAGCTACCATCACAGCATGACAAATACTGTATAATTCCGCTCATGGCAAATACTACGTGATTCCACTCATGGCAAATACTATACAAATCTGCTCATGACAAATACTATGCAAATCCATTCACGACAAACACTATACAATTCCAGTCACGGCAAACACTGTGCGAATCCACTCATGACAAATATGATGCAATTCCACTCATGACAAATACTACGCAAATCTTCTCAGGACAAATACTACATGATTCTGCTCATGACAAATACTATGCAATTCCGCTCACGGCAAACGCTATGTGATTCTGCTAATGGCAAACACTATGTGATTCCACTCATGGCAAACACTATGCGATTCCGCTTATGGCAAACATTATGCAAATCCACTCATGACAAATACAATGCAATTCTGCTCATGACAAATACTATGCGATTCCGCTCATGACAAATACTATGCAAATCCATTCACGACAAACACTATGCAATTCCAGTCACGGCAAACACTATGCGAATCCACTCATGACAAATATAATGTGATTCCACTCATGACGAATACTACGCAAATCTTCTCAGGACAAATACTACACGATTCTGCTCATGACAAATACTATGCAATTCTGCTCACGGCAAACACTATGTGATTCCACTAACGGCAAACACTACGTGATTCTGCTCATGGCAAACATTATGCAAATCCACTCATGACAAATACAATGCAATTCCGCTCATGACAAATACTATGCAAATTGGCTCACAACAAACACTATGTGAATCTGCTCATGACAAACACTATGCAATTATGCTTATGACAGACACTATGTGATTCTGCTCGTGACAAATACTATTCAAATCCACTCATAACAAACTCCATGCGATTCCGCTCACGACAAACACTATAGGAATCTGCTCATATGAGGCATCTAGCAACAGATTCACAGACAGGAAGTGGGACGGTGGTGACCAGGGGCAGAGGGGCGAGGGTTGTTGTTTAATGCGTGCAGAGTTTCAGTTTGGGAAGATATAAAAAATTCTGGAGGTGGATGGTGGTGATGGTTGCACAACAATGCCAATGTCCTTAATGCCACTTTAAAATGATTAAGATGGTGTAAAATATACATAACACATGTATTACCTTTATGTTATGTATATTTTACCACAATTAAAAAAAAAAAAGAATATGTCTATTGTGGTGCTGACACTTGCCCAGCAATGTGACCCTAGCTATATCTGATGATTCTTCTGCCCCAGGAAGCTCTTTGTGGCATCTCTGTCCACCTCATCGTTTTTTGTTTTGTTTTGGTTTGGTTTTTTGGGGGGTTTTTTTGTTTTGTTTTGTTACAATAGAACAGAACTGAAAGCCATAAGAAAAACACCAACAGCGATTCCTGGTCCTAGTTTGGGTTCACAGAACAGTGGTATCATTTTGGGAGCTTCCTATACTACAGCCAGAACAGAAATGACAATGCAGCATCCACATGTGTCTTCCCCGCCTCGCCCCTGATGTGAGTTCTGCTGTGGACCAGTCACTTCCACAGTGACCAGTCACTTCCACAGTGGGCCAGTCTTACTGGCCTCGGTTTCACGGGAGTTACTCAGGGGGATATTCCGGAAAGAGGAAAGTGGGGAAGGGATGGATGGCTCTTAGACCTTCCAGCACCTTAGAACCCCTCCTTGTTCAGATAAAGAGAAGTTTGCAAGAGCCAGGGAGGTGAAGTCCAAAGTCACTCTCTTTGCTTTTATAAGTAAGTGGTGACCCAGGTCTGCTGGTTCCTAACACAAGACTGCTCCCACTGAGTTACCCTAAAACTTGACAGTCCAGACGCCGTTTGATGACTTTAGTTGTCTAATTAACTCCCACCTGGAATAACTGAACTTTTGTGTTTCTCTTATTTGTTTCTTTGATACCTAGTGTTTGCCCAGCTAAAGTAAACTTTTCAAAGATATGGAGCGGGGTGAGAGGACTTGCTTTTTATACCCTGTAAGAGTATAAAAAGTGTAAGAGGGTGCCTAGGTCTCCACAAAGTCCATTTGACTAACAAATTGAGGGTTCATGAATCTACATTAGACTCCCAAACTGCCTCCCTTGTGTTGGGCCCAAAGGTAAAAAGAAACAAAAATGTATTGAGCACTGCCGGGTGCCGGCCCTGTGACAGTTTTTATTAAGCCCTCACAGAATCCCAGAGGTGGCATTGTCTGCCTTGTTTCAGATGAGGCAGCTGTGGCTTAGGGCTTAAGGAACCAGTCCAAACCCACCCCATGGCCGCTGTTGGGTGAGTGGCACAGCTAAGAGGCAGCACAATGCCTGGCATTCAGCAGGCCCCCAATGAAGGTTTGTTGAATGAATAAATGAACTCATATCCATCTGTCAATAACACCCCTACTCTTGCCCCTTCCCCGTTGTCATTATTTGGATAGTGGACCCTAGACAGTGTCCTCAGGCTCAACCACTAGGGTGACAACATAGTCAAATAGGAGACAAAAACATCTGAAAGAGGATAAAACAAGTAAGGTTATTCTTGCTTTATTAATCAGTTTTATTAATCATTGAAACACATGGAGGTGACGTGAAGGGTTGAAGAGGATGTTGCACAATTAGAGAGTTAATTTGTGTTGGAACAAAACATTTTATGCATGCATGTGTGTATGTATGTATGTATGTATGTATGTATGTATTACAGACAGTCTCACTATGTTGCCCAGGCTGGTCTCAAATTCTTGGGCTCAAGCAATCCTCCCGTGTCGGCCTCCCAAAGTGCTGGGATTACAGGTGTGCGCCAGCATGCCCAGCCGGGAACATCACATTTTAAAACAATGAAGAGAGGGGGAAATTGATGTCTGTGTGTCACCAGGTTGTCATTGTTTCTGTCACTATGAGTAAGGAGCAAAACCTGTTTTTCTTTTTTTTGAAATGGAGTCTCACACTGTCACCAGGCTGGCATGTAGTGGCACAATCTTGACTCACTGCAACTTCCACCTCGTGGGTTCAAGCAATTCTCCTGCCTCAGCCTCCCTAGTAGCTGGGAGTAGAGGCGTGCGCCACTACGCCCAGCTAATTTTTTGTATCTTTAGTAGAGACAGGGTTTCACCGTGTTGGCCAGGATGGTCTCCATCTCTTAACCTCATGATCTGCCTGCCTCAGCCTCCCAAAGTGCTGGGATCATAGGCGTGAGCCACCATGCCCGGTCCTAAAACTTTTTTTTTTTTTAAAGTTGGCAGGGCAGCAAGCCCAGGGTATAGATTGGTGAGACAAGATCCCTCTGAAATAGCTCTCATGGTTCTCCCTGTCTTTCCCACAAACAGAACCGCAGCTAAAGCAGAAAGAAGTTTAATGGAGATACCTGGGAGCCTCTCCGTAAAGACTCTGGGGCAGGAATGGGGTCTGTTTGCAGGGCTCAGGGAGGACCCACGGCTGCTGTGGAGGTTTACGTGGCACCTGAGAAGTGATCAGTCAGGAAGAGGTACCTGGAGGACCTGAGCCCAACCGGATATTCCTTTCCCTGCTGCCTTCCCTGGGATCCAGCCATTTCTATTCCTGGCCTCAGGAAATCTTGAAAAAGTTATTTCAGCAGAATGAAGCGATGCACTATTCCGGCCGAACATAGTCAGGACCTGGTTACGTGGGGGTTTGGCGATGATCAGCGACCCCGGTGTCATACTCTAAATTTGTTTCAAAAGTGGCAGCAGGGGAGAAGGAGGTGGTGAAATCAATACTTGAAGTTTGTCTTGATTGGATGGGGTGTGTGTTTTCTTTTCCACCCTAGTTGTTGTTGAAGCTATTTACTGAAAGGCTGTGCAAATATGATTAGTCAGCTCCAGGGCCATTAATAACCCACTGGACAGAGCTGGCTCCATTCCAATTGATTTTTGAATTTTTGAAACTGTCCATTTTTTTTTTGGAGCAGAGATGAAAGCACCAGAGGGGTTGGTATGAAAGCATGAGATTTTTGCCTGTACTGGGGCTGATCCCACAAACTCAGGAGATGAAACGTTATTCCAGTGCCATTTGCTTTCCGTCTGAATGAGACGGGGTCCTGCGGCAGCTCTGAAGAGGCAGAGACCATCACAGACGAATATTGCAGCAGGTCAAGGGGACAGTGCTGTTGTCTGCACACTGATGGAGACCCAGAGTAAAACGTGGCCCGACGTTTGCCAGAATGTGCTTAAGAAGCAAACCTCACATACCTGAAACTCTCCGTGCCCTCTTGTCCTTCCAAAAACTATCAGCTCGAATATCCTGAGAAATGTCACATAGGTAAGCTGTGGGAGCACCCATGAGAGGTGGCTGACGGTAAAAACCACTGGGGCCAGAAAACATGAATTTATATCCCAGCACTCTGGGCCATAACTTTGAGCAAATTAACCTCTTTGATATTCTATTACAGCAGTTGTGAATTGGCGATGTCATTATAACCCATATCTTATTTCTGAAAAAGTACTTTTTCTGGATCTCATTCACTTAAGAACTCAAATTCTAAACATGGAGACCATCAGAGCCAAGGTCCTTGTTAAAAGAAATGTATGTTTTATACATTAAAGTTTGAAAGAAATACACATATACATTGATTTTAGAGTCATTTGTGCTATTCTACTTAGCATTTTATTTTAAAAAGCAAACTTTGTTTTTCATGTGTCTCTCAAGCTACCCAAGACGTGAGGAGAAAAATGTCTTTTAAATGAAGGGAAGAAAACTGAGGATAGCTTGCAGAAATCTACCCATACTATTCATGTTGACCGTTTCTGCTTTGTGCTGTGAAGAGCTGCACCCTGGGATAGCAATCACTCTCTAGCTCTTTACAAAAGCAGATTCACTGTAAGAACCGAGACTGGAATTGTTGCACAGAGGTAGCAATTTAGACGTTTTTCCTCTCCAGCAACTTTAATAATTCTACACTTCTTGATTCATTCAAAACACAATTGAAAGGGGAAGGAAGGGTCGGGTGCAGTGGCTCATGCTTGTCATCCCAGCACTTTGGAAGGCTGAGGTGGCTGGATCACCTCAGGAGGTCAGGAGTTTGAGACCAGCCTGGCCAACATGGTGAAACCTCATCTCTACTAAAAATACAAAAAAATTAGCTGGGCGTGGTGGTGCATGCCTGTATTCCCAGCTACTCAGGAGGCGAAGGCAGAAGAGAATCACTTGAACCCGGGAGGTGGAGGGTGCAGTGAGCCAAGATTGTGCCACTACACTCCAGCCTGGCCAACACAGTGAAACCCCATCTCTACTAAAAATACAAAAATTAGCCAGGTGTGCTGGCATGCACCTGTAATCCCAGCTACTCAGGAGGCTGAGGCAGGAGAATCGCTTAAACCCAGGAGGTAGAGGTTGGAGTGAGCCAAGATTGTGCCACTACGCTCCAGCCTGTGCAACAAGAGCTAGAATCCATCTCAAAATAAACAAATAAATCAAATAAAGATTTGAGGAAATTTGAAAAATTAACAAACTCCAGGAGGAAGACAGAAAGCCACTCAACTACCCGATGATTTTGCCTCGTTTTCTCTCTTCAAGGAGAGAATAAACTCAAACAGGCAAGGACGGAAGGAACACGACAGAGCGGGACAGGAGAGAGTGCGCGTCCCCCTGGCTCATGCCAGGTGCGTCCCATCACACCCGGTCAGGGCCAGGGCCGTCAGAATCCCGGAAGTGAGGGGGCATGGGGGACGCACTGGGACCTGGAAGAGGTTGTTGCTGGCGTTTTCTGCACTCCCTGCACTGTCATTTAGCATCTCTGCCACTTACCTGTGTCAAAGCTTAGGAGGGATGACAAGCAAATAGGGGGACCACAGTGGTCATCAGGAGACCAGGCCGGGCAAACTCACCTCACTCCTTTTGTGAAGAGGAAGTCAGCAGGACATGTGGATAAAATAAATCCAAGAATCGTGGAAAATGGCACCTTAGACTCATGCACGGGTGGGAACCCGGGGTTCACTGAAATGAGGCAAAGTGCTCTGGTCACAGCTGGTGAGTGGCAGAACTTGAACTTGAACTTCAGCTCCTTACTGCCTTAGTCCAGGGGAAATAAGAGAGTTGTCATTTGATGTGTGCTTTCCATGCTGGGCACTTTGTTTTCTCAACCAATCCCCACAGCAGAGCCACCACTATCCCCATATTCCAGATGAGAGAATTGAGACTCAAAGAGGATAGAAAATTTGCCCCATGTCCACCGATAGAAAGTGGGGATGCATGACAAATGCCATCTCTTCCTACTGTATCATGCCCTCCCATTTGTAAACCTAAGCATGTTCAATGTCTTTTAGGATTTCTTTGTGAGAAAGATGGAGAAAGGTGAACTTGATGATGCTGTATAAAAGGACACACACTGTCCGCAAGTCAGAAATACAGATGTTCTCTCTACCGACTGCTGTCTTCCGGGAGATGCCTGTGTTCATTCATTCCCCTTGGTATGAGCCTCAAGCACCCTGCAAACCATCCATAAGGTGCATTTGTGAATGGAAGTGGGTAGGGCTAACATGGCAGGAGGAGAGAGAGAAAGCTGAGTGGAGAATGAGGAATATATCTGCTAGGACATCCAGCAACAGCATTCATCCACAAAATAAGTCAGTGACTTCACTGACGCTTTCTGCAAGACAACCAGATCCTATCAGGGTCTCTGTCCCTCAGAGGCCACTTTAAAGTAGACTGAGTCAGAAAAGTGAACTTTCCTACAGGCTCAAAGCTACCCTGCTTTACCAGGAGGCCTAGGAATTCTGCCCCACTGCCCCGCTCTTTTTTTTTTTTTTTTTTTTTTGAGACTGAGTTTCACTCTTGTCGCCCAGGCTGGAGTGCAATGATGCAATCTTAGCTCACTGCAACCTCTTCCTCCTGGGTTCAAGCGAGCCTCCCGAGTAGCTGGGATTACACATGCATGCATGCACGCCACCACACCCGGCTAATTTTGTATTTTTAGTAGAGATAGGGTTTCACCATGTTGGCCAGGCTGGTCCTCAACTCCTGAACTCAGGTGATCCACCCACCTTGGCCTCCCAAAGTGCTGAGATTATAGGCGTAAGCCACCGTGCCAGGCCCCCGACTCTTAACTGTAGAGAATTCTATGATCCTGAGCAGATGTGGTAGCGCATTAAACTGTCATTGCCCTGTGTTTAAGAGTTGTGGACTATCACAGTATATAATAAAAACTTTTTTGGTTTGATATTGTTTTAAAGTTAACCCCAGAAACACTGAAAGCTAGAAACACAGGCTTATGAAGGCAGCTGAATCCAGTAAAGGTCATCAGGCCTTTGGGAAATGCTTGTCCCTGCATCCATCTAGTTCCTCCAGGCCCGCTCCCCACACATCACAGACAGCAGGGCCTGGCAGGACCACTCCTGGGAGCCTAGCCTGGCCACCTAGCATGGCCTCAGGCCTGCAGCGAGGACATCTGGGGAAGACCACGCTGCAGGCCACTGACTCTGGCCAGGAGAATGTCCTTAAACCACACCTGCACCCTGCTAGGTACCATTTATTGTGGGAATGGAGATCTGACCTGGGGTTGGGGGTTGGGAGGGAACAGATGTGCACCCCCTCTGTCCACCTTCCCCTGATCCCTGTTGGTTGGCACAGGACGGCATAGTTCACCTTGCAGGTAGACGTGTCCGATGCTCCTAGCTGAGGAGGGAAGCCAGGACACACAGCGGGAGCGATGGGGGATATGTGAGCTGGTTTAAGACTGGTTCTTGGGAACAGGCTAGCGGGGCAGGCCTGCCCTCCCTCCCTCTGCTGCCCTGAAGAGGTTCCATCAAGCTGCACCCACCCCTCGATCTCCCTGGGACATCTGATCAGGGAGTGACCTGTGCGCACTTTACATTATCCCATGCAGGACACAATCATCAGCCACGGGGGCCCTGAGAAAAAGCCCTGCTCTTCGCAACCAGCCTTCCTACAAGGCCAACGAACTGCACCGCCCAAGGGACATCTAGGTGAGGCAGCGATTCTCCAAGGAAGATGTCACATGGGGCTGGAGGCAAGGGGCGTCCCTTGTCTCAGCAGAGGGGCGTCCAAGTCCCCAAACAGCAGCGGCTACGGGGAGGGATGGGACAGTCTAACCTAAGAGGTCCAGGACAGACCTCTGCGCCGGCAGCCACGGACCTGCGAGCGCCGCTCTGGGCGCGGGAGCGAGGCGAGGCCGTGCCACGGCTCAGGGCGGACCCGGGGAGCTCTGGACTCCGAGCGTCAACGGGAAAAGGGGTCACAAATCACACGCACGTCCCCCAAAAGAAAACAAAACCGGCTAACGAGGCTCACTAAAAGGTGAAGCCCCAGAGCCAGGAAGTAGCTGATTTCCTTCGGGTCGCTCAGTGGCAGGATGTGAAGGACCCCAGAGAGCGCACTGGCTCCAGTTTTGTTTGGGGACCAGCTTGGCGGCCACTCCCAGGCGCTCCTGCGGCCGGCGCGTCATGCCTTGGGGGCTGGCGCCATCTGCTGGCTGTTCCTAACCCACTGCCCTCCTTACTCCTCACTCAGTTTCCTGAGACCGGTATGCAACAACAGGGAGGCTTGTATCCGCGGCTCTCTTACCTGCCTTTGGGCTCTTTTAGTCTCCAAAGCAGCAAAGATTTCCTAAGAAGTGTCCATACCGAAACGCCCTTCCTCTAGGATCGCTTGAGCCCAGGAGATTGAGGTTGCAGGAAGCTATGATCAGGCCACTGCACTCCAGCCTGGGTAACATAGCAAGACCCCTTCTCTACACACACACACACACACACACACACACAGGCCGGGCGAGGTGGCTCACATCTGTAATTCCAGCACTTTCAGAGGCCGAGGAGGGTGGATCACTTGAGGTCGGGAGTTCAAGACCAGCCTGGACAACATGGTGAAACCCTGTCTCCACTAGAAATACAAAAATTAGCTGGGCGTGGTGGCGGGTGCCTGTAATCCCAGAGGCTGAGGCAGGAGAATCACTTGAACCCAGAGGCGGAGGTTGCAGTGAGCCGAGTTTGCACCACTGCACTCCAGCCTGGGTGACAGAGTGAGACTCTGTCTCAGAAAAATAAAAATAAAAATAAAAATAAATTTTAGAAATAAATAAATAAAAATAATAAATAAAACATGCTTCCTCTCCTCAGCCTGCAACTGGGTTATGAGGGCAGGGTGCGAGCACACAAACACACACACACCACTTCATAGTAGAGGGAACCGACCAGCAATGGCTGACTAACTTGGAAAAGGTAATTGGAGAAGGATGTGAATCTCTTCCCAAAACAATCTAAACCCAGCCTCATTGGACAGCTGCTCAGTGAGCTAAATAATAAAGTCAGTGTGTGCCTCAAAAACATGCCGATCTATATGTTCAACCATCGCACTGCTTCCTGCAACCATCGCACTGCTTCCTGCAAAATAACGGCTTCAAGGGGGACATAGGTATTTTTGTCATTCCTCTCATTCCCTGGCCCCTGGGCCAGCACACGATGGGGTGGGCTGCTGTGCTGGCAGAGGAACCCAGTTCTTCTTCTTCCTTTTTTTTTTTTTTTTTTTTTTTGAGACAGGGTCTCAGTCGCCCAGGCTGGAGTGCAGTGGCATGATTTCCGTTCACCACAACCTCCGTCTCCTGGATTCAAGTGATTCTCCTGCCTCAGTCTCCAAGTAGTGCCAAGTAGCTGGGACTGCAGGCACCCGCCACCAGGTCCAGCTAATTTTTGTATTTTTAGTAGAGATGGGGTTTCACTCTATTTCCCAGTCTGGTCTCGAACTCCTGACCTCAGGTGATCCACCTGCTCCAGCTTCCCAAAGTGCTGGGGTTACAGGAGTGAGCCACTGTGCCGGGCCAGAACCCAGTTCTTAAAGATAGAATTAATTGATTCATTCAACAAAAAAGTACTGAGTCCCTCCGAGGTGCAGGCACTATATGTTGCCAAGAAAGCAGAGAACAAACGTGGAATGTTAATGATGCATGCATGGTAGCCGGGAGAAGCAGACAAGAAATAAGGAGAAGAAAAATCAGCTACACTGATGAGTGTAGCTGTTACAAGGGAGACGAAATGTCTGGTGATGATTTTATAGTCGAGAGGGCCCAGTGAAAAGGGATTCCTTAGAGGGGGTCTGAATGACTCTGAAAAACCAGCTTGGGTGCAGGGTGAGCATTCCAGGGAGGACCCCTGAGGCAAGAACAAGGTTAGGTTTGAATGGGACACCTTGCTGTGTATCTGCAGGAAGAGGAGGAAAGACATGAGTTGAGCATCTTACCTGTGCAGGTATCATTCTAGAACATGAGTTTTGTTTTGTTTTGTTTTTATAGGAGAGAAACTGGCACTTCCATACAATACAAGGGAGTACCAGATGTGTAAGGCAGTAACTGAAATGCAATTTCAAAACAGTGTCTTCCCCTGCAGGAAAGAATGCTTTCCCAAGATGAAAATCTCATTAGGGCAAGAATGAACATAATGTTTCCAGTGTTTTACTGTAGAGAAAGTAAACCATTATGATTATTTTTATTTATTTATTTATTTATTTATTTTGAGACAGGGTCTCTGTCACCCAGGCTGGAGTGCGGTGGCATGATCTTGGCTCACTGCAACCTCTCAGGTTTGCTTCAGCGATTCTCCTGCCTCAGCCTCCTGAGTGGCTGGGATTACAGGTGCGCGCTACCACGCCTGGCTAATTTTTGTATTTTTAGTAGAGACAGGGTTTCACCATGTTGGCCAAACTGGTCTCCAACTCCTGGCCTCAAGTGATCCACCTGCCTCAGCCTCCCAAAGTGCTGGGATTACAGGCGTGAGCCACCACGGCCGGCCAATTTTTATCATTATTATTTTCAGAGACAGGGTCTCACTCTGCCACCCAGGCTGGAGTACAGTGGCATGATCACAGCTCACTGCAGCCTCAACCTCCTGGGCTCAAGTGATCCTCCAGCCTACAGAGCAGCCAGGACCACAAGTGTGCACCACCATGCCCAGCAGATTTTTTTAAGTTGTTTTGTGGGGATGGGAGTCTTGCAATGTTGCCCAGGCTGGTCTCCAACTCCTGGGCTCAAGCAATCCTCCCACTTTGGCTTCTGAAAGTGCTGGACTTACAGGTATGAGCCAGCATTCCAGACTTAGAAAATAAATTAGATATTGCATTCGGTTTTTAAATTATGGACAAATTTTTGTTTATGAGAAGACAGTGATAGTGTGGGCTACAGCAAGACAGACATGTGGATGAAGCCACGAGGTGGAGCTGTAGCCTCAAAAAAGCAGAGCCCGGCCCTAAACCAGCATAAGTGGAACCTGGAGCTTTTGTCTTCTTTCTCCCTAGAGGGAAGGGTCACTTTTAAACATCTCCATCTTACACATTACCCAAGGCCTGATTTTACCTTTTTTCTTCAAGAGCATGAGTTATTTTAACCCCCTCCCATCATCCTGCGTTCCATTGTCTCCTCCAGCCCAGAGGCCCCTCAGTCACTTGGAGCCTCCCCAAGGGAACGAGGTAGCAGAAGGAATGGAAAGCTTGGCCAATCAGCCTTTCCAGTTCCCATCAGAAGGAAGGCTTGCAGGAATGTGCTTGCTGGAAGTGGGGATGAAAGAGGGGTGATGATTGGATACAAACTCCAGGAGAGAAGAAGAGTTACCTGTAATAATAATTTAGGAGTTGGAGTGAAGAAGTAAGAAACAACCAACGCTTGAGCATTAACAACGTGCCCAGCACAACGCCAAACGCTCTGCTCATCTCCACATCTTAACTTCGTAATTCCACAAGGTAGGTGCTGTTATTGGCCCCAACAGAGATAAGAAGTCTGAGGCTCAAAGACGTTAAGTCATTGGAAGTAAGGGATTTGAACCCAGACACTCTGACTCCAGAGCCCAGGAAATTATGTGTGAAAAACCCCAAACTGGGCTTTCTAGATGGGTACAAGTCAATTCAGGCTATTCAGTCAGCTAATGCACTCCTAGCAAGGGGTGGAAGGTAACGTCCAAAACAAAAGACACCTGTGGTTCCACCCCCAGCCCCACTCACTGTAGTATTCATCTGCTGAGCTACCTGGATTACTTGGATGCATCTCCACATTTCCTTCCTTCCTTCCTTCCTTTCATTCCTTCCTTCCTTTCTTCCTTCATATTCCTTCCTTCCTTCTCTCTTTCTATTTATTTATTTATTTGTTTATTTATTTTGAGACGGAGTCTCACTCTGTCGCCCAGGCTGGAGTGCAGTGGCGCGATCTCGGCTCACTGCAAGCTCTGCCTCCCAGGTTCACGCCATTCTCCTGCCTCAGCCTACCGAGTATCTGGGACTACAAGCACCCACCACTATGCCCAGCTAATTTTTTGTATTTTTAGTAGAGACGGGGTTTCACTGTGTTAGCCAGGATGGTCTCGATCTCCTGACCTCGTGATCTGCTCGCCTCGGCCTCCCAAAGTGCTGGGATTACAGGCTTGAGCCACTGCGCCCGGCCCTTCTTCTCTATTTCTTTCTTTCCCTTCCCTTCCCTTTCTTTCCTTCCTTCTTTCCTTCCTTCTTTCCTTCCTTTCTTCCTCCCTTCCTTCTTTCCTTTCTTCCTTCCTTCCTTCTTTCCCTTCCTCCTTCCCCCCCCTTCCTTCCTTCTTTCTTTCTTCTCCCTCCTTCCTTGCTTTTTACAAAGTCTCACTCTGTTACCCAGGCCAGTTGCAAACTCCTGGCCTCAGGTGATCCTCCTGCCTCAGCCTCCCAAAGTGCTGGGATTACAGGCATAAGCCACCATGCCCAGCCTGCATTTCATATCTAATGCTACATTGAAACTTGGTTTACATGTATATCTCCCCTATTTACTCAGAGGTTAGTAATGGCAGGAACTTTTTTACTATTTTTGTATCCCAGCTGCTATAATATCCCCAGATATTAAATAGGTGTATCCCACCTAATTAATATGACATTTTAAATTTTAATTTCATTATAGAACATTTCGAACATACATAAAGTTTTTTAAGTTTGATAAACCCACAAATATGCATCACTCAGTTTCAATCATTAGCACTTTTTCATGTTTCATATTTTTAAGTGCAAAAAGAAAAAGAGCAATCATCTATTGAATGTTTACTGGATATTACTCTGTTCTCAGTCTTTTACTATCCATAGCCTTGAAGGAAGCACCGAAGGTCAACATCATCTAGCCAGTAGGGAGTAGGGGCAGGGTCTGGCCCCAGTCAGTCTCACTCTTGAATTCATGCCCAGAATTACCTTGACCTGCTGCTTGTCTCATAGTAGACCCAAAAAATATCATTTGAGCAGAATATAATTGAATCCCAGTTTACATATTAGGAACAATGCTGACGAGTTAAAGGAGGTAACCAGATAGTCATGGGAAAGTCACCTAAAAAATACTGAAAGGGGGCCAGGTGCAGTGGCTCATGCCTGGAATCCCAGCACTTTGGGAGGCCGAGGCGGGCAGATCATGAGGTCAGGAGACTGAGACCATCCTGGCTAACACAGTGAAACCCTGTCTCTACTAAAAATACCAAAAAAAAAAAAAAAAAAAAAAAGTAGCTGAGTGTGGTGGCGGGCACCTGTCGTCCCAGCTACTCAGGAGGCTGAGGCAGGAGAATTGCTTGAACCCTGGAGGCGGAGCTTGCAGTGAGCCCAGATGGCGCCACTGCACTCCAGCCTGGGCGACAGAGCGAGACTCCATCTCAAAAACAATAAAAATAAAAATAAATTTAGAAAAATTTTAAAAAGTACTGAAAAGATGTTTAAGTGGAGGAAGGTAAAGAATCCCATGACAAATGTGTTTAGAAGAGGGATGAGACCCATTCTGTGTGGCTGGAGAGGACCAACAGGGGCCCAGGGAGGCAGCTTTTCATTCAATATGAAGAATTTTTAAGCAATTAGAGAAGAATGAAAAATAATCTGGAAGATCATTGATCAGAGATCTGATTGCTATAAAGGTTGCTCTAAAGGAGATGCCTGGATTTGTGGGCGGGTAAATTAGACAATATCTGAAGTCCCTTCCAACTGCTATGGCCTGCAGTTTTATGCTTTGCACATACAGGGTTTGAGGGTGATGGCAAGAGAGGAGGAACGTGGGTTTTTAGACCTCAATGACTGGGAGAAGAGCAGGACCGTGCCCAGAGACAGAAAAACCGAGAAGGAGCTAATTTCAAAAAGGAAGATAAATCTGGTTTTGGATAGATTTGTTTCTTAGTATGAAAGGAGGAGAGTTTTTGTTTCCAGAAGTATTTTAGGAAGTCTCCACGAGAGGCAAGTGTGGAAGAGAGGAAAGGAAATGGATAGGAGAGGAGGCCACGTCAGGTGTGCCCTGCACAAAGGTCTGGGAGTAGGACCAAGCCTAGGACAGGCTCCGGGACAGCCCTGTGTCCTCACACAAAGCAACTCAGTAGTCTGCTGTCATATGTGTCCTGCTGTCATCCACTCTGCACCTCCCACCTTTCCGGCGCCTGGAGTTCCGAGGCTTTGAGTTTCCAACCCTTGGCTGAGTTTTCAGAGACTCGCGCTGGTTAAAGGGTATAGCAGAAATCTGCCCAGCAGTAGGTGGGGATCAGGTTGCACAGTGCCTGGGCACTGCAAGACATTGGGGTTTTTGTCTCAAGCCACGAAAGACTGGAACAGAAGAGTGACATGGTGGGAACCGGGCTGGAAGAAGAATGCCGTGGTAGACTTTGACTTGATCAGCAGTGGGGCGATCTGGAAGCAGGGGGTTGCCAGAGGATTACTGGACCACCCAAGGGCCTGTGATTTCTTGTCTATGCAGTTTACACTGGCTGCTCCCTCAGACTGAAAAGCGCTTTCCTGCCCCGCAGTCCTCCACCTGGGTCAGCTCCCATTTCCCTTTTAGATCCAGCTGAAGGTTCTCTTCTCTGAAGCCCTCCCAGGGCCCTGCCAGCCCAGCCCAGCCCAGCCCAGCTCCTAGGCAGGGAGGCTCCGTAGACCCTTTAATGTGTCAATCTCATTTCTAGACAATTAGTAGCTTGAGGACCGGGATCGTGTTTTATTCAGTTTTACAATTTCATTTGTAAATATTTAGGGGTACAAGTGCAGGCTTCTTACATGCACGTATTTCCCTGTGGTGAAGTCTGGGCTTTGAGTGCACCCATCACCCAAACAGTGAACACTGTACTCAATAGGTAATTTTTTCAACCCTCACCCTCCTCCCACTTCCCCACGTTTTGGTGTCTCCTGTCTATTTTTCCACTCTGTTTGTCCATATGTACTCATTGTATAGCTCCCACTTGTGACAACATGCAGTATTTGACTTTCTGAGTCATTTCACTTAGGATAATGGCCTCCAGTTCCATCGTTGTTGCTACAAAAGACATTATTTTTATTTATTTATTTATTCTGGGACAAAGTCTCACTCTGTTGCACAGGCCAGAGAGCAGTGGTGTGATCTCAGCTCTCTGTAACCTCCACCTCCCAGGTTCACGCGATTCTCCTGCCTCAGCCTCTGAAGTAGCTGGGATTATACGTGCCCATCATGCCCGGCTAATTTTTGTATTTTTAGTAGAGATGGGATTCCACCATGTTGGCCAGGCTGGTATGGAACTCCTGACCTCAAGTGATCCTCCTGCCTCAGCCTCTCAAAGTGCTGGGATTATAGGTGTGAGCCACTGTGCCCGGCCTTGATTTTAGTTTTTTAAGGCCAAGTAGCATTCCATGATGTATATACACCACATTTCAAAAATGATGCCCCAATCATGAAACTTAGGTTGATTCCAAATCTTTGCTCTTGTGAATAGTGCTGGAATAAACAGATGAGTGCAGATATGTTTTTGATAGAATGAGCTCTTTTCCTCTGGGTAGATGCCTGGTAGTGGGACTGCTGGGTGGAATGCTAGCTCTATTTTTAGTTCTTTGAGCAATCGCCTTACTGTTTTCCACAGTGAATGAACTAATTTACATTCCCACCAGCAGGGTTCCCTTTCTCCACATCTTCACCAACATCTGTTGTTTTCTACTTTTTAATAGTAGCCATTCTGAGTGGTGTAAGATGCTCTCTCATTGCATTTTATTCATTTTTATAACCCTAGGGCTGAGTGTGGCATCTGACAGGCTACGTGAATGTTGAGTTATGAATAGACAGGGGCTGGATGCAGGAAGGAACAAATGAAAGAACGAAGGAATGAATGAATGAATTTCACAGTGACAGCTCCGAGGAGGGTGGTATGAGGATGATAGGGAAAAGGAGTGGAGAGCACAAGGGATACTCCTTTTCCCTATCTGCCTATCCTCAAAAAGTTGGAAACTTCTTTGTGCTGGGTCTTTCTGGTGCCGGGAAGACGGCAGTGGTAAGTGGGCAGATTGCGTGCCTGGCTGTGGGGCGCAGCAGCCTGGGTGCTGCCGCTCTGAGCAGGACCAAGAGCTGCCCATGTACCTTGATTCAACCGGTTCTTTTTATCAACCAGGATCACAGGGCGTGGGAGTCTCCTTCCTCTGGACTACCAAGTTTTTTGTCTGAAGAGACAAATAGAAATCCCTCTTTGCACATGATACCCTCTGTGCTATAAACCGTTACTGAGACACTGTGTCACTTTTATGTTTGTGTCACCGTCTTGTCACACATCTGGACATTCTCTGTCGGTGATCCTGATCTGCATAGACTGGGGCTTTTGTTGTGTGTAGCAGACACTGTTTGAGGGTGGGGAACTGCAGTCATGTCTGTACTATCTTCTTCTCTGAACAAGCAGAAAACAAAGGAGAAGAAAACTCCAGAACTGGATGTGGCCTTTACTAGCTCAAACCCCTACTTGTTTCGCTGAATTGTTCCCCCAATTATCTAGCTTTAAAGTCTCCCCCTTTAGGAGAAACCAGACAGCAGAGGGGTCAAGTACTGCTATCCCCACTCTGCTAATCATTGTCTGCGTGGCCTTGGGCAAGTTACTGAATCTCTTTCAGCCTTCGAATCTATCAGATGAGGTACTTTTAGTAGCTACGCAAAGACAGCGCATAAAGCACTTAGCAGAGTGCTTCTCAGCACTCAAAGCCAGAGCTGTTCTTACCTCACTTCTCAAACACCCTTTCTGGTGCCTGCCTCTGAACATTTGGTCTCTGTTCCACAGCCGAGATGAGGCTGTCCTGAGTGCTGCAGACTAATGATGGAAAAGAACTGTGCCTTACAAAATCTCGGTCACCTCAGAACATAACTGCTTATGAGGAACACAATGAGATTTTTATGCAGACCTGCAAAGCAGTTTCTCTTTTAGTATAATCAAACGTGAGTCACGGTGCTTGAGATTCTCTTGCAGTGACTCCAGCTTTCCTCCTTCCAGCTGAAGGCCCCTCTAAGGGCACGAAAGACCTTTGCGCTGGGGTGGTGCCTCCCAAATCCACATCTTCCCATGAGAGACGTCCCATTCACCCCAGTCCTCCTAAATCCCACAAACCTGATGTGGGGTTTCAGGCAGCAGCATATGAAGAATTGTGGCGCCCGGTCCCAGACGCACACACAGTACCCCAGACATACACACAGCACTCCCAGACACACACACAGTACCCCAGACGCACACACAGCACCCCAGACGCACACACAGCACTCCCAGACGCACACACAGCACCCCCAGACGCACACACAGCACTCCCAGACGCACACACAGCACCACACACACACAGCACTCCCAGACACACACACAGCACCCCAGACGCACACACAGCACTCCCAGACGCACACACAGTACCCCAGACGCACACACAGCACCACACACACACAGCACTCCCAGACGCACACACAGCACCCCAGACGCACACACAGCACTCCTAGACGCACACACAGCACCCCAGACGCACACACAGCACCCCAGACACACACACAGCACCCCAGACGCACACACAGCACTCCCAGACGCACACACAGCACCCCAGACGCACACACAGCACCCCAGACGCACACACAGCACTCCCAGACGCACACACAGCACCCCAGATGCACACACAGCACCCCAGACGCACACACAGCACCCCAGACGCACACACACAGCACCCCAGAGGCACACACAGCACCCCAGAGGCACACACACAGCACCCCAGAGGCACACACAGCACCCCAGAGGCACACACAGCACCCCAGAGGCACACACAGCACCACAGACGCACACACAGCACCACAGACGCATACACAGCACCCCAGACACACACGGCACCCCAGACGCACACACGGCACCCCAGACGCACACACGGCACCCCAGACGCACACACGGCACCCCAGATGCACACACAGCATGCCACTGGCTTGGGTGCATTGAGAACACTTGAGGTCTCAGGACTCTCCATAAATATTTATCGAATGCATTGCACTGGAGACACAGTCCTTGACTATAGACCTCTCTGGAAAAATAATAACTATTTTCCCAAACACTAAGTCCAAACACTAAATCAGCTTGTGTTTATCCTCCGTTTTATTATTTTTTTTAAACCAAGACATGCTATGGTTTCCCTTTATGGCAGCTAAGGCTCAGCAATCCCATTACTTTGGATTTATTCCATTTGGCATAATCTTTTAAATTGGATTTTTGCCTCTTTGCCTCCTGATAACTCAGCCAAGCATCAATTTTATTGCTTCTGTTTGTAATACCTGAAGCCCTGAGCTTATTACTCAACTCATTCCTTTGCCTCCCTGTTTCTATGCACAGGAGGAACCTGGTGCAGGCTTTTCCAGGCCTAAGAGTTGAAAGCTCTGTCTTGCTTTCTTTACTACAACGTTCTCTCCTTTGACTGAGACTTTGCCCAAAGGACGCAATGCCAGGGCAATGCCGCAGCATCTGCTGTCACAAAACAAATGTCATGGACTGGGCAAGGTGGGGTTTCTTTTCCAAGGTGTGACTTCCATGGGTATGGCCGCCTCCATACGGAGAGGCAGCCTGTGCGTGAGGTTCAGCTCCCTGCTCACCAGCCTTGCGACCCAGGGCAAGCAACCTGACCTTCTCGGACTTCAGTTCCTCATAGCAAATTGAGGGTGACAAAGGGCACCTACCTCACAAGGTGGTTTTACAAATTAGAGGTAATTGCCAGGCACAGTGGCTCACGCCTATAATTCCAACACTTTGGGAGGCTGAGGCAGGAGGACCACTTGAGGTCAGGAGTTTGAGACCAGCCTGGGCCACATAGGGAGACCCTGTATCTACAAAAACTATAAAAAGTTTGCTGGACATGGTGGCTTTTGCCCCTAGTCCCAGCTACTTGGGAGGCTGAGGTGGGAGGACTGACTGAGCCTGGGAGGTGGGGGCTGCAATGAGTTCAATGAGCTGTGGTTGTGCCACTGCACTCTAGCCTGTGAGAGACAGAGCAATACCCTGTCTCAAAAAGAAAGAAAGAGAAGGAGGGAAGGAAGAAAAGAAGGAAGGAGGGAGAAAGGGAAGGAAGGAAGGAAGGAAAAGAAAGTAAGAGAGAGAGAAAGAAAGAAATAAAGAAATCAGATATTATTATGTTTGACCTGTGTTCCCCTGGCCATGCCCCCACTGGACTTTATTTGAAGCTCCCCAAAACAATAACTCTCAGCATTTCCTTATTGGTCAATGTGGACCTTCTCTCCTCACCGAATTCTTCTCCAGTCGCTGGTCATCCCCTGGCAGGAACCCTCACGTCCTCATGAACGGCACCCCAGCTTTGGCCCAGGGTTTGCTATTTCCTCCCCTTCTGCCCAGCTTACTTTTGTGGGATGGGAAGACAAGGCCAGTAATACTTGCCCAAAGCCTCCAAGGTTCACTAAACTGAAGCCACGGGAGAAACCCAAAGACCCAGTGCTGTTGAGGACACAGGTGCCACCTCCCACATTGTGGAAGCTGCTGACCCCCCGAGGTGTTGTTCTTTCCATTCCCATCAGCCGTATCTTTGTGCCCTCCCCTGCTCAGGCTGGGTTCAGGATGGCAGTAGAGTGACAAAGGTGATGCGTGCCAGTGAGAGGTGAAGCCAGCTGGATTTCCTGGGTCTAGTGGGGACTTGGAGAACTTTTCTGTCTAGCTAGAGGATTGTAAACGTGCCAATCAGTGCTCTGTGTCTAGCTAGAGGATTGCAAATGCACCAATCAGCACTCTGTAAAATGGACCAATCAGCAGGACGTGGGCGGGGACAAATAAGGGAGTAAAAGCTGGCCACCCCAGCCAGCATCGTAAACCGCTCTGGTTCCCTTTCACACTGTGGAATGTTTGTTCTTTTGCTCTTCACAATAAATCTCACTGCTGCTCACTCTTTGGGTTTGTGCCACCTTTAGGAGTTGTAACACTGATCGCAAAGGGTACGTGGCTTCATTCTTGAAGTCAGTGAGACTGAGAACCCACCAGAAGGAACCAACTCCAGACACACCAGCAGCTCTTAGCACATCACCTCTTCCATCACCCAGCACCTTCATCTGCTTGTCCAGCCCAGCAGCTCTTAGAACGCCACCTCTTCTGCCACCCAGCCCATTCATCCACTTGTCCAGCACCCACTGTGTGAGGCTTTGTGCTGTGTGCCAGGGGTACAGCGATGAGCACAGTGAGGGCCTTGAGCTCACAGGCTAGGAGGGGACGGTTACAACTCAACATCTAAGTGCCCTGCTGGGAGCATGGAGGGCTCTGTGTTCAGTACCAGGCACGCCCTAGGTCAGCTTCCCAGAAGCTCTGAGCCCTGGCACCAAACTTCAACAGCTCTTTCCTTTAGGGAGCCCTTCCTCCAGTGTCCCCCACAAAGAGGTTCCATGCAGGGTGCTTCAGGACTCCTGCAGGCCAGCCTGGAAGCCCTCCGTGCTGGGGAGGCTCGAGACGTCACTTCCACAAATGGAAGGTGCCCAGCCGGTGCCTGGCCAGCGGAGGCAGTGAAAGGGAACTACTGATGAGCTTGAGGTCAAAGAAGAGTGGATTGCAGTTGTTTGCTAACTGGTCCTACACTCACGTTAGGAGAGGTGCATGGAGACAGAGGGAGAGGGCCACACTTGGGGACCCAGGAGACTGCGCTCTCACTGAGGCACAGGCACAGACATGCTTCCCTTGTGACACTGGGGTTCCCAAAAGGATTATGAATCAATCTTCGCCCATTCCTCAAAATTTACATGTTGATTATAGTGATTTCTTTTCATTTTATTTTTCTGATAGAATAGCAGTAACTCATCTTTTCTATAGAAAGATGATTTCATTCTTTTTCTCTTTTTGCTCTTGTTCACCTCTTTATTTTTTCCCATCCCCCAATAACTTCTCTTTTCTACTCACTCAGGAGGAGTGGAAAAGCAAATTAAACAGGAAGAAAATCCTCTCGGTAAAGAAGCATCCTGATCTGCCAGCTTTGAGCAAAGGGAAATTTGCATCTCTTCAATTCCTCTTAATTATTCATTTCCTTTTTCCCTTCTGCTTCTTGAAAATAATTACTGCAGTAGTTTTTCCCTAGACAAGAACTTCAAGCAGCGAGGAGCCAACACTGACTCAGCTTTATTTTTCGGAATGTTCAGTGCCCGTGACCTGTGACCAAGCAACCCAGCATTCCTGAGAAGCTATATGCTGGCCAGGCTGGTCTTGAATTCCTGGGCTCAAGGGATCCTCCCACCTTGGCCTCCCACAGTGTTGAGATTATAGGCTTGAGCTACCACACCTGGCCTAGTTGTAATTTTTGTTGTTGTTTAGAGATAGGGTTTTGTTCTGTCGCCCAAGCTAGAGTGCAGTGGTACCATCATGGCTCACTGCAACCTCGAACTCTTGGGTTCAAGTGATCCTCCAACCTCAGCCTCCCAAGTAGCTGGGACTACAGGTGTCTGCTACCACGTCTGGCTTTTTTTTTTTTTTTTTTGTAGAGACAGGTGTCTCCCTATCTCCCTGTGTTGCCCAGGCTGGTCTTGAACTCCTAGTCTCAAGTGATCCTCCCACCTCAGCCTCCCAAAGTGTTGAGATTACAGGCATGAGCCATGGCACCTGGATGTAATTTTTAAAATTAATTTTTCATCTTAGCGAGGGGCCTTTTTTATTTTATTTTGGATACAGGGTCTCAGTCACCCGGACTGGAGTGCAGGGGCACAATCTCAGCTCACTGCTACTTCCGCCACCCAGGCTCAAGCAATCTTCCCACCTCAGCCTCCAGAGTAGCTGGGACTACAGATTCGCAACACCATGCTCGGCTACTTTTTAAATTAGTTTTTTTATATTTAATATGTATTACCCACTTCTAGTACATCTGGTGTTAGACAGAACTATATATGTCCAAAGTCACTAACAATAGTCATCCCTTGTCTTTGCATTGCTTACAATTTGGCCTCACATACACTTTACAGGCTGTGAAGGTACATGGCTCAATCAAGTGGCAAAGCCAAGATTAGAACTCATTTCCCTAGAAGGTAGCTCCCAACCTGCCATCAAATGGAAGTCATGGACTTGCCCTGCCTCACCCTCCATCCCCAAAACGAGCTCAACTGCCTGTTGCCATGGTAACACTGTGATCCACTTCATCCTTTTTAAAAACCAGAACCTTACTGCTGGTGACTCCCCATCACTGTATCTAACTCAGACCTGTCTCAAGTCGCAGGCTTGTAGGTATCATTGCTCCTGGGCATGTCCCCTAGTCGCCTCACACACAATCTGTTTGAAGCTAAACTGGAATCTGCCCCCACTAGAACCTGCTCGTCTGCCAGTCTCCCAAGCTACACACCTGCGTGTTATCCTCAGCTGCCGCCTCCCCTCGCCACTCAGGGAATGAAGGCTCAATAGCAGTTCTTTCACAGGGCCCTATCCATGCCCCATTGACCCCCACCCCAAACCTATCACTGAAGGCCATGGTTAGAGGAACTTCAAAAGAATACGCCAGCTGGGTGTGGTGGCATGCACTTGTAGTCCCAGATACTTGGGAGGCTGAGGTGGGAGGGTGGCTTGAGCCCAGGAGTTCAAGGCTACAGTGAGCTATGATCACACCACTGCACTCCAGCCTGGGCAACAGAGCAAGACCCTGACACACACACACACACACACACACACACACACACACACACGGAAAGAAAGAAAATGGTGAGTCTTGAGGACTGTGCCGAAATGGAGCTGTGGACAGCTGCCAATGGACAGTTGTGGTCTACATGGTCGGTGTGGTTCTCTTTCTCACTGACACTCAGGCAAACGATGTGGAGTGTCTCGCTGGCTGGTGAAGAGTGGAAGAGAAATGGGGGACAGGGATGAATAGAAGCTGCCTGAAGAAATACAAAAAGGAGCGGGGCGTGGCAGCGGGTGCCTGTAATCCCAGCTACTCGGGAGACTGAGGCAGGAGTATCACTTGAACCCTGGAGGCAGAGGTTGCAGTAAGCCGAGATTGTGCCACTGCACTCCAGCCTGGGCAACAGAGCGAGACTCCGTCTCAGAAAAAAAAAAGAAGAAGAAGAAAGAAGAGGAAGAGGAAGAAGAAGGAAGAAGAAGAAGAAAGCAAGTCCCTTGGTGATTTGTTAGCCAGTGGCTTTTGTGCCCTCTCCCTGCCTGGTTCATCAGTCCCCACCTGCCCCCGTAACTCCCACAGTTTCAAGCAGTCTATTCCAGTGCCCCAGAAACGCCCCTGCAGCTGTGACCCATCCCCAACGCTGACTTTGATTCTGAGCCAAATGCCGTCTGCCCTCCTTGGCTCTATCTTTGATTGCATTGTAACTGCTCAGTCCTCACCTGCTAGCCCACTGGGTCAGCATCATTCTCTAAAGGGATGCTTTCAGCAACTGACCACAGTAATTGGTTTTCCTATTAGCTTTATGCTCCAAACAATATATTTATAGAAAGGCACAGAATCAAAAGCTATGCGTGGAGATCCAGAGTGAAGCTGTCCCTTGAGTCTTAGCTGTGGGGTGGATGGTCTCAAAGCCAGCTGCCCTCTGACATTTGGCATTTTCACTACAAAAGAGAAGCCTTCTTTGGTTTGCTTTAGAGGAGGACAGCGTGGGACAGGGAGTGTCTGAATTCTTAGGAAGATTGCTGCTTCATCTTAGGAAGCCTGGGGCAAGGGGCAAAGTGGATGGGATGGGTCAGCCCTCACCACCCATTCCGCCTTCCTCCGAGTGTCCCTCCCAGGACAGTGCAGGCTGGAACCAACAGACTGCAGTTCCTAGACCCATTGCAGCCAGGGCTGTGAGAGTGATCTCGGTTTGGTGGTTGTTAGGTGGAGGCTGCCCTTCTGTACCTGCTCTGCCCGCAGGCCAGTTTGTCCCTGGGGGTCTTAAGCTTTACTGTGGGAGATGAGCAGAGGCTGCCCCATGCCCAGCATCTGGTCACTAGCCTCCTGGGTGTCCACATGGACTGTAGCAGGTACAGTGTGATCCAGCAACCAGTTGAGGTTCGTGGCAGCTTTTATTTATTTATTTATTTATTTATTTATTTATTTAGAGACAGGGTCTTGCTCTGCTGCCTAGGCTGGAGTGCAGTGGGGCAGGGCAATCATAGCTCTCTGCAGCCTCAACCTCCCAGGCTCAAGCAACCCTCCCACCTCAGCCTCCTGAGTAGCTGGAACTACAGGCATGTGCCATTACACCTGGGTAGCTTTCAAAAATTCTCATAGAGACAGGGTCTCGCTACGTTGCCGAGGCTGATCTCAAACTCCTGGCCTCAGGCAATCCTCCCGCCTCAGCCTCCCAAAGAACTGGGATTACAGGTATGAGCCACCATGCCCCACCCGGCAGCTTCTTGATTATGACCTAAATTTATGATTCTGAAGTTGGAGGCTGCCTGCTCTTAGAAGATTGGAAGACCAACTCTAAGGCATGCTTTAGCTTATAATCCATTTCTTCAAATGTCATAGTGTTTTTGTAAGTACGTTAATATCCTAAATCCCTTCTTAATGAAACCTATTTGAGAGGATTCTGTCCTCTGCAAACCAACGCTGCCCATGCAGAATTTGAAGACCTCAGAGTTCATGCGTATGTGGCACTGCAAAGAAGAAACTTTATTGGAAGATGAAATTGTGTGTGTGTGTGTGTGTGTGTGTGTGTGTATGGTTGTGTGTGTGTGTTTGGGAAATCACTTGTTACATTACAAATACATGAACATTCAAAAAGACATTTTGGCCGGGGGCCATGGCTCACACTTGTAATCCCAGCACTTTGGGAAACTGAGGCAGGAGGATTGCTTGAGCCCAGGAGTTCCAGACTAGCCTGGCTGACAAAGCAAGACCCTGTCTCTACAAAAAGTAAAAAAATTGTCTGGGCATGGTGGTGCACACCTGTAGTCTCAGCTACTTGGGAGGCTGAGGCAGGAAGATCACTTGAACCCAGGAGATCAAGGCTGCAGAGAGCTATGATTGTCCCACTGCACTCCAGCCTGGATGAGAGAGTGAGACTCTCTCAAAGAAAAAAAAGACAGTTTGTTTTAAAATAGTCATTACACAGTGGATAAGTCAGGCAACACAGTGTCCAGATGATGAAAATGACCACCATTGTGGGGCACGTGGATATCATGTGCCTCCAGATGTGGTGGCTTGAGAAGTACACCAGTGTCACCAACGCTGTCTCCCACGGTGAATGCACAGCCTCAATCTAATCACGAGGAAGCATCGAACAAACACAAAATAAGCAGCATTCCATTAGACAGGAACTGGGGGATGGGACTCTTCAAAAACATTAATGTTCCACAAGGCAAAAGGTGACACAAATGTTACAGATTAAAGGAAGCTCAGGAGACAAGATCCTATTCTGCAGTGGGAGAAATGCTATAAAGGACATTATTGGGTCAACTGGCAAAATTGGAACATTAACATGAATTTAATATTCAGTTAAAAGCATCGTGACCAGGCATGGTGGTGCACGCCTATAGTCCCATCTACTCTAGAGGCTGAGGCCAGAGGATCACTTTAGCCTGGGAGTTCAGATCCAGCCTGGGCAACACAGCAAGACCTCATCTCAAAAAGAAAGCATCATAGCCATGTAAATTCATGAAGTTGATAACCTCAGTTATGGAAGAGAATATCCCTGTTGATATGGTTTGGCTCTGTGTTCCCGCCCAAATATCATGTTGAATTGTAATGCCCAGTACTGGGGAGGGTGCTGGTGGGAGGTGACTGGATCATGAGGGCCGATTTCTCCCATGCTGTTCTTGTGATAGTGAGTGAGTTCTCTCGAGATCTGATGGTTTCAAAGTATTTGGCAGGTCCCCACTTGCTCTCTCTCTCTCTCTCTCTCTCTCTCTCTCCTCTCTTGCTTGCTTCCCCTTCAACTTCCTCCATGATTGTAAGTTTCCTGAGGCCCGCAGTCATGCTTCCTATTAAACCTGCAGAACTGTGAGTCAAACCTCTTTTCTTCATAAATTACCAGTCTCAGCAACCTCCGCCTCCCGAGTTCACGTGATTCTCCTGCCTCAGCCTCCTAAGTAGCTGGGATTACAGGTGTGTGCCACCACGCCGGGCTAATTTTTGTATTTTTAGTAGAGACGGGGTTTCACCATGTTGGCCAGGCTGGCCTCGAACTCCTGACCTCAACTGATCCTCCTGCCTCGGCCTCCCAAAGTGTTGGGACTACAGGTGTGAGCCACCATGCCCGGCTCTGGTACTTCTTTATAGTAATGCGATGTATAGCAAAGACTAATACATCAGTTCTTAGAAAATACCCATTGAGGCCGGGCACGGTGGCTCACGCCTGTAATCCCAGCACTTTGGGAGGCCGAGACTGGCGGATCACGAGGTCAGGAGATCGAGACCATCCTGGCTAACACGGTGAAACCCCGTCTCTACCAAAAATACAAAAAATTAGCCGGGCGCAGTGGCGGGTGCCTGTAGTCCAGCTACTTAGGAGGCTGAGGCAGGAGAATGGCGTGAACCCGGGAGGCGGAGCTTGCAGTGAGCCGAGATTGCGCCACTGCACTCCAGCCTGGGGCACAGAGCGAGACTCCGCCTCAAAAAAAAAAAAAAAAAAAGAAAATACCCATTGAAGTATTTAGGAGTAAACAGCCATGACATATGTAACTGACTTCCAAATAATTTTTTTTCTAAATTATGAGAGAGGAGTGGGGAGCAGATGATCAACCAATAAAGCTGACAGGTTAAAATGTTAACAATCAGTGAATCTAGGTAAAGAGTTTATAAATGTTCCTCATACATTTTTTGGTAAATTTGAAACTACATCCAAATAAAAAGCTAAAACAAAAGACATTTCTTTATCACGTGTTTTGGGTTCTGCCATAATCAGAATGTCTGCCCCATTGCAATGGGAATGTCTAAGCCAAGTCCATTCCCATTGCAATGGGATGGAAACCGGGGACGCCAAGAGACAGAGCCCAGGGTTGCCCAGGCTTACTCTCCTTTTATTTCTTATCTGTGCTTTGCTGAGCAATGTCCAGGAATTTTTTGCATTGCTCTTGCCCTCTGTCTGAAGGTGGGATTCTTCAGGTGCCCAAAATCTCCTGGATCCCAAAGCAGGTATTGCTCCCTCTGTGTCTGAAGAGGACACAGCAAAGCTGCCACCCCGCTTTTAGCACAGTGAGTTTGGCGTGTTTCTACCCATGATTTTTAACTGTGGGCCTTTGGTCCTCATCATCATCTCTGATTACCTTTTCCAGGAGACTGAGGGACATGCTTCGTCTTAATTTTTAAAGAAACATGAGACCCAAACAAGCAGGTAGTAATATTTCTTAGGACTTGGTGAGGCTTTGTCCCCAGGGTTCACTTCTTCATCAGGACCACAGGAGAGACTCAGGAAAGGAACGCTTGGGGAAATGGGTCTACATACAGATGCTAAAAGTAGGCTCCAAGGCAGTAAAGCTGCGCTTGCTTTGGCTGCACATATACTAAAATTGGAATGATACGGAGAAGATTAGCATGGCCCCTTAAATAAATACATAGAAACAAAAGCAGTAAAGCTGTGATAAACACGCCACAGCCGATGTCTGGTGGAACTATTCACATTAGCAAAGACATGGAACCAACCTAGGTGCACACCAATGGTGGATTGGATGAAGGTAACATGGTGCATATACACTACGAAATTCTACACAGCTATTAAAAAGAATGAAATCGTGTCCTTTTGTTTGTTTGTTGAGACGAAGTCACCTAGGTGAGACTATAGTGGCACGATCTCGGCTCACTGCAACCTCTACCTCCTGGGTTCAAGCAATTCTCCTGCCTCAACCTCCTGAGTAGCTGGGATTATAGGCACGTGCCACCACACCCATCTAATTTTTTACGTTGTTGTTGTAGTTTTAGTAGAAATGGGGTTTCACCACGTTGGCCAGGCTGGTCTCAAACTCCTGAGCTCAGGTGATCTGCCCGCCTCAGCCTCCCAAAGTGCTGGGATTACAGGCGTGAGCCACTGTGCCCAGCCTTGAAATCATGTCCTTTGGAACAGCATGGATACAGCTGGGGGCCATTTTCCTAAATGAATTAATACAGAAACAGAAAATCAAATACTACATGTTCTCACTTATAAATAGGAGCTAAACAAAGAGAACGCATGAACATAAAGATGGAAACAGTAGATACCAGGGACTCCAAAAGAGAGGAGGGAGGGAGGGGGCAAGGGTTGAAAATCTGCCTTTCAGGTACTATGTTCACTATTTGGGTGGCGGGCTCAATAGAAGCTTGAACCCCAGCATTTTGCAACACATCCATGTAAGAAACTTGCACATCCAGGTTGCACCCTTGAATCTGAAAGTCTTAGAAAAAGCAGTAAAGTATGAGGTTTATGGGGCACAGCAGTAGATGATGTAAGTCAGCTTCACCCGTTTCCTTGCTGGGCACCTGCAGTGCTCAGAACCACCTGGGGCCCTCCCGGAAGAGAGGTGTTGGGGGACATCCCTTCTCTGTGACGGAAACGGCCTGAGAGGCAGATGATGGGCCAGGTACCAGGATTGGAAGGAACAGCGAAGTGGAGTAAGGAAAAAGGGAGGGCAACCGAGCACGGGACTCAGTGCCCGGGGCTGCACTCAGGAAAGACTCCTCCCAGCTAGAGTTGAGTCCTGAGAAGGGCCCAGCTCTGCAGACTGGAAGGAGGTCTGCATGTGGGTGGGGAGGAAAGAGTAGAAAGAGAGGAAGCATCCAGGGACCCCACCCCTGTGACCAGCTGTGTCCACAGCACACCGTTCCCAGACCACACCTCTGCATTCTGAATGGCAAATCACAGGGCCATTCATTCATTCATTCACTGTTTCACTAGTATTTATTAAACGCGTGACATATACTGAGTTCTGTGTTATAAAAACTATCCTGGGATAGAGTTGGGAGAAGAAACAGGCACATAAGCCTTAACGGGATCAATACTTAAAGGTAAGTATGAACCAAGTGCCAGGGAAAGGTTGGTGGGGGCGAGAGGCCTCTGGAACCTGTAAATGGAGGGCAGCCTCATGGAAGGGAAATTGGAGCCCAGTTGTGAAAGATGAGTTTGAAATAATCCACAAAGTGTGGAACAGCAAAGAAGAACACAGACTCCAGCATCAAGATACCTGGGATTTTATCCTCAGTCTGTGACCGCGGTCTGGGGTGGTTGAAGCAAGAAAAGTGTCTAGAGTCCGAGATTTGAGGTGACTCTAAGGGTTGTGCAAGGGCAGGCGGAGCAGCTCCTCACATTACGCGCCCGGGTGCCTCTGTCGCTACCCCCAGCCCTGCCCTGGCTCTCTGTACAGCTCCATCACCCCAGCCAGGCTCTATCACCTCCCTGGTCTCTGTTTCCTCATAGGCTGGCCACTGGGCCAGGGAGGTGATGGGAGGACACCTCTCTCCCCCGCATGTCTTTTCCACTAGCAGACACTAGGGGAGAGTCCCGGAGGTGTGCCCAAAGAGCAGAGGCGCCTCCCTGAAGCCGTGAACGAGGCCCCAGGGCCAGGAATAAATATTAGGTTTGCTTTCATTCTCTCTGCCTTTCCTGTTTACTTGTGGCTTTTGATGCCTCTTTCCCCCACTTAGCATAGGAAGCTGAAGTTATTGCACTGTCATTTTCTAGTGGAGGAATTAGATTTCTAATAAGGTTTAAATGGGATATGAGCTTCTCAAGTATCAGGCTGAGCAGTTCCACATTATAACCGAGGGAAAAGGAGCCTGAAAAGATCATTAAACTCTGTGCTTCGGTAAAGAAAGAAGGACCATGGGAGAAAGGCCATCCAGTGACTCAGTCTGCAAAATTATCCGGTTGAGGGGAAGATTCTGGCCCCTCCAGTCAAGTAGAAGAGGAAATAACAACAATCATGACGGTGCTTCAGTCAACAGCGGGCCACATATAGGATGCTGGTCCCATAAGATTACCACGGAACTGAAAAATTCCTGTTGCCTAGTGATTCGTGTGACAGTTGCCTACCGGATTCAGTACAGTAACCTGCTGTACAGGATTGTAACCTAGGAGCAATAGGCCAGATCACATAGCCCAGGTGTGCAGCAGGCTATGCCATCCAGTTTGTGTACAAGCACTCTGTGATGTGCGCATAATGATGCAATTGCCTAACAATGCCCTTCTCAGAACACATTGCCATCGTTAAGCAATGGATGACTGTACTTGGAGCCATCTTTAGCAGGCGAGCATTTTTTGAAGACAGCTGCTCCTGACTCTGCTGAGCTACAGTCCCCGTATTGACTGACTACCGGACACTCCACCTGGATGTTCCCACAAGCACGCCAACTTCAACTCATCCTAAACAAAAGGTATCATCCCTTTCAACCCATTCCCCTGCTGCCCCACCCACCGCAGACTATGTAGTCTGCTAAAGGAAACCCAGGGGTCACTGGAGTTCTGGACAGTTCCATCGTACGCATTCAGTGCAACAGCAGGTGCCAAAGCCCTTAGTTTCCACCACCTTGGGGTGTGAGGATGCCCTCCCCACCTCTCCATTCTCTCTGCCAGTGCCCAAGTCCAGACCGTCACCACTTCTCGCCTGGATCCCGCAGGAGCCTCCTAACATCTCCTTTTCAGCCCAGCTCTTTTCCAGGCAACCCTCGATATTGCTACTTTGGTTTTTCACTTATTAAAAATATTATGAAGTCTATCATCTCTGTATTAGAAAGTCAACACCAGAGTCACCACCACCCAGGACAACAAATAGAACATTGACCTTTCCTTAGAGCAGTTCATGCAGGGAAGCAGGTGAGACTGGCAGGCAGAAAGCCAGTGAGAGGTGCCTGCAGGGAGCGAATGAACCTCCAGAGAAACCAGACTGCCCCAAGAAGGAGACTTTTTTTTCCTTTGGGATGCAGTCTCACTCTGTCACCCAGGCTGGAGTGCAGCGGCGAGATCTCAGTTCTCTGCAACCTCTGCCTCCCAGATTCAAGCAATTCTTGTGCCTCGGCCTCTGAGTAGCTGGGATCACAGGTGTGCGCCACCATGCCCAGCTAATTTTTGTATTTTTACTAGAGACGGGTTTTCACCTTGTTGCCCAGACTGGTTTCGAACTGCTGGCATCAAGTGATCTGTCTGCCTTGGCCTCCCAAAGTGCTGGGATTACAGGTGTGAGCTACTGTGCCCAATAGGGAGATAGCTTCGGCTAGAAGATGAGCTAGAACGCTCATGGAGAGGTGATCGGCCAAAAGCTATACATTCATCCTTTAGCCGGTGGGATACACCAGCTGCCCAGGAGCTGGAGAAGTTGGAGGCCCTGGCCCAAGGCAATGTTGAGAATGGGTACAGCGCCTGCCACTGGGAGAGGCAGAGCCAGATGAGAACAACGCTATTCCTTATCTCCTCATTACCGTGCACTGAGCACCCACCATGTGCCAAACAGAACACTAGGGGCGCTGTGCGGCTGGCCCTTACCTTCACAACAACCTTTGAGACACGTGGAATTCTTCTATTTCAATCGCCTGAGCCTGAGAGGCAGAGGTTGCCATGAGCTGAGATGGCACCACTGCACTCCAGCCTGGGCAACAGAGCGAGACCCTTTCTCAAAAAAAAAAAAAAAAAGCGTTTAAAAAATAATAGTCATTCCTATTTCACAGATGAGGAAATCAAGCTGCTTGTCCAAGGTTAGCTGGCTGACTTGTAAATGGCCGAGCCAGGATTCAAATCCAGGTTGTGTTATACTGTATCCTAATGTAATATTAAGTAAAACATTTAAAAAAAATTCCAAAGAAAATAAAATTCAGTATGTTTTAAACATACATGACTTTCTTAATGATTGATGTACTAGCAAACTATGTCCCCAAGCTGGACCCCTTTCTCTAGCCGGAAAACCCACAGTGAAGGTGTCGTCTTGCTTATGGACACTGAATGGCACACAGACACTGGGGAGGGAGACCCCTGGCCATCGCCAGAAGTGAGGCATTGCATGGGTTTTGGTTTTTTCCTTTTTTTTTTTTTAATTTTTAGAGACTGAGTCTTGCTCTATCGCCCAGGCTGGAACGCAGTGGCACAATCTTGGCTCACCGCAACCTCTGTCTCCCAGGTTCAAGTGATTATCCTGCCTCAGACTCCCAAGTAGCTGGGATTACAGGCGTCCACCACCATGCCTGGCTAATTTTTGTATTTTTAGTAGGGACAGGGTTTCTCCATGTTGGCCAGGCTGGCATTGCATGGGTTTTGGAAAGACCTTACAAAACTCTGCGAATGTAGAGGTGCTGTGCTGTGTGTGTGAGATGTGAGTGTGGTATGTGTATGTGAGGTATGGTGTGTGAGTATGGGGATGGGTAGTTGTGAGGTGTGCATAATGTATGTGTGTATGATGTGTGGTATATGAGTGTGTGGGGTGTGGGGATGTGGAGGGCATGAGGAGGGTGCTGTGTGTGTGGTGTGGGTGTGAGTGTGCATGTGTTGTGTGTGTGATATGTGGTATCTGTGTATGTGGTATGGGATGTGGGGGTGTGAGTATATGTGTGACTGTGTGTGTGGTGTGTGATGCATGTATATGTGTGTTTACAAGGTGTGAGGTGTGGAGGCTGAGTGTGTGGTGTGTGTGAGTGTGCGCTGTGTGTGCGTATGTGTGGTGTGTATTGTGGTGGGGGTGCGGAGTGTAATGGTCTGTGGGGAGTGGAGGCTGAGTGTGTGGTGTGTGTGTGCGCTGTGTGTGCGTATGTGTGGGGTGTACTGTGGTGGGGGTGCAGAGTGTAATGTTCTGTGGGGAGTAGATTAGTGGGATCATGAGTGTGTGCTGTGTGTGCATATGTGTGGTGTGTACTGTGGTGTGTGTGAGTGTGCGGTGTGTACGTATGTGTGGTGTGTATTGCGGTGGGGGTGCGGAGTGTGATGGTCTGTGGGGAGTAGATTAGTGGGATCAGGATGAGTAGGGCTGGCCTTGACTGCTCTCGGGCCTGAGATATCTCCCAACCCAAGGCTTACCTCAAAAGCTCCAGGGCCAATCAAGTGGGCTTAATGACTTTGAACTGAGGGAGGGCATCGGAGCCGTAAGGAGAAATCAGAAGCCCCTAAAGCGGCTTGAGACACCCAGGGCCTGTAACTACCCACAACATCAATTCTGAGTACTGTCAGCATTCGGGGTGCAAACTGAGGCTCAGTGGCCCCAAGAAGCTGAGTCCATGGGCCTCGGCCAAAAGGAGCCCCCTACGGGGAGCTCCGTCTTCTAGGAGAGGGGCAGGGGCAGGAGCTCGGCCGCTGCCAGCCACAGGCTGCTTCTCCCGCAGTCACCACACTCCGGTCACCAAGAAAGACAAATTGGGTCATGGAATGCTTGAAGTGGGACCTTGTGTCAGGTTCCTGGGAAAAAGAGACTGGCCTCGATATAGCAGGATGATCTGTCATCATTTTCTGAAGGCTAATTATAAGTCTGAAACCAGAGCATTGCCAATTTTGGAAGCTCCTCGGAGGATAGCAAAAAGCTGACAAAGCCTAGCTTTCCGTTCACTGTGGGCAAACGGCCCACCATGCCACGGCCTAGATTCCTGGGCTGTAAAATAAGACTGTCTAATTACTGGCTTAAAACTGGGTCACAATAATATTTTGAAAGGGGCTTGTGGAATGGTGGGATCTCAGACCTCACTCGGAGGTCACCGAACTCCAAGTGAGCTCATCCGCACGCAGTCTGCGCAGGCGAAGGGGCTTCTCACCGTGCGGGGTTTGCCAGCGGATTTCAGCTTCTGTTAGGCTCCGTTAATATCCACCAGCTTGTCAGGAAATTCTTCCCACGTTGTCTCAACTTCCGCAAGTGGCATCCCTGGTGCTGTCGCTGGACTCTGCTAAGTTATGCTGGGCGCTGTCACTGCCCCAGGTACAGGCCACACCTCTGGGGCAGGAGGGCAGCCTCTCCTCCAGGAAAAAAAAGAGGCAATCCCAAGACCTCCACAGGAAAGGAGGACTTGAAGGACGTTGTAGTCACACAGCGGAGGCAACTCTAGCTCAGGGCTGTGATCCTCAGGGCTAGACCTTGAAGGGTCTAAACATGCTTCAGGGACTCTCGCGGGGGTAGGAGTTACCAAAAGGCAGCCAAGGAGCTCGTCAGGAGTCGTCCACGGCAGGGACCTCAACACAAACCCGAGGCTGGCTGTCGGAAACCGGATGTGAGTTGCATATCACTAAACGTGCCTTATTGTCCTGAGGGCTCCACTCCAGGCCACCTAGGCTGAGCGTGCCCTCCGCCCTTCTCTTAGGAGGGCTATTTCGATGGGAACTTTGAGCAGCACTGTATGGTAGCATTTCATTTGTGAGAGCATCTTCCACTCTCCCTGTTTATCTTGTTGACTTAAATGTTTCCTTGTCCCTCTCTGACCTCTTCGTCCATTTAGCCAATATTAACTGAGTACCTGCCATGCGCTCAGTGCTGAGGACCTGTCAGCAGGACACACACGGGCCTGTCCTCATGGCATTCACACGCAGACATGTGGGCCCTGTGCTCTCCCCACCAAGTGTTCTGCCCTCCTGTGGGGACAGCAGCCGGCTGAGCAGGATGAAACGCCCCTGCCTGGACTGCACCCTGCTTCCCACCACCGGAACTTTCTAAATATCTGTGTGCTCTCTCATTGTGGGTCCAAACACTGGGGAGCTCCCAGCGAGAAAGTCCTGTGCTGGACCTGCCAGGCAACGTCAGGAAGGTACATGGCCCAGGGACCCCAGCGTGGTCAGCAACTGTGGATGCTGGGCTGCTGGTGGGCTGGGGATTGGCCTGACTCAGAACAGTCAGAATTAATAAGGGATCGCTGTGGCCTGACTCAGAATAGTCAGAATTGATAACTGATTGTCCACTAGGCTGTTGTTAAACTAGCTAGTTGCCCTCTTATGCCTTAGCCCTCAACACTGAGTCACAGTTAATTCCCAGACTTGAGCGAAATAACAAATCCTGATGAAACCCTTGGTTCCGTGAACAGTGGGTGGGAAGATAAGAGGCCTTAGTCATAATGCACCACCAACTCTTCACCAGGCAGTCTCAGGCCGTTGACACCGGTGGGCCATCACCTTCATGCTGTCACTCCAACCCCTGTGCTGAGTGTCACCCAGCAAAGGAGGGATGGGAGTTCCACAGACCACATGGGATAAAACAAGGCGATGTCTGAGGCAGATCATTGCTGGCTTACCTACACAGGTGCTTTGCTTCTCCATTCCTCTCCCTCTTATCCACCTTTAGACCTCACCACCACTGTCTAGTGCACTTTCTAAAAGGGAGGAGGGAAAACATTTATTTTCTATGTCCTATGAAGTGTTCAGAAAAAGATGAAACTTAAAATTTGCCTAAAATGAGGGTTCAGAATGTTGTCTTCCTGCTGATTACTGAAAGCATTTCCAGCGGAATGGACCTGCAGCCTTTGGCTACAGCCATTTGTGAGCATGCAGCCCTGAGTGAACAGACCACTGCCTGGCAGAAGCCTCAGGAACCCCCAGCTCCAGCAACATCATCTGGTGAGTGCTGGGCGCATGCCTAGACATATCCCCCAAATCTGTCATATTCGATGTGAGGTAATTATTTACGAGATAAGAAACGATACTTGGGAAGTCAAACTGCCTAAACAGGCACATTCTCATCTATTTCTTAAAAAAAAAAAAAATTCTCGAACAATTTTGAAATGAATCCACTACTAAACCCCAAACAGCTAAGGTTTTGTGGGAACAAGTATATCCAGTGTCATAACACTGACAAATGATCGAATTAAACTCTGACCAGCAAGTCTCGGGGCGATCATCCAGGCTCCAGCATCAGAGAGCTTGCCTCATGACCTGTTGAATCATAACATCTGCTGTGGGTGTCTGCTGTTAACTCTGGGGTAAGTCAGCATCACATCAGGTTCTACACCAATCCCATCCACGCCAGGAGAGAAGCAGCTGCTACGGCGCGTAACAGGGCACCGGATGATTATTATTTCAGATGAAATAGACATCTAATATACTGCTTAAACAATTGCATTCCGGCCTGGAAAATCTACCTGCTGATTTCACTGCCAGGCAAGCCGTCCTCAGAGGCAGCTGCCACTTTCCACAATAGCACTGGTGATTTCATGAAATTGCATCTCCTGATTTTATTCCCACTTAACTTCACTTGCTCATGCCAGTGACGGTGGAGAGACAATTGTCGCCTCCTACCCCACCTTCAGCTTAGTCATCTCAAGTGATTTACTTGTATATGCGTAATCACCCTCATCTCAAAATGAAATAAAATAGGAAATCTGGATTTTATTGTTGCAGAGTCTCCTTACTACCTCGCCCTTTCTGGTTTCTTTTCTTTTCAGTTGAATGTATTGCTCCTTATTCTTTTCCTCCTACTCAAAAATGTCCACGCTTATGTTCCTTTCAGAGTTTCTACTAGAAACCATACTTATTTTCCAGAGCAACATTTCTCCCTTTTTTTTTCTTTGCCCTAAAGCCTGAGCATTTGATTAAGCCAGAAGTGGTTCCAGGATTAAAAATGAAAGGTTTCTGGGTTTCAATCACAGGCTGTTATTCACTTTTTTTTTTTTTTTTTGAGACAAGCTCTCTCTGTCACCCAGGCTCAAGTGCAGTGGCACGGTCATGGCTCGCTGCAACCTCCGCCTCCTGGGTTCGGGTGATCCTCTTGCCTCAGCCTCCCCAGTAGCTGGGACCAAAGGTGCATGCACTATGCCTGGTTAATATTATTTTAATTTTTTGTAGAGACAGTGTCTTGCCATGTTGGCCATGCTCCTGGCCTCGAGGAATCCTCCCACCTCGGCCTCCTAAAGTGCTGAGATTACAGGTGTGAGTGATCTCACTCAGCCCCTAAATCTTAAGGAAATTCTGAGCTCTTGTTTTAGAGTTACTTGTTTAACTATTTGTGTTGTTTTGTTGCTGCTATAAAGAGTTTTTATAGCAATTGAAACACAAGTAACTAGAAAGAGCTAAGTTTACTAAGTCATTGGAGAGTGGCTTAGTAAAGCAGAGTGTTAACTATACCAAATAGCCAATGACACTAAATAGCCATTAAAAAGTGTAGGTGTGAAAGTTGTTAAACTTTTTTTTTTTTTTTTGAGACAGAGTCTTGCTCTGTCGCCCAGGCTGGAGTGCAGTGGTGCAATCTCGGCTCACTGCAAGCTCTGTCTCCCGGGTTCATGCCATTCTCCCGCCTCAGCCTCCCAAGTAGCTGGGACTACAGGCGCCCACCACCATGCCCAGCTAATTTTGTTTTTGTGTTTTTAGTAGAGACGGGGTTTCACCGTGTTAGCCAGGATGATCTCAATCTCCTGACCTCGTGATCCGCCCGCCTCAGCCTCCCAAAGTGCTGGGATTACAGGCATGAGCCACTGCGCCCAGCCAACATTTTAAAAATCAGAGTAGATAACCTGATCTCAGTTTTGTTGGTATGTGACTAGATACATATATATATAAATGCGCTTAAAATTCATAGAAAGGGGACTGGGGAATTGCACATTGAGCAATCTGTGGGAACAGGAACATTTCTATATCATTGGATCTATTACAAGAAGAACGTATTACTTATGTAATATATGTGTGTATATATGTATACATACATACATGCATATGCACGCAAGAGAAAACAGCAACTTCAAATTGTATTACAGTTCCACAATGTTTACGTGTTATACTTCCACTATTTATATAGTGGTATTATCACTCCTAGAGACTGAAAATTGTTATTACTCTTTTTTTTTTTTTTTGAAACAGAATCTCACTCTGATGCCCAGGCTGGAGTGCAGTGGCGTGACCTCCACCTCCTGGGTTTGAGCGATTCTCATGCCTCAGCCTCCCGTGTAGCTGGGATTATAGGCACATGCCACCATACCCCAGTAATTTTTGTATTTTTAGTAGAGATGGGGTTTTACCATGTTGGCCAGGCTGGTCTCGAACTCCTGACTTCAGGTGATCCTCCTGCCTCGGCCTCCAAGAGTGCTGGGAATACAGGCATGAGCTACCGTGCCCAGCCATTACTACTCTTTAGCTTACAGACTTCTGAGGACTTTGTCTTTCCTTTACTGCAATTGTTCTCAACTTTGCATGCACATTAGAATCAACCAAGAAGTTTCAAATCTCAATGCCCGAGGCCATATCCTGGACCAATTTCACTCAGGATCTCTGTGGGTGAGACTGGCATCAGCATTGTTTGAAGTTCCCTGGGTGATTTCGATGGGTAACCAATGTTGAGAAACACTGCTTTACTCTGTAAACTCAGGAGCAGGATCTCTGTCTGGTTGATCTTTTTGCCTTCAAAGCTGCTAAGTTAGTGATGTATATTAATATATAATATAATTAGATCTAGACTTTCCTATATTCCCAAAGAGACAACCAGGAATTGAGTAACATGTTAGAACTATCAAAAAACACGTAGATTCACAGCACCCAACAGACAGCAGTCACACTCCTGCTGGTGTCTCCTGTGGGCCAGTGGACCTCTTGGACATGCATATTTTTTGTGAACACACACACACACACATATACACACACACACACACACATACACACACATGCTGAGTTCTTCCTCTGTCCCTAAGAATTCGCTGTTGGGTTTCTTGGGTCAGGTGATAACTCAGTAAAGAAAAACAGAAGCCCTCAGCCAGCTGTTCCATTAATTGATGTCAACGAGAAGATCATAAAATTAATCTCTGAATCACCACTGAGCAGAGGGCCACCTGGCGGGAATTCCTCTTCCTCCTCATTCCTGTGTCCCAGAGTTGATGACATGATTTTGGAGACAGTTTCAAACTGTGACTGGCCTTTCCTTGGGACTCGTTAAAAAGACCTCATGAAAAAGAGAGCGTTGAAAAATTGAAGTTCTTCAGATATATAGTCATCCCTCAGTATCTCAGCTTCTCACCCTGTCTGGGCCTTCATCACTGATATGGTTTGGCTGTGTCCCCACCCAAATCTCATCTTGAATTGTAGGTCTCATAATCCCCATGTGTCGTGGGAGGACCCGGTGGGAGGTAATTGAATTATGGGGGCAGGTTTTCCCCATGCTGTTCTCATGATAGTGAGTAAGTCTCACAAGACCTGATGGTTTTATAAAGGGCAGTCCCCTGCACACGCTCTCTTGCCTGCTGCTACGTAAGACATGCCTTTGCTCCTCCTTCGCCTTCTGCCAGGATTGTGAGGCCTCCCCAGCCATGTGGAACTGTGAGTCCATTAGACCTCTTTTTCTTTATAAATTACCCCATCTCGGGTATTTTTTCATAGCAGTACAAAAATGGACTAATACAATCACCTACGAGATTATTTAAATTGCTTCCGTTTTTCCTATTTTTCCTTCAAAGCCAGAACAGAGTTTGGTTGGGATGCCCCACCCAGTCCTGACTCCTGGCACCCCTGCCTGCTTCTGCCTGCGTCCTCCACACAGTAAGTGATCAAGGGCAGAGGCCATGGCTAAGCACCTCTGTATCCCCAGTCCCCTGCACAGGACCTGGCCTATAAAGTTTTGACAAGTGAATAATTGTTTTCTTCCTAACCCTGCTGTGATTCAGAGCATAAATCAAGACCCAGAGGAGGTTCTCCATTAAAATTTCCTTGTTGAAATGGATCAAGTGAGGTGGCGTCAGGAGATTGGAGCGATAAAGTCTCCTGAATTGTCCGTCATGTGAGATAAGGCCCTTTATCTCCTGTGACCTGGTCTGCATGTGCACAATGCAACCCGTTTTCCACTTGCTTATCGGGTGAAGTCACTGAAAAAAAAATTAACTAGCAGATTCTTGTTTTTTTTTCATTTCAAAACCATGTTTGATAGATTAGAAATATTTTCCAATAGGCTGGCGCTCAGGGAGGAGAGAGACCCATCAAGACATTTCCTGGTAGCGTTTCTGCTTACCCTGAAAACCCACATGTGGGTTAGAAATAGTAGGTGCTGCATTTTATCAGGCATAGAGTGTATCCTAGAAGGGAAGCTGTCTGTTAGACTCCAGGCTGGCACAGTTCAGCTTCCCTGAAGTGTGCTGATATCACACCACGAGTGTATGGAGGTGTGCACGCTGGTTGCTGTGGTGACCTGAGGGACCACATCCCCATCCCACAGCCCAGCCATGGGGCACTGGCACCTGGTCCCCACTCTGCACATCAAGGCAGGGTTCACAGATCTTGGCTCCCTTCTTTAAACTGTATTCCTCAGAACAAACCTTGAATACAAAGGCTGCAGCTGCATGTGTGGGTCAATTACTCACTCAGCAAAAAATGATCAACACAGAAGCATTGAAAACTACTTCTCAAGGACTGTGAAAAGAAAAACATGCTGGGTAGCATTATTTGATAGGCTTGGGGACTTTTTTTTTTAATGGAAAATTTATGGAACATGCAGAGCACCTTTTCCTCAGTACCATAAAATATTAATTTTATTCATTTTTGCAAATTAGGAAAATTACCTTAAGTCTCCATAAAGTGTATTTAAAAGAGATTAAACTAGCTCCTCAATAAGATCTGCACTCACATTTTCTATTCTTCCTCACTCCTTCTCCTTCCCGGTCACCTGCCCATGCGCAGTTCACCCATTTACCATGCCAGGTTTGGTTCTCCCCACGCACTGCCTTACATGTTCTTCAGTCTTACCACTGAATTCCTCCATCACGAGACTTCTCTTTCTCTTGTCAAGTCTAGCATACGTATGCACCCCATCCACAGTCACCCTCTCCCAGCCTCCCGCTCTCAGCCCCGCACTCTGCACTGAGCACCCTGGGTGCATTTCCACACCAGCCTCCTTCCACTTGGCTCACCATTCCCTCCTCCTTGAAACAAGGTCTTCTCTTAGCTTTCTTTCTCCTGATTTTTGTCCTATTTCACTAACCTCTCCTGAGGCAGCTTGTATTGTCCAACAATGACCACAGCCATGTGTATGGTCTCATATGCTCTTACGGAAGTTTACTGCTTCCTATCAAGGATGTAATGATTTCCTCTCCCCTTAAACTTGGTTGGGCTTGTGGCTGCTCTGACTAATAGAGCACGGCAGAAATAATGCTATGGGTTTTGGAGGCTAGTCGTAAGAAAGATATAGTTTCCACCTGGTTCACTCATTCTCTCCCTTTTCCTTCTCTTCCTCCCTCTCTTTCTCCTCCTTTCTCTTCCCCTTTTCCCTCTGCTTACCAGCCCTTAGAATCCAGCCACCATGTTGGGCGGAAGCCCAGGCCATGTAGAGAGGCCACATGGAGGGACTTCAGCAGATGACCCTGGCTAAACAGCCAGTGAACAGTCAGCATCAACCGCCAGACATGTCAGTGAACAGCCAGCATCCACCGCCAGACATGTCAGTGAACAGCCAGCATCCACCGCCAGACATGTCAGTGAACAGCCAGCATCCACCGCCAGACATGTCAGTGGATCAATGAGTTCCATGAGTCAGTGAATCTTTAGAGGATTCCAGTCCCCAGCCCTTGAGTCGAGTATTCCAGCTGAGGCCCCGGAGCAGGGGCAAGCCGTGCCCATGAATCCCTGTCCAAATTCCTGACCTACAGAATCTGTGGGCATAATTAATGGCTGTTTTACGGCACCACATTCTGGGGAAATTTGGTACACAGCTGCACTCAGCATTTCCTTCGCTTCTCATCCTTCCCTACTCGTCATCTAAACATAGGAGTGCCTCAGGTAGGGTTGCCAAATAAATTACAGGATGCCCAACTAAACCTGAATTTCAGATAAACAACACAATTTTTTTTAAGTATAAGCATGTCCCAAATATTGCATGGAACATACTCATTCTAAAAAACATTTATTGTTTATCTGAAGTTCAAATTCAACTGAGTGTCTTCTATTTTTGTTTGCTAACTCAAGCAACTCTAACTTCTACCCTAAACTTTTTTTTATCTATACTCAATCTTTGGGTGAGCTTATCCAGTCCGTATCTTGGGTGAACTTATCCAATCTATATCATGATAACTCTCAAATTTATATCTCCAGCCCGGAAATCTGCACTAACCTCCACACCGAACATCTAATTACCTACTTGATAATTCTTTTTTAGTCAATAGTCATCTCAAATCTAAACAGAGTTGTTGATTTGCAAACCACCTCCCGCTGCCCACCTAATCTGCAGCTCCTCAGTCACCCCCATCTCAGTGAAGGACACTAATACCTACCTAGATGCTTAAGCCCCTAAGGTGAGACTCAGTCTTGATTCCTCCGTTTTGTGGACTCTGTATCCAGTAAATCAACAAATCCTATTGACTCAACTACCAAGTCGTATTTCCAACCAGGTCATGTCTCTGTGTGTCTACTACAACTTCCCTAGGACGAGCCATACTCTTCTCTCACTAGAGTAACTGTACTGACCACCAAGTAGCTTTTCTGCTTCCCTCTTGCTTCCCAATAACTCTCTGTGATGCATTCTGCACACAGAAGCCGGAATGGTCTTTTTAAAGACAGATCTGGTGGCTCATGCCTGTAATCCTAGCCCTTTGAGAGGCTGACACAGGAGGGTCGTTTGAGCTCAGGAGTTCAAGACCAACCTGGGCAACATAGCAAGACCTCTCTACATCTCTACAAAAAAAATTTTTTTTAAACCTAGCTGGGTGTGATGGCACACACCTATAGTCCAGCTACTTGGGAGACTGAGGTGGGAAGGTTGCTTGAGCCTGGGAGAACAAAGCTGCAATATGAGCTGCGATAGCACCACTGCCCTCCAGCCTGGGTGGCAGAGCCAAACCTTATCTCAAAAATAAAAATAAATAAAGACAGATCATGTGACTGGCTTGCTAAGAACTCTCATCGCACTGAAAATAAAATGCAGTATCCTTCTGTGGCTTTCAAGACCATTCATGATCAATTTCTCGTACTGCTGCTTCAACAGTTCACTAACTGCCTGTAATCCCAGCACTTTGGAAGGCCAGGGTAGGCAGATCACTTGAGCCCAGGAGTTTGAGACCAGCCTGGGCAACATGGTGAAACCCCATCTCTACAAAAAAAATACAGAAATTAGTTGAGTGTGGTGGCACGCACCTGTAGTCCCAGCTATTCGGGAGGCTAAGGTGGGAGGATGGCTTGAGCTTGAGAAGCAGAGATTGCAGTAAGCTGAGATTGTGCCACTGCACTCCAGCCTGGGTGATAGAGTAAGGCTGTCTCAAAAAACAAACAAACAAACAAACAAAAAAAAAAAAAAAGAGAGAACTGCACATGACTGGCTCACCCTTGTCTTTCCATCTCAAATCTCCTGTCATATGCTCAGTTAGGCCTTCCTTGCCTGTCCCCTCCACCCAGGCCAGCAGCCTGAGACATTTCCTCCTCTGCATGATCCCTGCTGTATCTACTTTCTTTTACATTTCTGCCTTTTCCGATCTTTCCTATTTGATCTTTCTGTTTTTTTTGAAAATAGCAGAGAGCTGGATTTTATTGTTAACCTCTTATTCCAATTGGAGTGTTTTTACTAATATATAACTCGATATATGGTTTAACTCTATCCACATTTCTTGGGATGGCTCATATAGGTGGCCTTAGGTCTATCAGGTAATTTTTACTTTTCTATTTACCATGCATCTTCATGCTTCTTTTCTCTCATTTCCTGTCTACTATTGGACTAATATGTTTTCTTTATTCTTTTATTTTCTTCTCTTACTTTAAATTGTACATTGTTTCCATTATTTTAGAGGTTACCATTAAAAGTTTTTGCCACGTGTACCTTACAAAAGTCCAGGGTTAATATATTGCTTCTCCTAGAGTTCAAGATGAAAATCTCAGAGTCCTTTAATCCTGAGCCCCATGTCATGCTATTGCCGTTTGTTACTTAATTGCACCTTATCATTAAAACCCCCCAATAGTCTTTTGTGTGTATTTTACAGCTAATATTAATGTCGCGTTTCCAACAAGTCAACCAGTTTCTTTGCTGTCTCTAGTTTTTGGATTCCCACTCATTCCTCCTGGGTTCAATTTTCTTCTTACTAAAAAAACCTCCTTCAGTAGTTCTTCTGGTGAGGTTTTGTGAGGGGTGACCTCTCTTGGTGTCTATGTTTAAAGACATTTTTCTTACACCTTATACCTTAGGGAGAATTCACAGGTAAGGAATTCTGGTTTTTGGTTATTTTCTCTCAGCAGTTTGAAGATACCATTTAGGTCACTGAAGGCATCTATTATTGCAGGGAAGTCTGCTGTAAGTTGAAGTATTATTGGTTTTTGTTTGTTTGTTTTGAGATGAAGTTTCGCTCTTGTTGCCCAAGCTGGAGTGCAATGGTGCGATTTCGGCTCACCGCAACCGCCACCTCCTGGGTTCGAGCAATTCTCCTGCCTCAGCCTCCGGAGTAGCTGGGATAACAGGTATGCACCACCATGCCCAGCTAATTTTGTATTTTTAGCAGAGACGGGGTTTCACCATGTTGGTCAGGCTGGTCTCAAACTCCTGACCTCAGGTGATCCACTGGCCTCGGGCTCCCAAAGTGCTGGGATTACAGGCATGAGCTACCGCGCCCAGCCCAGTATTATTGGTTTTTAGATTCCTATCTTTCTGGCGGTGTTGAAGATTTTCTCTATGCTTTTGATGTTCTGCTATTGTACTCTGCTGCATACTTATATCTCTTTGGCTTAAGACTTGGTGTGCTCTTTCAATTTAAATGCTCATCTGTTCTCTGTTTTTCTTTTTATTACCATGACCATGTCCTACATTCAAAAGACTGCATGAAGTGTATATATGTAGATTGCAGGGTAATAAAATAAGCACGTGTGTATTCACCAACCAGCTTAAGAAACGGACTTTACCAGCATCTTAGAAGCCCATGTGTGTTCTCCTCTGAGCACAGGCCTGTCCTCCTCCAAGGTACCTGCATACTGAATCTTACATCAATCATTTTTTGTGTTTTTTGAAGAGTATTTCATAATTGCATGCATTTCTACACAACATGTTGTTCAATTTTGCTTATTTTTTTCTACTTTATACTACTAGAATCAAACACTGCTCTATATTTCTATATTACTTTTTTCATTCAACATTATCCCTTTGAGATACATTCATGTCGATACAAGCAACTGTAGTTTATTGATTTTTATATATTTACATTTTTTTGAGACAGTGTCTCACTCTGTTGCACAGGCTGGCATGCAGTGATGCAGTCATAGCTTACTGCAGCCTCAAACTCCTGGACTCAAGCAATCCTCCCACCCCAGGCTCCCAAGTAGCTGGGGCTATTGGCACACACCACCATGTCGGTCTATTTTTTTATTTTTTAAAATTTTTTGTAGAGATGTGGTCTCACTATGTTGCCTACGTTGCTTTCAAATATGATGCATGAAATGATCCTCCTGCCTTGGCCTCCCAGAGTGTTGGGATTACAGGCATAACCCACTGTGCCTTAATTTATTTTTGACTATTGTATAGTACTCCATTATATAAATATACCAGAAAAGTAATATTTATGGAGTGAATGGATAAGCGAACACATCCATCATCATACAAAGCCCCATTTTTGACAACAGAATTTTGCTCTGGGCATAAACATTTGTTCTGTCTTCCAGTCGTTGCCCCTAACACATCTCCTCCATCACGTCCCAACACTGTTCTTCGACTGAAGGCTGGCTCTGCCCCTCTCCACTGTACTAAATCCTGGGGTTTATTTCATTCTAAGTCTAAGTTACCCTTCTTTGGGACATCTTCTGTGGTTAATCAATCAATCAGTCAATAACTTTTGGAGGCAGAAAAGACTTTAAAGGGCATATAACTAGATGCCCATCTACTATGATGCCCTCTGGCAGGTGGACGGCCAGATGTGTGAGCACAGCTAGTGTGGAGGAACCCACTGCTTCGTGAGAACACCCATTCCACGGGCCATTGTTACTTTCAAAGTTCTTTCTCTTGAGCTGAAACTCATTCCCTGTAACTCTCACCCACGAATTGCTGTTCTGCATTCTGGAGAGACAAACAAGAAACCTAGCTCCCCTTCCCCATCATCCCCACCAGTGCCTGCAGAGCATTTGCAGGTCCCCTTTGCCCCACTTATCACCCGCCCCCAACACCCTCACCACAGGTTCTTCTTTTTTCAAAGTTGACCATTCTCAATTCCTTGTATCATTTCTTGTTTAATATGATGTCTAGGTTCTTTTTGTAGACTGGCCACTATCCTCTGATGTCCCTTCTCTTTGTCAACATGATGCATGAAATGATCTCAGACAATGATTCCCTGCCCCAATGGTGTCTCACTACTTTCAGCATGAATATTCTGTATTGGTGTCTTGGTGCTTCTTGGTGTGGTAGAATGTGTTAGATGTGAATGTATGCAAGAAACATTAAACATCAAGTAACCACTCTACAACCACACTTTGAACATCCTATCCTGGGCATACACATATGCGGAAGGAACAAACATTTAAAAAAATCACAAGGGTTCTATGCTGAGTAGCTATGACGAAGTTCAGGTTTCTTGTTCTAGATAAATTTGCATTAAAAAATTGATTGATTTATTGATTTCTGTTTATCAATGTGTCCATCTTATTTCCTCACCAGAATTGCAGGTTCATAATAGATTGGGACTGTAGTTAACCAAACATTCAATGTTTTTCTCTCTAGTACAGCCTCTTATACCCTGTGAGTGAGAAAAGTGTCTATTAACATTGATAAAAATATTTTAGTGTCTCAATGTGAGGGCAATCTGACCATGAAATCTGTCACCCCATTTATCACTAGTTGCTAATAACAGCAGCTAACAATTATTTAAACTCCTACTGCATTAATTTATCATAATAAAATATAGTAGCTCTAAAGCACACTTCATCTCCAGAGCTAGCCATGTGTGTCATTTGGACGTAGATATCATTAAAGGGAAAAGAAATATTTTAGACTAGGGGTGTGTTCTCAGATCTAACTAGGTACTCTGAAAATTAATTAAACATTGAGGACCTTTGACAAAGTCAAATGATCAACTGAAGAACCACCTGACATTAAGGAGCAGCTCAGTTAATTTATATTCTTGTCAAAAACATATTCAGACAATCTTGAAAAAAGGAACATTTTCAAATATAAAGATCTATTAAGAAGCTATGATAAGGAAGCCCTTTTCAGTCAAATGATGCTAAATCAACTAGGCGCGGTGGCTCACGCCTGTAATCCCAGCACTTTGGGAGGCCGAGGTGGGTGGATCATCTGAGGTCAGGAGTTCAAGACCAGCCTGTCCAACATAGTGAAAGCCCGTCTCTAGTAAAAATATAAAAAATTAGCCAGGTGTGCATGCTGGTGTGCGCCTATAATCCTAGCTACTTGGGAGGTTGAGGCAGGAGAATCACTTGAACCCGGGAGGTGAAGGTTGCAGTGAGCTGAGATCATGCCACTGCACCCCAGCCTGGGTGACACAGTAAGACTCTGTCATAAAAAAAAAAATTTTTTAAAAAGATGCTAAGTCATATGGAAAAGGCATGCTGTCTCCTATTTCACACTAGATTTAAAAAATCCAACTGGATAACAGATCTAACTGTGAAAGGCAATGCAATAAAGCTCTTAGAGGGAAGCCTCTTCATGATCTTGAAGGAGGCAAAGATTTCTTAAACAGAGAACAAAAAAACCCACTAATAATAAAGAAAAATAATGAATTAGACTACATTGAAATAAATAATTATGTTCGCCAAAAGGCACTATTAACAGAGTAAAAAGAGAACCTACATATTGGAAGAAGATTTTGCAACATATGATCAACAAATATTTATGTTCTGAATCTAAAAGGAACTCCAAATTGATAAGAAAAAGAATATTCTAGAAAAAAATAACAAAAGACTTGAACAGAAACTTCACAAAAGAGGACATCCAAATGGCCAATAAACATAAAAAAATTAACGTGGGCAACATATCAAGACACTATCTGTACAAAAAAATATGAACAAAAGTAGCCCAGCATGGTGGCATGTGCCTGTATTCCCAGCTACTTGGAAGGCTGAGGTGGGAGGATCGCTTCAGCCCAGGAGGTCAAGACTGCAGTGAGCCATGATCACACCACTGCACTGTAGCCTGGATGACAGAGTGAGACCATGTCTCCAGAAAAAAAATAAAAAGTAACAATTGTTCAACTTTGGCCAGATGTGGTGGCTCACACCTGTAATCCCAACATTTTGGGAGGCTAAGGTGGGAGGACTGCTTGAGGCCAGGAGTCCGAGATCACCCTGGGCAACATAGGGAGAACTATTCAGTTTCTACAAAAAAAAATTTTTTTAATTAGCCAGGCATGGTGGCATGCACCTGTGGTCCCAGCTACCTGGGAGGCTGAGGTGGGAGGATCCCTTGAGCCCAGGAGGTCAAGGCTGCAGTATGCCATGATACCACCATGGGTGACAGAGTGAGACCCAACCTTAAAGTATATGTGTATATATGTATATACATATATGCATACAGATATATATACACACATATACATATATATGAATAATTGCTCAACTTTATTAGTCACCAAGGAAATGCAAACTACAACGATCATATTATGCCAAAACAGTCAAAAGGAAAAACACCAAATATTGTGAGGATGCAGAACTACAAGAATACTCACAATACTTCCGGCAGGGTGTACATTTGCAAAACCATTCTGAAAAACTGAATATAAACTGAATCGAAGCTGAACATATGCATACTCTGCAATCCAGAAATTCCATCACTAGGTAAAGACTCAACAAAAATGCATACTTATTACATTCAGTGCAATAACAGTCAAAATTCCAGAGAGTTATTTTATAAATATTAACAAACTGATTCTAAGTTTATATGGAGACGCAAAAGCCCCAGAATAGCCAACATGATATTGAAGGAGAAGAACAAATTCAGAGGTCTGCCACTACTTGACTTCAAGATTTAATAAAGCTACAGTAATCAGGAGAGTGTGGTATTGGGCGAAGAACAGGCATAGATCAATGGAACAGAATAGAGAGCCTAGAAATACATTCACATAAATACAGTGAAATGATCTTTGACAAAGAAATAAAGGAAAGACAACAGAGCAAAGATAGTCTTTTCAACAAACAGTGCTGGAACAACTGGACATCCACATGCAGAAAAATGAATCTAGACACAGACCTTAAGCCATTCACAAAAACTAACTCAAAATAGATCATAGACCCAAAATGTAAAGTGCAAAGCTATGAAATCCTAGGAGATAATATAGAAGAAAATCTAGATGACTTGGGTTTGGCAATGACTTTTTAGATGTAACACCAAAGGCAAAACCTATGAAGGAAATACTTGATAAGCCCAACTTCGTTAAAATTAAAAAGTTCTGCTCTGTGAAAGACAACATCAAAAGAATGAGAAGACAAGCCACAGACTGAGAGAAAATAACTAAAAAACACATTTCTGATTAAGGATTGGCATCCAAAATATACAAAGAAAGTTTAAAACTCAATAAGAAGACAAACGGGGACAGGCGCAGTGGCTCATGCCTGTAATCCCAGCACTTTGGGAAACCGAGGCAGGCGGATCACTTGAGTCCAGGAGTTTGAGACCAGCCTGGCCAACATGGCGAAACTCTGTCTCTACTAAAAATACAAAAATTAAGATCAGGCACAGTGGTTCATTCCTGTAATCCTAGCACTTTGGGAGGCTGAGGTGGGCAGATTGCCTGAGCTCAGGAGTTCAAGACTAGCCTGGGCAACACTGTGAAACCCCGTCTCTACTAAAATACAAAAGAAATTAGCCAGGCTTGGTGGTGTGCACCTGTAGTCCCAGCTACTCAGGAGGCTGAGGCAGGAGAATTGCTTGAATCAGGAAGGCAGAGGTTGCAGTGAGCTGAGATCGCGCCACTGCACTCCAGCTTGGGCGACAGAGCAAGACTGTCTCTACCAAAAAAAAAAAAAAAAAAAATTAACTGGGCGTGGTAGTGTGTGCCTGTGATCCCAGCTACTTGGAAGGAAGGCTGAGGCACGAAAATCACATGAACCTGGGAGGCAGAGGTTGCAGTGAGCCGAGATGGCACCACTGCACTCCAGACTGGGCGATACAGCAAGACTCTGTCTCAAAACAAACAAACAAAACCAAAAAACTATGTGCAGATATTTACAGCAGCAGCTTTATTTATAATTTCCAAAACCTGGAAGCAACCAAAATTTCCTTCAGTCAGTGGATGAATAAGCAAACTGTGGAATATTCAGATAATAAAATATTCAGCAATCAAAATAAATGAACTATCAAGCCACAAAAAGACATCAAGGAACCTTAAATGTGTATTAGTAGAAGCCAATCTGAAAAGGCTACATACTGTATGATTCCAACTATATGATGTTCTGGAAAAGGGAAAACTATGGAAACAGTAAAAAGATTAGTAGTTGCCAGGAGTTACAGGAAGAGGAAGGGATGAATAGGCAGAACACAAAAGATTTTTAAGGCAATGAAACAATTCTGTAGGATTCTATAATAGAAGATACAAGTCATCACACGTTTGTCAAAACCCATAGAATGTACAATGCCAAGACTGAATTATAATGTCAACTGTGGACTTCGAGTGATAATCACATGCAAATGTAGGCTCGTCAATTGCAACACATGTGCCCCGCCCCCGCCGCCCCCCCCATGCAGGATGCTGCTAGTGGGGGAGGCTGTGCATGTGTGAGGGCAGGCAGCACATGGGAACTCTGTATTTTCTGCTCAATTTTGCTGTGAACCTAAAACTGCTCTGAAAAAATGTATATTAAAAAAAAATTCTTTTTGGCCAGATGTGGTGGCTCATGCCTGTAATCCTAACACTTCGGGAGGCTGAGGCAGAAGGATAATTTGAGGCCAGGAGTTTGAGGTTATAGTGAGCTATGATTGTGCCACTGAATTTCAGCCTGGGTGACAGAGTAGACCGTGTCTCAAATAATAATAATAAATAAAAAATTTTAAAAAGGCATGAATAGATGAGACTGTAAAGATTTATTTGTTTTAATCACTAAGGATACATGGTATCTTTATGGCAAGATTAATTTGAAGAGTCGTCCTAACTTGGTGTTATTCTCATGTAAACCTCCAAAATGACACTATAAAATGCAGCTTTCTGTGGGTGATAAATGGGAAAAGATAGAACCTGTCATCCAGCTTGTCTTAACAATTAACAATAAATGATAAAAGCAACAACTGGGAGTGAAAAAGAGGAAGATAATTTTGTCAAGGAAAATCTTGGGTGCAATGGCTGATTTGACAACTGGAACTACTGCTAAGTGATCTTGCGATTCAGTTCTCATTCATTTCAACATTTCCTTCCATTTTGTGTATGTGTGTGTTTCTCTGCAGGATGTTTAAAAGTGTTCCAATGGTGACAAAGAGTTCTTTACCTATTTGAAACAGAATGCCCCTTGAGCCACTTTGAGACTTCATCCCATTATCATTTCCATCTGTCTTCACTGCCTCAGGAAAGACAAGCATGATTCCGGGACAAAGCCCAGGCTCAGCCAGCTCCAAAGAGGAACCCACAGAAAGCAGAGGCAACCAGAGTGTCTCAGCTTGGTGCTGCTGAAGCCTGGGCCCTTAAAAGCTTCTAGCAGATTCTGTTTATAGATAAATTGTGATAGTCAGAATCATGCTTGTTGCATATTTACAATGGAGAGGAGATTTGGGGAATACAAAAGGCCTTTCAGAGAAGTTGGGATGTGGTGAGAATGGGTTATCCTTCCTCCCTAGGCTAGGGCAGGAGATCCCAGGCTGGGTAGAAGTGGGGAGGAGTGCCACAGGCCATGCCTGAGGGGAGGTGGCTGGACCGTACTGGACTGGAGGAGAGGTGGGAGATGGCTGAGGCAGCCCTTCAGGAAGATGACATTCCCCAGCCTGGCTGGAAGCTCAGAGGCCTGTTGGACCAGGCTGCCCACAATGACGGTCTCAACAGTGATCACTGTGGGCCCGTCATTGGTGACCAGAGGACCCCACCCCTCAACTTTTACCTCCCCTCACTTGTTGGCAAAACAACACAGCGCCTGGCGCATGGTAGATATTCATTGAAAAAGTTTTTGAGTGAATGAAGAGAAAGAAACATTGTGCAACATTGTGTGACTTTTTATACTAGACACTTTTCTACTAGAGAACCTTAAGCTTCTTTCTCTCATTTGGTACATAAACACAAAATATCTCCTAATAGGGCAGGGTTCAGTGGCTCACACCTATAATCCCAGCTGACTCACGTCTATAATCTCTGCACTTTGGGAGGCCAAGGCAAGTGGGTCGCTTGAGCTCACGAGTTCGAGACCAGCCTGGGCAACAGGGCGAAACCCCGTCTCCACAAAAAAAATACAAAAATTAGCCAGGCACGGTGGCACGCACCTGTTGTCCCAGCTACTTGAGAGGCTGGGTTAGCAGGATGGCTTGAGCCCCGGAGATGGAGGCTGTGGTGAGCCAAGATCATGACACTGCATTCCCAGCGTGCATGACAGAGTGAAACCTTGTCTCAATAAATAAATAAATAAATAAATAAATAAATAAATAAATCCTAATAAATACAAAGTGGTCCACTTACTCGTTTTCAACTCTTGGACTTTGGCAGAAGTGGTCTTCTAAGTGACTCTGATCCTTCCCTGATAACTGATGTTATATATGAGCAGGCACATATGGTTTTAAAACAAAGTAAAAAAAGTATTTTCTTCCCACTCGAAGAGAAAAATGTATTCGACCTTACTTCTCTGAGCTCTGGTTCATAAAGTCAAATGAGCTTCTAGCTGTCTGGCCAAGAAAGGAGAGTGGGGCCGAGAAGCAGGCCCCCATTTATAGGGAAGTTCAGCTTGAACTACCTACAAGCAGCCCAAGCCTGTTCTCAGGACCCTGTGTCTGATGCCTCAGAGGTCCTGCTAGCTCCAGGGCTGAGGAGCTGGTAGTAGGTGGTTAAGGAAGGTTACAGCACCATTAATAAGTTGAAGGGGGAAAGAAGCACATCATGAATTGGCTCTGACCCAGTGTCCCAGTGACTTCCAACCACTCTTCTTTCCTTGTCACAGCCGTGCCTGCTTCTCTGTCCTCCAGGACTGTGTAGTCATCTAAAGCCATTAGTAGGGCACCTGCCACACCCGGATTGCTGCTGGTGTCATCAGGAAGAAACCCCATCAGCTCTGCCCATGTGTTTGTTCCCTCTCTGTTCCCTCTCTGGAGGGCTTGGGATTCATTCCCTGACACAAAGGTCCCAGCCTGGCTGAAGGAACTGGGGCTTGGCACTGATATAGGAGTGCTAGGAAGAGAAGAGTGTGGTATGGAAGTGGGGAAAGGAAGTGCTGGGTAGAAGAGGGCATGGTCCCTGGCTAAGGCTCCACCCCTACGGACCTAGGTGAGGACAGACATTTCCTGCCCAAACGTTGCATTTCCCAACACCACCTTGGCCTGCCATGCCCCCATCCTGTGTCTATAAAAACCCCCAAGACCTTAACAGGCAGACATTTCAGACGCAGGAAGCGGAGAGGTGCACCTCAGGGGAGGAACACAGGCGGCTAGAACACGCAGGCGGCTGGATGTTGAGAGGAATGCACCGACAGACACTGGCAGACAGGACCGGCCTGACGGGACTGGCAGAAGCAGAAGGATGAGGAGTTTGGCTGGGGCAGTCAGAGGAGAGCCCAGGCCTTTAAGCCACCTGACTCCATGGGAAAATCTCTCCACTCCGCCTCCTTCTGACTTCCCCCGACCTACCTCCACTCAAAACCTTGCACTCATTCTCCAAGCCCAGGGGTAATCCCATTGTTCCAGTACACCAAGGCTAGAACCTGGGATACAGAAAGCGCTCTGTCCTTGTGACAACAAGAGAGGATCTAATTGAGTTGGTTAACACAAGCTGACTATGGACAGCAAAACTGGAAGAGCACCCTGTAACACACGCCCACTGGGGCTTCAGGAGCTGTGAACATTCCCCCAGACACTGCTGTGGGGTGGGAGTCCCCACAGCCTGGCCCTCTGTATCCTTCCCCTAGAGGTTTGAGCAGCGGGGCAGCGGAGAAGGGAGCCACTCCCCTGTCACACGCCCTGCGAGGGGGACAAGGGAAGTTTTCCCATTTCGGTTCTAGATGTTTGTCCTGGAGCCATCATTAATGCACTTGCTCTTTAAGAGACCTCTGCTTCCCACTGAGCAGAAAACACATGGGTTATATCCTGCTGCACTGGCTCCCAAACACCACCTGGCATCCAGGCAAGTGCCTCTCAGTGCGCTTTACTTCAGACCATTCACAGGGTGGCACTAGTCACAGCTTGTCTATCGCACGGTAGGAGAGTGATGGCAGCAGGCAGCCTAGCGAGCCTTCACTTGAGGGCGAAAAGTGTGGGCAGTGGTCCTAGTGGTCCTCTTCAGCTCCCTGCCCAGCCACGCAGTCAACACACACCTCCCCAGCAGTCAGAAATTCCTTCTGGAAGGTCTCTGGGCTGTGGAAGACTGAGCATGTTCACTGAGAAACTGCAGGGCTTCTTCTGAGGCAAATCCTAAGCTTTCAAGAATGGTAGCACCTTTCTGGTTAGAGACAGCTAGTTGTTGCCCAATGCCCGTTCTCGTATGTTTTGTTAGTGACAGAACCCCAATATTTCAAGGGCGGCAATATGTCCAGAGAGAAAACTGCATTCCCCAGCTTCTCTTGCAGCTACATATGGCCATGTGCCTAATGAGATACAAATGCAAGCATTGGGTAGGACTTCTACAAAGCTTAATGAAACATAGGTCATTAGGGCTACTCCTGCCTGCTTTCTGGAACTTCCTGTACTCCAGCAGCCATCCTGGACCACGATGGGGGAGTGGCCACACAGCATAGCTAGCAGGGGCAGAACAAGAACAGGTTCCTGGGTCTCAGGCAACAGCTGCTATGCCAGCCCAGTAGCCTACCTGGATTTTTTTTTAGATCAATAGACTTACTGTTTTTGAGCAGTTTTATGTTTACAAAGTAAGTGAGCAGAAAGTACAGAGTGCTTCAATGCTGAGGACGCCGCCTTGCTAAGTCATGTTTGCCCGAAGCCTGCACTCCCAGTCTCAATGTGAGCGAGTCCCCAGCAGACTGGAACCAGCAGAGAGGCCCCCAGAGAGGTGGAAACGCGGCTGGTTCTGTCTCACTCTGATCGATTGTGTGCGCCTGCAGCAATGTTCCTCGAAGCCTGCTCTGGAGACCATCTGCATTAAAACCTCCTGCAGTGGCTGCTTTAAAGTTCAGCTAGTGCATCAGAATGTTGGGGTTGGAGCCCATGGACACAAATTGAGAATTTCTAGAAACTGCCAGTGCTGAAAACACCAAATAATTTTTTTCTTCCATTAATGAAAATGCAGAGGCAACCAGCTTCATGACTTAAGAGTCAAACCACTCAAATAATGCTTTGAGCATCATGGCTCCAGAGCCCCCCAATTTCAGTGGTCCCTCTATCAGCTGAACACGTCTGGCCACACCTGGCTCACATGGCTGAAAAAGAACAACTATTTCCTGTCCCTTACAATTTCCATTCCTCATCTTTTCAACCAGGGCAACTTCCTTCTCACTGACGTTTCCGAATATAAGTTGTATCTGCTCTGCCTTGTGAGAGTGGCTTATCTAATAAGTTTGTTCTCCCTTTGTGAAGGACACCCCAATTCCTGCTAATGCTGATGCCTGGAGCAAACTAAGAGGAGGGCATTTCAAAGGGCCTGTTTGTAGATAATTACAGACGAGGGGCCGATGAAAGACTCAGTCAAATCCTTTTTAATCCCTGTGATGACAGAGAGAGAGAGAAACAGAGACAGAGAGAGAGAAACAGAGAGAGAGAGAGAGAGAGAGAAACAGAGAGAGGGAGAAGCTTTCATACAAACCAAAATGACACAGACAAAATATTCTTTCCCGGATCTGCTCACAGGCCACCCTATGTGGGGTTCAGCTCAAGAACTGACAGGATGAGGAAGGGTGGAACGGGAATCTGTCAATATCAATGCAGTCTATTGCATATATTGATATATTCACAGCCTTCTCCCAATATGGGTGGGAGGTGCCAGGAGATGAGGAAGGTAGGAGAGCCCACATGTGTACACACACACACACACACACACACACACACACACACACACACTCACTCAATAGCGCCTTTAGGGCTCCCACTTCTGTGGCATGCAGATGGCCTTAGTATTGGTGAGCTGTCTGTATTGCCCTTCAACATGATTTTCAACTCTACAGGCAAAAATCTTTTCTCTTCTAAAATTCACAGACTTCACTGCAACCAGATGTGACTTAGCAAGGAGGAGTCCTCAGCACTAATTACAATCCATTTTTATTTTCCACTATGTTTATGGTACATTTTGTGCGCTGCTTTTTCTTACCTGTTTTTTGCTTTTTTTCCCCAGTTATTACTAACACCATTGAAATTCTTCTTTTGTGAAACTAAATAGTCAAAAGAGGAAATTATACTTCACAAATAGAACTAAGGCATGTGATGTTCCTCTCAGGAAGAAAGACAGCTATGTAAGAAATTTCCACCTAGTTTTCTTCTAAAAAAAAAAAACAAAAAAACTGCTGCTATTTTTTCCCTCAGAGATTAATATTTGTAAAAGCTTTATGTTGGAGGTTCTTTTAAATAATGCATCATTCAGCTGGGCACAGTGGCTCACACCTGTAATCCCAGCAATTTGGGAGACCTAGGCGGGTGGATCACTTGAGGTCAGGAGTTCGAGACGAACCTGGCCAACCTGGTGAAACCCTGTCTCTTCTAAAAATACAAAACAAAGCAAAAATTAGCCAGACATGGTGGCAGACACCTGTAATCCCAGCTACTCAGAAGACTGAGGCAGGAGAATCCCTTGAACCAGGGAAGTGGAGGTTGCAATGAGTCGAGATTAAACCACTGCACACTCCAGCCTGAGTGACACAGCGAGACTCCATCTCGGGAAAAAAAAAAAAAAAGATAAGCATAGTCTTAGGTCCACAATAAGTGTCCAGACTTTTGGAGAAAGCTTATGCAAACCAACTTCCTAAAGCTAAACCTTATCACCACCCCCACAGAAGTTTAGCGAATCAAAACCACCGTGATGACTATTCCCATATTCACTATGATTTGCCACCCTACGTTCTTTTAACATACATAGCAATAAATCCAATGGAAACTCCCAAACACTTCTCTATTACAAAAGAAAGCCGCACACAGCAGAACTTTGTTCTCAGTTTAAAACTTTTTAAAATTCAATTAAATGGAGACAATTCACGAAAGAAAAAAAAAAAAACAGTTTATAATTTAAAAAATCAGTGTCAAGTGGTGTGAACAATAAATATCGAATACAAAGTGACATCTGGACTAACACATGGAAGTTTCTCATTCAAAACCTTTTCCCCAAGCAAGAAACAGCCCAAGAGCAAGATAAAGCAGTAAGTGTCTCCACATGCTAGACACATCGATCATGCTGCTGCTGGAGAATTGCTCAGCTTCTATTCTCAGTCTAATAATTCTTATTTTAAATACATCTTTTAAAAAGTCTTTAGGGGAAAAAGGGGGCTGTTTCTCAAGTCCATGTTTCATTTCAAACTGCTGTTTAGAAGGATAAAGACAGGCTGAGTTAGCCATGCACTGACAGCAAGGCTGCTGGAATGCACGCCCCGTGGGCGCGGGCCTGTGGTCCACTTTCTGTGTCTGTCTGTGGTCGGATTGTCAGCCTCCTGTTTTACCGTTTCCGTGTTGTGATGATTAATGTTATGTGTCAACTCGGCTAGGCTATGGTGCCAGTTGTTTGGTCAAATGCTAATCTAGAGGTGGCTGTGGAGGTATTTTTTTAGGTGTGATTAACATTTTAAGTCAGCAGACAACTGGGCACAGTGGCTCATGCCTGTAATCCCAGCACTTTGGGAGGCCGAGACAGGAGGATCACTTGAGGTCAGGAGTTCAAGACCAGCTTAAACAACACGGCGAAACCCCATCTCTACAAAAAATACAAAAATTAGCTGGGTGTGGTGGAGTATCCCTGTAGTAATCGCTTGAGCCAGGAGGCAGAGGTTGCAGTGAGCTTAAATCGAGCCACTGCCCTCCAGCCTGAGTGACAGAGCGAGACTCTGTCTCAAAAACAACAGCAACAACATTTGAGTGAGAGGACTCTGAGTAAAGCAGATGACTTCAGTAACAGGGGTGGGCCTCATCCAATCAGCTGACAGCCTTAAGAGCAAAACCCAGGTTCCTGAAAGAAGAAGGAATTCTCCTCAAGAATGCAACATGGAAGGCCGGGCGCGGTGGCTCACACCTGTAATCCCAGCACTTTGGGAGGCCGAGGAGTGAGGATCACTTGAGGTCAGTAGTTCAAGACCAGCCTGGCCAATGTGGTGAAACCTCAACTCTAATAAAAATACAAAAATTAGTTGGGTGTGGTGGTACATGCCTGTAATCCTAGCTACTCAGGAGGCTGAGGCAGGAGAATCTCTTGAACCTGGGAGGTGGAGGTGGCAGTGAGTAGAGATCATGCCACTGCACTCCAGCCTGGGTGACAGAGTGAGACTCCATCTCAGAAAAAAAAAAAAAAAAGACGGCAACATGGAAACCTGTCTAAATTTTCAGCTTTCTATCTCAAGATTGCAACATCATCAACTCTTATCTGAATCTCCATCTTTTTATCTCACTCTCAATATATCTATTGATTGAAAATAGATTGATAGATCTCTTATTGGTTCTGTTTCTTTGGAGAACCCTGACTGATACATATGTTTGTGTCATATTTAAAAATATCTTCACCATTCTGAGATTAGTAAAACAATTTTCTCTCACAATTTCCTTTCACATTTTCATGTTTTCATTTTTTTATTGTTTAATGTTTTATCCATTTGTTTTTTATTTTGGCGTAACATGTGATTAAGAATATAACTTTATTTTCTCCCAGATAGGGAAATTCCATTTTGATTTGTATGTCCGGCATAACTATAAAGTAAAAAGACTGTTTTTATTACAGTTTGTAGGCTGGTTCAGAGAACAATTATGAAAGAAGAGTTTCAAAAACACTTTGAAGAATACTATCAGCTTTAAGAAAAGTGGATTACTTCACAGGAAGTACTTTGAAGAACAAAATTCACTCGGATATAGAAGTCTTGAAGTGTTTGCGTACGAAAAGAAAACCAATAACTTAAGAAGATGCTTCATGTGAAACTATGTTGCTGAAATTAAACTAAGGAGCTCCCGTGCAGGCATTAATCTGGGGCCGAGGAAGCTCTTTTGCCCACCAGCCCTTAATAGATTGTGTCTTGTGATTTTGGTTTTGCACCAAAGCAGTGACACAGTGACTCAAATCAGTGGGAAACTGCATACATGAAATTTCGTTCTGCCCTTTATTAAATCCAAACCACACAGGGAAAGCCCTTTGGCAAAAGGCAAAATGGCGCCACGCCAGTGGGAAGATGATCTATTGAGTCAATGTCTTCAAGACGCTGATTCAAGAGGTATGACGCTTCCTTCTGTAAATTTAGTTTGTTCACGATGCTGTTCGAACATTATGAACGTTTTAACCATTTGGAACTAGTTTCCTAACAGAGAAAAAAGAGGAACCAAATCCTATATCCCCCTCTCCCTCAAAAAAATACTATTCACAGAGTTTATAATTCAAAGCAATTCAAAGTCAAATTTTAGCCTCAACAGGTACATTTTTCTCATGAAAATATTTGACATTGTCAAATGAAGACACATTCCAGAAAAAAAAAAAAAAAGGGACTCAAATCAAGCACTGAACGTAATACATCTGACATAACCGCCAGGCACACACACAGGAGTGAGCACATCCAGTTTCCAGTTGTTTTCGCCATAGCATGGTCATTGCAGCCTGTCTAATCCTTGACAGTAGCTCCTTTTTTAATTAACATTTTACAACAGTAATCGGTTTTTGGAAGAAAAGCCATAGAAATGCACATAAGCACAAGGAAGAAAGTAACACCTTAATCTTCCCACCCCGGGATGCACGCTGTGGGCGCGCTCAGGTGCGTCCTCTTTCTCTCCTGCTTTGCACATTGATTGTTTAAACAGAAGCATGGTCTCCATACAGTTTCTTTTTTTTCTTTTTTTTTTTTTTTTTGAGACTGAGTCTGGCTCTGTCGCCCAGGCTGGAGTGCAGTGGCCGGATCTCAGCTCACTGCAAGCTCCGCCTCCCGGGTTTACGCCATTCTCCTGCCTCAGCCTCCCGAGTAGCTGGGACTACAGGCGGCGCCACCTCACCCGGCTAGGTTTTTGTATTTTTTAGGAGAGACGGGGTTTCACCGTGTTAGCCAGGATGGTCTCGATCTCCTGACCTCGTGATCCGCCCGTCTCAGCCTCCCAAAGTGCTGGGATTACAGGCTTGAGCCACCGCGCCCGGCTAATTAATCTCCATACTGTTTCTAACCTGCTTCTTCTAGTTAGCCACAGATGGGAGACATTTTCCTACATTACAAAATAGTCTTGTATACCCACATTTTAAAAGCTTCCGTACTACATTTTTTTTTTTTTTTTTGGTATATGTGTAACCGCATGCCTAGCTCTATTAGGAAATAAAATTTTGTTACATAAAGGAAAAACACCAACCTGATTCAATGTTAAGTCAGTCAAAACTACTGGATTGGCCAGGCGTGGTGGCTTATGCTTGTAATTCCAGCATTTTGGGAGATAGAAGTGGGAAGACTGCTTTAGGCCAGGTGTTTGAGACCAACCTGGGCAACATAGTGAGATCCCATCTCTAAAAAAAGTAAATAAATAAAAGGCGCCCAGGCTGGAATGCAGTGGCGCAATCTCAGCTCACTACAACCTCTACCTCCTGGGTACAAGCACTTCTCCTGCCTCAGCCTCCCGAGGAGCTGGAAATACAGGTGCGTGCCGCCACACCCAACTGATTTTTATACTTTTAGTAGAGACAAGGTTTTGCCATGTTGGCCAGGCTGGTCTCAAACTCCTGACCTCAGGTGATCCACTCGCCTCAGCCTCTCAAAGTGTTAGGATTACAGGAGTGAGCCACTGCACCTGGCCGTCTACAAAAAAATTTTAAAAATTAGCTGGGTGCCATGACTCGTGTCTGTAGTCCCTGCTACTTAGGAGGCTGAGGCAAGAGGATCACTTGAGCCCAGAAGTTCCAGGTTACAGTGAGCTGTGATCTTGCCACTGCACTCCAGCCTAGGTGACAGAGTGAGACCCTGTCTCTTAAAAAAATAAAAAAACAATTTTTTAATTAAAACAAAGCTATTTGGTTCCTCTTGCCCCTGTTGAAATGTGGGGTGCAAGAAACTTGTTCTAGGATCAATGCCTAGTCCTGAGCTTCCGGAAGATGCTGGTGACGGTTGGCGCTTGCTTTTTCTGCTTGCACTCAGATAACTCCTTCTTTCCAGAGACCAGCTTTCTCCAGGCCGTGAGTCTGGAGCGCCAAGAAATTGCTCTCAGATCTGGGTCTCTGCTCCTGCTCCCACTGAAAGCAGTCTGGGTGCTGTTTGGTCTGTGGGCTGTAGGGGCCAACAGACTTTTTTTGTTGTTGTTTGTTTGTTTGTTTGTTTGAGATGGAGTCTCACCCAGGTTGGAGTGCAGTGGTGCGATCTCTGCTCACTGCAACCTCTGCCTCCTGAGTTCAAGTGATTCTCCTGCCTCAGCGTCCTGTGTAACTGGGATTACAGGCACATGCCACCATGCCCAGCTAATTTTAGTATTTTTAGTAGAGATGGGGGTTTCAGCATGTTGGCCAGGCCGGTCTTGAACTCCTGACCTCAAGTGATCCACCCGCCTCAGCTTCCCAAACTACTAGGATTACAGGCGTGAGTCACTGCGTGTGGCTGGGCCGGCAGACTTAACAGCTTCATAACTCTACTGCATAACAGCTTCGTGGCAGAGTAGGACAGACTCGCTCCTTGTTCCTCCATTGCTTCATCAGTAATAGAGGATAATGATAGTGCCTCATCAGGCTGCTGTGAGCCTTAAGTAAGATAGCAAATGTGAAGTTCTCCATTTAGTGTCTGTGAGAAAGCTGTCATTACTTGCTGGACAAGACCCTTGTGGTGAATGAATATGTGTTGAGATTTTGCAAGCTGTCACAGGGAACACTAAGATAAACCTTGCTTTCAAGGAGAAGATAACATCCTAGAGGGCAGGAATCAGTACGGTTTGCAGGCCAAATCTGGCTGCTCCTTGTTTTTGTATACACCACAAGCTGAGAAACATTTTTACATTTTAAAATAATTTTTTTAAAGATCAAAAGAGGAATATTTTGTGGTGTAAAATTGTATGGAATTCTAATTTCAATGTCCATAAATTGTATTTATTTTTATTTGTTTTTGGAAACAAGGTCATACTTTATCACCCAGGCTGCAGTCCAGTGGCGCCATTATAGCTCACTACAGCCTCGACCTCCTGGGTTCAAGGGATCTTCCTGCCTCAGCCTTCCAAGTAGCTGGGACCATAGGCACATGCCATCATGCCCAGCCTATTTTTAAAAAACATTTTGCTTTTTTATTTGTTCATTTATTTTGTAGAAATGGGGTCTCACTTTATTGTTCAGGCTGGTCTCAAACTCCTGGCCTCAAGCAATCCTCCTGCCTTGGCCTCCCAAAGTGCTGGATTACAGATGTGAGTCATCATGCCCAGATACAATGTCCATAAATCAAAAACATTCCTCTCATTAGTAGACCTGAATTACAAAACATTATACTTAGTTTTTCTTATATTTTATAAGAAAAATAAAATAAAAAATAAAAAATAAAAAATAAAATAATGATATTGTGGAAATCTATTCTCTTTCGTCATAAAGACATATATAATCGTCTCAATTTTGCCTCTTGACCCCTAAGCCTAAATATTTACCATCTGACCCTTTACAGGAAAAGTTTGCTGACTCCTGATATACAGCCAAACAGCTCATTATAACATAGGATACTCTCTCACACAGGTGCCAGCAAACTCAGGAAGTCAGAGAAAGGAGCAATGGAACCCAGCGGGAGGAGTAGATGCTGGTCCTTGGAGAGCACACTGTTTGAGCTGGAAACTAATACAAGTGGTTACCTTTGGGTACATGGGGAGGAGCGCAAACTGGGTGAATGAATACAGGAAGAGAAGTGAAGATTTTCACTTTATACCTCTTTACATTTTTAAAAATTTCTAACTATATGAAAACATACACATTTCAAAAACTACAGCTAGAAGACTGTGCTACACCAGACATATTGGCTGTCACCTTCCATGCAGAAAGTTCTGTGAAGGGCCCAGGCGAGGGAGGAAGAACGAGAGCCCAAAGCTCGTGGTGAGGACCTGGCAAGATGTCCTTGAGGTGGAAATGGCAGAGCCCAGTGCCTACCGTGATGGCAAAACCATGCCCTGATCGCTTGGGTGGCAGTCCTGCCTGGTAAAGCTTTGCTCAAATATTGAAAGCTGCCATGGTGAAAAGGACACTTAACTGGGGAATGAATCCAAGTGAGTGATCTTTCTGAACACCAGGAAGCTGGCAGAGCTATTAACTAGATTGCTCACTGGTTTTCACATGTGTCAACCTTCTTATTCTGCAAATGGGCTATCCCTCAGGCCAGGAATAGGAAATTTGTGGCAGTTCTCAGGAGGGAAGGGAACATTCTGTTTCAAACCACCAACTAAAGTGGAGAATAATGTAAAATGTATTGTATTTGCAACATTACATTAAGAATGTTGCAAAACTTACAAAAACCAGAATTTGGGGTATTTTTGTATAAGTGGAACTTCAACACAATTCCATCTAGCAGTTGAACAGGTAAATAAGTTGACAATTTTACTTTCGCAAAAAATTAACTGGAGAGAATACCACAGGAAGGATATACAAGGACCTGGCAAAAGTGAGTTGGCATTGAGGGAGTGAGTCCAGGTGACTAGAGTCAGAGCTTTTCCTTCCACTTTATTAAAGAGGAAAAGGAATTCAAAAGAAATAGGAGCAGGAATTCTGTGTATTCGAAAAAAACAAATGTTGCTGAAGAAGGCTAAACTATCAGGTTGCCACGTAATCCTGTTGAACACACCCCATAACTTGGCACTTACGCCTTCCTTGACTTCCAGGACAATACTCTCTTCTGGTTCTTCCCCCACCTCTCTGATGTTCCTTCATAGCCCTGTCATGGGCTTTCTCTTCTTCACCCATCCATTAATTCCCACAGCCTTGCCACCATCCTGGTTCCACCCTTGGCTCATCATCCCTCTTGTCCTCTCACTACACACTTCATTTTGGACAGACTCATTCACTCCTGAAAGTTGATTCCCCAGCCTCTCCCCAAGCTTCAAACAGGTGCACCCAAGTGCCCAGATACTTCCCGCTTCTCAGTCTCAATACGCCCACTTCTGAATGCATCTAAAAGCCAAGGGAAGACCGTTGGGGTGTGGGAGCAAAGGGAAAACTTTTCCTTTGTTTTCTGAAGGTTTGCTGAAAAATCAACTGACGAAAGGTGATTAACAGGAAAAAGGCGTATAAAACGTACTTACACGCATGTGTGTCCACAGGAGTCATATACAATATGAACTCAAAGAGGGCCAGATGGTTGAGGCTTAAATACTCTCTTCATAGGGAAGAGACTTAAGGACCTGGGAGGTGGGAGGCAGGCATTAGGGAAGGTGAGGGGTGGAGCTGCACAGGAACAAAAGGTGTCTTATTATGCAGATAAAATCTTGCAAGTCATCTCTTGGAGCTGGCCTCAAAGGAATAGATGAAAAATCTGTCTGGGTGTGTTGATGACACCCAGCCTCTTCTCTTTCAGTTTATCTTTCCTGGTTACTTGATGGGATCCCTAGGGAGGAGGTCTTAAAACAATTTCATTTCCTTTGGAAAAAAGCTTTATTGGCCAGAGAAGGAAATTTCAGAGAGCCCTTCTCTGCACTTGATGTAGGTAGGGGGAAGAGGACAAGGTAAGGTTACAGGGACCTTGATTTTGAGGCAGCTTCTAAGTCCTCTCTGCATATCAAAGTGCCAGACTTTGGGATATTGCTTTCTGAACCCCAGTGGGGGCCTCACAGGGGTCGTTTTCTCCATGCGTGGCTTGGCAGGAAAAGGCTTAAATGGCATGGGAGACAACAGAGCGTAGTTAGCATCAGGTGGGGACCAAAATGTCGTGTTCACTACTGTATCTCCCCGTTGACATAGCATCAGACAGATGCTACAAATATTTGTTGAGTGGAAAAAAGAGAAAGAGGAAAGAAAGGAGAGAGAGAGCGCGGATGGGAGGGAGGAAAGGAGAGAGAGAACAAGGAACAATCTTGATCAAATCCTAGCTGTTTACTAAATGTATGACCTTGGGCAAATAACTCAGCTTCCTTGTCCCTGGACCTCAATATCCTTATCCATAAAATGAGGCGCTCTCCCCGGGTCGCTGTGAGGAGTGAACAAGAGCATATGGGCAAAATGCTTAGCAAAGGGCCTGATTCATAATGAGTGACCCGTAAGTGCTACTATGATGACTATACTCTCCAGGGTCATACAGCCGGTGAGGAGCCAAGGCTACAAATATCCAAGTTCTTTCTCCCTGCTGTTGGAAGCTCTCCTGGCATACCCTGGGTTCTCACTGCCCTCAGAGCCCTGTCCCCTCTGGTGAGCACAAGTTCTGTGCTGAAAACTGCCAGCCTCATTGTTTCTGTGAGCTTGAAAACCTCTTCAGAGCAGCAGGCTCTGACACACGCAAAAAAGGAGCAGGCAGAACCATTAAGACACACTCAGCCTGAATCACCATCCTCCTCAGCAGGGCTTTGCAGCAGCCTGGGGAGATACTGTTCTCAGCCACTGGACCAGATTGCTCAGGGAGCGGGAGGACGCAGGAAGCGCAGGCCACCCGTTCCTGCTGTCACTGACCTAGTTTGGCCCGCTTCACTGGGAACATGAAGCCACACCAGATGGAGGGACACCAGGAGCAGCTGATGCTAGCTGGAGGGATAGGAGCTCGGGCTCCAGGGAGCTGAGACTTCGGGGCATTCCAGGGCTTGATTTGGGGCATAGAGTGCTCACTTGGTGGAGGGGGATGGCAGTCATCTTAGTCAGCCCCGGCTGCTATAACAAAACACCACAGACCAAGCGGCTTACATAACAGCAATTTCTTGTCATTCTGGATACTGGGACATCCAAGATCAAGGCTCCAGCAGATTCTTCCTGATTCCTGGATTGCACCTCCTCGCCGTGCCCTCACAGGGCAGAGAGAGGAAGCCAGCTCTCTGGTGTCCCTTCCTATAAGGACACCAATCCCGATATGAGGGCTCTGCCCTCAGGACCCCCCTAATTCTAATCACCTCTAAAGTCCCCACCTCCCAATACCATCATATTAGTGGGGAAGGTTTTGAATTATGAATTTCGGGAGGACACAAAGGTTCTGTCCATATGTCAGGTAACAACCTTCCTGGCCTCCATGTGGTCTTGACCATCCTGAGCACAGACAGAGGCCACAGACAGCGGTGACGGGCAGGTACGGCACCGTAGCTAAGAGAGCAGAGCCTGCAGCCAGACTGCCTGGGTGTGAAGGCTGAGTCTGCCTGTTGACAGCTGTGTAACCTTGGGCCAGCGATATCACTTCTCCACACCTCAGTCTCAAATGCGGGCGACGATAACAGGACTTAACTTCTTAAGGGTGTTAGATGTGAATCCGTGTACAGCATTTACATAGAAAGGTGCCTGGATCATCATCAACACTGCATAAGTGGTTGCTGTCAAAATCTTACTGTGTCACCAGATAAGCCAGTTTAATGCTGGTGACGGGACAACCAAGGGCACAGAGTTCTTTATGTTTGCACAAGGCGTGGGAGAGCGTAGGAGTGGTGACTAAAAGAAGGCTTTCGTCTCTGTGCTCCCTCATCCTTACTATGAGACCCTGCACATGGCACGTCATCTTTCTAAGCCCCAGTTTCCTCCTGAAAATGAAAATAATAGTTTCACTCTGCTTAATTTGCAGGGTTCCTTTGATGACTAAATGAGTTAGCATTCATGAAAAATGTTTGAACGCTCCAGAATGCCAAGTGTGATGACCGACCTGAGACTCCTTTTGCCTCTAGGATGACCATGCCAGCAGCAGGTGGATAAGCCCAGACCCCAACACTGTCAATTCATTCCTCACCTCATCCTATGCCCTTGGAAGTGGCAAAGCATGTGCACGTGAGCACCTATGTTGGAGTGATGAGACAAGCCAGCGGAGACAGTGGATCAGAGAACACTGAATCAGCTGGGAACGTGGGAGTTGAGTGGGTGGGGCTGGAGAGTCATGCATTTGTCATTTTCTATTGAACAAAGGTACAAGCAAATATAAAAATGCATAAGGAAGACACGTGACTATTATTAAAAGTTTAATGGCAAATTCTTCCAGCTCCTCTTTGTTTCAAAGTGGAAAGAGTCACTTGGGGATGGACATTTGCATCCCTTCCATAAGGAAAGAGAACAGCCCCAGGTCCTCCTTGGAGAGCACATGATGATCTGGAGGCATGGGTTCGTGCACGATGCCTTCCAGCAGAAGAGAGGTTTGAGCCATGTATGTAACTCTCCACAACAAACCTCATCAAAGGAGTATCAGTTGGCTGGGGCTGCCATAACAAAGTATCATAGCCTGGGAGGCTTAAACAACAGACATTTATTTTCTCACAGCTCTGGGGGCTGCAAGTCCAAGATGAAGATGCCAGCAGGGTTTTTTCTCCAAAGGCCTCTCTCCTTGGCTTGTAGACATCCCGCTTTTCCCTGTGTCTTCATATCATCTTTCCTCTGCATATCTGTGTCCAAATCTCCTCTTCTTATAAGGACACTAGTGGTATTGGATAAGGGTCTGCCTTCATGACCTCATTTTAATTCATGTAACTCTTTAAGGACCCAATCTCCAAATACAGCCACATTCTGAGGTACTGGGGGTTAGGACTTCAACATGTGAATTTGGAGGGGGACACAATTCAGTCTATAATAGAGGGCAAGGGCTTTATTTTCAGCATCTATCCCACATCATGCTATAAGCCCAATATAATTATCCACAGCTACAGAAACTTAGCACAATCATGGGCATGACCTGGCATAGCTTCTTGAGCACTGCAGAGCAGTGTGATGACTGGAGACAGGGACTGAGGGTGACAGGCAGGAGTAGGGTACAGCTTCCAGGGCCCCTGACCATGCAAGGTAGAGTCTAGCTGAGCCTGAGCAGCTTGATCTTGTCATCTGCCATGGGCATGTTATACTTGAACTCTCAACACTTCTCAGGAAGAACTTACACAAACAACCTCTACACTTAATGCTTCCATTTAAAGAAATATTTGCAAACATCGGACTTCTGTTTCCTGAACGAACTCAGCATCCGCAAGACCACATCCTTGTCTGCATAAAACAGAAGAGTCGGGGCCAAGGGGCCCTGTGAAGCATACATATCTACATACCACCAACCTGTGACAGCCTTCAGCTGTCATACCCTGACTTACAAAGTAACTCATCTCCTGTGGACTGGATGTCCCAGGACCACTTGTACTGTAATACTCTGTGACTTTAACAAGAGTTACATAAAGCAACAGAGGCAATGAATATTTCATTCTTCCTTCCTTCATTCACTCATTCAACAAGTATTGCTCAAGCATCTTCTATGTGCTAGGTGTCCTGGGGGAGGAGCAAAGCAGAGGAGGCTGCCTGTAGGAAATGGCATTTGAGTTTGCTCTTGCACACAGGCCAAGATTTTGGTGAGCAGATGAATTCCAAGTGGAAGGATGAATAAAGGCCAAGAAGCATGAATAAAGGCCAGGAAATAGGAAAGACAAAACCTAGTTACAATCGATGAGTAGGTAAGTTCTGATACGTATAGAAAGACCATTGGGTCAGGAAAGAGTGGGTTATCCATCCAGATGTGTAGGCAAGAAGCCGATGTGCCTAAGAGAGAAGACTCCACTTCGCCTTCTGTTCTTCACTTCCGGCAGGCTTCAAGTCAACCTGCAGAGATGAAGGAGAGGCGGGGAAGAATGAGGAGGGAAGCAGATGGTTCTTCCTTCCGATGAAAGGACGGAGGGAGGAAGGAAGCAGACGATTACAAGCTGTTTGACTATAAACAGCACAAGTGTTCTTCTAGTTGGAATCACGGTAGCTCTTGTTCTGGCCATTCTTGGGGGCGTTTGCATTTGTGTGGGGAAAGTGACATGACTGCCTATTTTTGAACATTTAAATCTGTCACTGGTTGAGTGATTTTGTTTCATGCCACTCACAGGATGAAGACGATTGCTCATGCTGATACTGCCTTGCCAGCTTCAATGGGTGGGAACCAAGGGAAATGTATGCTGTCCCCCATTGTGGCCTCTAACATGGGAATTAGTGCCTATGGAAAAACTCCCTAAAATAGAATCACAAAGGAATAATATTGGCTGCCTAAAGTATGCTAGGGTGAGGGGCAATGAAAAGGGGACTGTGGCTGCCCAATTATCCCCTGAGAGGACTGAACAGGTTTCCAGGGCAGCTGGATTTTTTTTTTTTTTTTTTTTTTGAGACAGGGTCTTGCTCTGTCACCCAGGCTGAAGTGCAGTGGCACCATCACTGCTCACTGCAGCCTCAACCTCCTCTGCTCAAGCAATCCTCCCACCTCAGCCTCCTAAGTAACTGGGACCACAAGTGTACACCACCACACCGGGCCAATGTTTTTCTTTTTCTTTCTTTTTTTTTGTAGAGATGGAGTCTCACTACGTTGCCTAGGCTGTCTTGAACCCCTGGGCTCAGGCAATCTTCCTGCCTTGGCCTTCCAAAGTGCTGCGACTGTAGGTGTGAGCCACTGTGCCTGGCCACGGGCAGCTGGAATTTTGAAGGAAGAGGGGGCTTCTTGTTTAATCCTGTCGGTCAGGCACCTCCTTCTTGCTTGTTTGCGGGATTTGGCGTTTTCAAGGCACTCAAGAAACAGTAAAGGGAAATTTGTAAAACGCTGTGTCCCTTCTGTAGTATGAAGAAAAACAAAAGGAGTGGTTTGTGCCAAGAAAATGAGTGAGGTGCTACCTCAGAACGACCAAGGATACTGTTCGTGTAGGTTGTTTTGAGAATTCAAAATGATACTTGAAGTATATTATTTTCTAAAAATGCCTTTGCCAATAAATGTTGGGCTTTGAGGAAAGGAATCTAAAAATATTAGAGCTAGATTAAAAGTGACTCAAAAGACATGACAATTGAATATAGTATGTGACTGGATCTTTCACTAGAGGGGAAAAAAGTACTATAAAAAGCATTTCAGATACTAGACCCTTATCAAAACCACAATGAGACACCACTTCACACCCACCAGGATTGCTACAACCAGAGACAGATAATATCAAGTGTTGACAAGGATGTAGAGAAACTGGAGCCCTCATACATTGCTGGTGGGAACATAAAATAGTGCAGCAGCAGACAGTCGCGGTGGCTCACGCCTGTAATCCCAGCACTGTGGGAGGCCGAGGCGGGCGGATCACAAGGTCAGGAGATTGAGACCATCCTGGCTAACACGGTGAAACCCCATCTCTATTTAAAATACAAAAAATTAGCCGGGCGTGGTGGCGGGTGCCTGTGGTCCCAGCTACTCGGGAGGCTGAGGCAGGAGAATGGCGCAAACCCGGGAAGCAGAGCTTGCAGTGAGCCGAGATTGCACCACTGCACTCCAGCCTGGTCAACAAAGCTAGACTCCATCTCAAAAAAATAATAATAATAAAATAAAATAATGAAATACAATAAAATAGTGCAGCAGCTTTTGAAAACAGTCCAGCATTCAAGTCTATTATAAAATAGAGTTATGATATAACCCAGCAATTACACTCCTAGGTATGAACACATATGTCCAGACAAAAACTTGTACATATTTGTTTGCATTATTCATAATAGTCAACAAGTAGAAACAACCCAAATGTACATGACCTGACAAAAGAATAAATAAACTGTGGTAGATCCAGACAATGGAATATTACTCAGCAATAAAAAGAAATGAGCTACTAAGCCATGAAAAGACACAGAGGAACCTTAAATGCATATTGCCAAATGAAAGATGCCAATCTGAGAAGGCTACATACTGTATGACTCCAACTATATGACATTCCAGAAAAGACAAAACTGTAACTGCATCAGATCCACCTGGGTCAATTTTTCTTTTTTTTTGATGGAATTTTGCTCTTTGTTGCCCAGGCTGGAGTGCAGTGGCACAATCTTGGCTCACTGCAACCTCCACCTCCCAGGTTCAAGCGATTCTCCTGCCTCAGCCTCCCAAGTAGCTGGGATTACAGGCGCCTATCACCACTCCCAGTTAATTTTTTTGTATTTTTAGTAGAGACAGGGTTTCACTGTGTTGGCCAGGCTGGTCTTGAACTCCTGACCTCAGGCGATCCACCCGCCTTGTCCTCCCAAAGTGCTGGGATTACAGGCATGAGCCACTGTGCCTGGCCCCACCTGGGTCAACTTTTTAAAAACTTATTTGTTTATTTATTTAATTTATTTTTTTTTGAGATGGAGTTTCACTCTTGTTGCCCAGGCTGGAGTGCAATGGCACAATCTCAGCTCACTGCAACCTCCGCCTCCCAGGTTTAAGCGATTCTCCTGCCTCGGCCTTCCAGGTAGCTGGGACTACAGGCGTGTGCTACCACGCCCGGCTATTTTGTATTTTTAGTAGAGACGGGGTTTCACTATGTTGGCCAGGCTGGTCTCAAACCCCTGACCTCAGGTGATCCGCCTGCCTCAGCCTCCCAAAGTGCTGGGGTTACAGGCATGAGCCACCACACCCAGCCTCAATAAGTAATAAAGTTGTGAGTTGTTTTTCAGTTGCCATCGACCCTCGTGTAACCTGAGCATGCCCAGATGAACCAAGTGTGCAACCACAGGGGGAACCTAAGTGCTTGGACCAAGGAGAGGGGACCAAATTAAGAAGCAGACACCACCTGGCAGAATCCAGGATCCAATCAGATCAAGCTCTGGCATTACCCCATGGCAGGACCCAATTATATCACGCCTCCTGGCATCACCTCATTGCGAGATCCAATCAGATCACACCTCATTATCCTATGATTATAAAATCTGACCCAGCCCTGTAGGGAGACAATGATTTGGGAACTATTCCTGGTATTCTCCTTACTTGTTACAAGAAATAAAATTCTCTTGCTAAATCCTCCTTGGTTATGGTCATTGGGTTGATATCTGCCAAGTACTAAGCTGCCAAACTCACCCACTGTGGGTAACAAAACTAGAGACAGTAAGAAGACCAGTGGTTTCCAAGGGTATGAGAGGAGGAAGGGGTGACTACGTAGAGCACACGGGATTTTTAGGGCAGTGAAATCATTCTGTATGATACTGTAATTGTGGATTCGGGTCCTTACACATTTGTCAAAACAAAAGACTGAACGCTAAGGTCGACTGTGGACTTCGGTTAACAGTGATGTCTCAGCGTAGGTTCACCAATTGCAACAAATGTACCATCCCGCACAAGTCTTGCTGGATGTTGATAGTGGGGGAGTGTATGTATGTGTGGGGGCAGAGGATGTATGGGAACTGTCTGTACTTGCTACTCAATTTTACTGTGAACCTGAAACTGTTCTTAAAAATAGAGTTTAGTAAGCCAGGTGAGGTGGCATGTGCCTAAGTCCTACCTACTCAGGAAGCTGAGGCGAGAGGATCATTTGAGCCCAGGAATGTGAGGGCAGCCTGTGCAACATAGCAAGCTTCTCCTCTCTACGTAAATAAAATAAATACAGCTAGAAAAAAAAAAGTGGAAGGAGGCCTCAGGCCAAGGACACAAGCAGCCTCTAGAAGCTGGAGATGACAAGGAAACATTCTCCCCTAGACCACTAGAAGGAACACAGCCCTAGGGATATCTTTTCTTTTCTTTTTTTTTTTTCTCGAGACAGGGTCTCTCTCTGCCACCCAGGCTGGAGTGCAGTAGCGCCATCACGGCTCACTGTAGCCTCAACCTCCTGGGCTCAAGCAATCCTCTCGCCTCAGCCCTCCCAAGTAGCTGGGACCACAGGCACACACCACGACACCCAGCTAATTTTTGTATTTTTTGTAAAGACAGGGTTTTGCCATGTTGCCCAGGCTGGTCTTGAACTCCTGAGCTCAAGTGATCCACCTGCCTCAGCCTCCCAAATTGCTGGGATTACAGGTGTAAGCCACTGCACCTGGCCGACATCTTGCTTTGAGCCCAGTGAGACCCATTTTGGACTTGTGACCTCCAGATGTGTGAGACAATACATCTGTGTTATTCAAAGCCACCATGTCTGTGGTAATTTGTTACAGCAGCCATAGAAAACAAACACAATAGCATTGTTTCACTAAGTGCACCATGGTTATATAAGATAATAACAACAGAAGCTCAGTGAAGACCACACAAGAACTCTCTGTGCTATCTTGGGAACGCTTTTGTAAATCCAAACTTATTTCAAAATTAAAGTGTTTTTTAAAGAGGCTAAGATTTGCCAGAAATAAAGCAGGTAAGGCTGTTACTGAACTGAACTGGCCCCATTGGCCCACACTTTGGAAAGCCAAACACTGAACCAAGTTTCTATAGAGAGAGTAGTTTATTGCAAAGCTGCCAAACAAGAAGACAGGAGTCAGCCTCAAATCTGTCTCCCCAGTCTGGGAGTTGGGGCAGGTTTGACAGTCAGAGGGTAATGAGGAATGATCTGAATGGGTCCTGGGTCCTGCTGTCTGGTTTCTGCTTTTTTTTTTTTTTTTTTTTTTTTTTTAGAGTAAGAGTCTTACTCTGTCACCCACGCTGGAATGCAGTGGCACAATTTCAGCTCATTGCAGTCTCTGCCTTCTGAGTTCAAGTGATTCTCCTGCCTCAGCCTCCCAAGTAGCTGGGATTACAGGCACGTGCCACCACACCCAGATAATTTTTGTATTTTTAGTAGAGACAAGGTTTCACTATGTTGGCTGAACTGGTCTCGAACTCCTGACCTCAGGTGATCCGCCTGCCTCGGCCTCTGAAAGTGTTGGGATTACAGGCATAAGCCACCATACTCAGCCAGGTTTCTGCTTCTTAATTCATTCCCTGTTCCTTGGTCTGAGCAATTAGGTCCCGCCTGTGGTTGCCCACTTGGTTTATCTGGGCATGCTCAGGTTACATGACCTTCAACCTGGAAAAACAACTCACAACTTTGTTACACAAATGTGGAGTCAGATGAGTCGGATGCAGTTACAAGACTCATGGTCTGGGTCCCAGGCAGCAGGCAATGGAGACTTCCCCCCGCCAATTCTATCCCACCTCCTTACGACAAGCAGCGCCGACACAGAAACCAGAAAGAAAACCAAGAATTTCCTGAAGGGACTGCCCAAGCGGAACCTAACCAACGGATGATGCACCGGTTTTAAAGAAGAGGCCGCTCCTCTGCAGCAGGGACTGCTTGCCCCTTGCAAGAGAGAAACGGAGTCATTATTCAAAGATTAGAGTTTGAGCAGTAGCGAAGTGGAAAATGCGCTAAACATCTGGCACAAGCTCAACAGGTACTGGTTATGGACAATGATGATGCCCTGCCAGCCCTATGTGGTGTCATTTAGTAACCATAGCAATGGTTTCTAGACATATGTATATATAATATAACATATACACATATATTATATATACACATATATACACATATATTTTTTATATATATATGTGTATATATATATTTTTTGAGACGGAGTCTCGCTCTGTCGCCCAGGCTGGAGTGCAGTGGCCGGATCTCAGCTCACTGCAAGCTCCGCCTCCCGGGTTTACGCCATTCTCCTGCCTCTGCCTCCCGAGTAGCTGGGACTACAGGCGCCCGCCACCTCGCCCGGCTAGGTTTTTTTTTTGTATTTTTTGGTAGAGACGGGGTTTCACCGTGTTAGCCAGGATGGTCTTGATCTCCTGACGTCGTGATCTGCCCGTCTCGGCCTCCCAAAGTGCTGGGATTACAGGCTTGAGCCACGGCGCCCGGCCATATTATATATTATATACACGTATGTTATATATACATATATATACATATGTACACATATATTATGTATATTATATATACATATATACACATATATTTTATATATATATAATTTGTGTGTGTGCGTTGTGTACGTATTCCTTGGATAGAGAAAAGTAGAGTCTTAACAAACTAGATTTTCTATTTTAAAAGTTACCTTATTGCCGGGGACAGTGACTCATGCCTGTAACCCCAGCACTTTGGGAGGCCAAGGTGGGCAGTTGGCTTGAGTCCAGGGGTTTGATACCAGCTTGGGCAACATGGCAAAACCTGTCTCTACAAAAAATACTAAAATTAACCAGGCATGGTGGTGGGTGCCTGTAGTCCCAGCTACTCGGGAGGCTGAGGTGGGAGGATCACTTGAGTCCAGGAGGTTGAGGCTGCAGTGAGCCATGATTGTGCCACTGCACTCCAGCCTGGACAATGGAGTGAGACCTGTCTCAAAACAACAACAAAAAGTCGTATTATAATTATTAAGAAATTAAGCAATTTTACCAAGATTTATTAATCTTGGTAAATCTTACTAATCTGGCTTGGTACCAATGTTACCAAGCAACATTACCAAGATAAAAAAGCATTAACATTAAATTCTAAGCTATTTGCATCACCCAGCCTGCCCTTCAGCATAAGGAATATTACACACTCCATGATTACTTCCACCCCAGGGCCTTCAAAAGGACTCACTCGGCATCGTGCCCCTCCCACCTCCCAAATCTATTCCTTTCGCCCTGACTTATCTTCTGAGCTGAGGGCATCTTCGAATCTCAATTCAACTTCCTCCTCCACCCAGTCCCTCTGCTGGGGTACCTTCCACTGGAACAGAATGTTTCTTTTCACCCAGTTCTGCACTCAAAAGTTTGGGTCACCTTCAAGACCTCTGTCTCCTTCGCTCCAGCCTCTAGGTTGCAGACATCTCTCTGCTGCAGACTCTCATTTTAAACCATCACTCCTGCATCTGCCGCATCCCGTCTGTTCTCTCTGCCACCGCCATGGTCCAGGGACTTATTTTATTTTATTATTTATTTTATTTATTTACTTATTTATTTTTGAGATGGAGTCTCACTCTATTGCCCAGGCTGGAGTGCGGTGGCGCGACCTCAGCTCACTGCAACCTCTCCACCTCCCGGGTTCCAGTGATTCTCCTGCCTCAGCCTCCCTAGTAGCTGGGACTACAGGCGCCCACCACCACGCCCGGCTAATTTTTTGTATATTTAGTAGAGATGGAGTTTCACTGTGTTAGCCAGGATGGTCTCAATCTCCTGACTTCATGATCCGCCCGCCTCGGCCTCCCAAGGTGCTGGGATTACAGGTGTGAGCCACTGCACCTGGCCTGGCCTTTCTTTTCAAACTCTGAACTTGCTACCTCTCTCTTGCCTCTCCCAGCACATGGACAGGTGCACGTGCACACACAGCATGCAATTCCTGGAGACAGTGCCGGACAAAATCAATGGCGGGGGCGGGAGTGGGAGGGGGGAATGCTTTGAGCTCTCAAAGGTGCATTGCCAATTTCTGCTCTGGCGTAGTAACCATTCACTCTCACAGCCCTGGGACACTGGGATGACATTCAGTCACCTCCTCTTCACAAGATGCTAACCTGCTACCTCCTAGACAAGAGAAAGCTCATGAATCACCAAGGGCTGCCTTAGAGGCTGCCTCTCAGGGGCACTGGTCAGAGAAGAGAGACTGTGGCCAGCGAGAGGGTGTCCCTGGGGCCCGTTGATGTAGATAATGCCCACTACCCCCATCTCCAGCCCGCTATGCCCACCCCAGAATGGCTTTCAAAGGGGTGACTCAAGGTCACCTGGCCATGGAGGACTCAGCTCTGCCAAGTGGTACTGAGGCAGCCTGGACGCAGCTTTGCTGAATCAACTCACCCAGCACCCAGCCTCATGGCAAGACACCCAGCAATTCCTGCCTTCTTCCCAACAAGGGTCTTGCTGTCCAAGTCTGACTGCCCCTTGGATAAACGAGAAGCTTGGAACAAGTCCAGACCGGGGTCTCTCTCACAAGCTTCAAAGCCAGACATCAGGTAACAATGCCAACCAGGAAGTTTGCTGAAATGCAGGATCCCCACCGACCACAGCTCAAAACCATAGCAACAGAACCCCTGGGGCTGGACCCTGAAGCTGTATTTTTTACAAGTTCCCCCCAAATATGTCAGCAGGCACAAAGAACTGGGCAGAGGAAACAGCCTGAGCTGCACGGAATTATCTTCCCTTCCTGAAGCCAGATATCCTGGTTTCTTGGCTCATATGACTTTCGGCCATTCATTGCTTGACTTCTCTGGGCCTCAGTTTCCTAATCTGAAATATGGGAGATACTTTTTTGGGGCACATGTAAAAAAACGAAATATACTAAAATGGGAAAGTTCGCTTGTCCTCCTCACAGGGCACGCGATGGGGGAGTGGCTCCCTTCTTCAGTGCCCCGCTGCTCACACCTCTAGGGGAGCATACAGACAGGCAGGCTGTGGGGCTCCCACCCCACGGCAGTGTCTAGGTGTGAATGTTTACAGCTAAAGCCCCAACGGGCGTGTGTTACAGGGTGCTCTTTCAGTTTGCCATCTATAGGCCGCTTGTGTTAGCTCAATTAGACCCCTGCCTTATTGCAAGGACAGAGGGCTTTCTGTATCCCGGGGTTACCTGCCTTGCTGTACTGGAAGAATCGGATCACACGTGGGCTTAGAGAATGAGTGCAAGGTTTTACTGAGTGGACGTAGCTCCCAGCAAATGGAGGAGCCAGAAGGGAGGTGGGTTTCCACTGGAGTCAAGCTGGCCCCGGCTCTCCTCCAACTACCCCAGCCAAACTCACTGTTGTTCTGCTGGCCTGCTGGCGAGCGGGTGCCTGTGGATGTGTTGCTCTGGACTTCCAGCCACCTGTGTGTTTCTTGACTGATGTGCTCCTCTCTCTGTTCAGCTACATGCGTGTCTGCTTGCTGCGGTGTCAGAGTTTTTATAGGCACAGAATGGGGGCACGGCAGGCCAGGGTGGTCTTGGGAAATGTAACTTTTGACAGAAAAGCAAAAAAGCCTGTTCTCGCCCAGGTCCGTGGGGGTGGAGCCCTAGCCAGGGACCATGCCGTCCTCTACCCAGCATTTCCCTTCCCCTCTTCCGTATCATTTAAAGGGACCACACTCTTCCCTTCCCAGCATTCCTGTATCATTGGGAATGATAATAGTTCTATCTCAATGGATTATTTAGAAAATTAACCCAGCATACATAAAAGATCAGTAATTGTTAGGTGTTATTATTGAAGAAACAACTATTCCCTTGCAAACCTTCTTTTTCCCAGAAGCGAAATGGGAAAAGTCATGTACTTCAAAGCAACTACTGTATCTTTTAGAGTATCCAAGCAAGCCCAAGAAACACTCATTTGCAAAAGCAGCTTCATAATGTACCAAGATATTTTACTTTTATTTATTTATTTTTAAAGCTGGGGTCTTACTCTGTTGCCCAGGCTGACCTTGAACTCCTGTGTACAAGTGATCCTCCCACCTTATTCTCCCAAGTAGCCAGCACTACAGCCTAAAATATTTAAAAATAAATAAATAAACAATTACAACTTACTGAGCACCATATATGTGTCAGATTCCACAAACAATTCTGTCTGATGGGTACTATTATTTCCATTTTAAGATAAGGAAGCTTATATCACCAATGGCGAAGTTGGGATTTGAACCCAGACCTCATTTGGGAACACGTGCTATTCTGTCTCCACAAGGCTGGTTCTATTCATTGGCAGGAGCTTCGGAAGCATCCTTGTTTTCCCAGTTATAAATCCACATTAGTATTGCTAGGCAAAATTGGGTTATAGAAGTAAGCCCTGCAGTTAACAGTGTTTTTCCAATATGAGCAAAGAATGCCAATAAGAAATGGCAGTAAATATTTTACAATTTTAACTCATTAATCTTGAACTGAACACATGCCTCCAAGGAAATGATGCTTTACAATTTGTAAAGTAAGAAACATCCTTTCTTAGTAACGATACTTTCACACTCTTTGTGGTATTTGCTTCCATCCCCCCTCGGCTCTGTGATCTGCATCCCCCACTGATTTTGTCAACACCCTCAGGTAGGGTCAGAGTTTAAATTCACATCTCCCGGAAAACAAGTGACCCCTTCGGAGGTGTGACCCAGAACTCCCACTGAACTCAGTTCCTGGGAAAGGAAGGCTGTCTTGATCACAACAACATGTAGCACAGGGCTTTTTGCACAAAGCGAATTCTCAATAGATGTGATTTAAAATAATGCAAATCACTGTTGTCATGGTTTTTCTAAAGATATAAGCAAAATCGAAAGCATCTATTTTGTTCAAGTAGCCTTTCTCTGGAGAATGTTCTCTGAGTTAAAGAAGGGGAAAGGAGGCCAGGTGCGGTGGCTCACGCCTGTAATCCCAGCACTTTAGGAGACTGAGGCGGGTGGATCCTTTGAGCTCAGGAGTTTGGGACCAGCCTGGGCAACATGGTTGGTAAAACCCTGTCTCAACCAGAAATACAAAAATTAGCTGGATGCGGTGGTGCGTGCCTGTAATCTCAGCTACTTGGGAGACTGATATGGAAGGACTGCCTGAGCCTGGGTGGCAGAGGTTGCAGTAAGCTGAGATCATGCTACTGCACTCTAGCCTGGGTGACAGAGCGAGACCCTGCCTCAAAAAAAAAAAAAAAAAAAAAAAAAAAAAAGATAAAAAAGAGGCCGGGGAGATGGGTGGGAAAGGGGCTGTCTCTGACAGTTTGATGAAGAAAACTCAGGATATAGATATATACCCCTTGTTATGGTTAATAGTGAGTGTCAACTTGATTGGATTGAAGGATACAAAGTATTGATCCTGGGTGTGTCTGAGAGGGTGTTACCAAAGGAGATTAACATTTGAGTCAGTGGGCTGGGAAAGGCAGACCCACCCTTAATCTGGGTGGGCACAATCTAATCAGCTTCTATCGCAGTTAGAATATAAGCAGACAGAAAAATGTGAAAAGAGAGACTGGCTTAGCCTCCCAGCCTGTACCTTTCTCCTGTGCTGGATGCTTCCATTTCAGAGGTAAGGCCCTTGAACACCAGACTCCCGTTTCTTCAGTTTCAGAATTCGGACTGGCTCTCCTTGCTCCTCAGCCTGCAGATGGCCCATTGTGGGACCCTGTGATTGTTAGAATTAATACTTAATAAACTCTTTACACACATATATCTGTTCATTAGTTCTGTCCCTCTAGAGAACCCTAATACACCTCTGTACTCATGAACAATAAAAAAGTAACTTTAGGGACTCCAATATTTCTAACAGTTCAGCTTAGCCAATATTTTTGAGGATCCTGCTGTGTACTGGACACTTGAACAGGTGCTGTGGAGCTGAAGATAAATGAGGACTCACTCAAATCCTAACAGAGCTGACTTTCTACTAGAGGAGAAGTACATAAAGAGAGGGTACACAAGGGAGATTTCTAGACATTTCATCTAAGGCAGGCGCATTTCTACTCTGTTATGCTGAAAATTGCTTTGCAATTGCAACCAAATCATCACTTACATAGATTAGTTTTTTTCTAGGGCCGTAGCTCAATTAATGATGTTTGGAAAATAATCTTTTTTTTTTCCATATCACATCTTTCTTCCTAAGTGCCACCACAGTAGCTTGAAACTAATTTTAACAAAGTCTTTCAAAATATTCCACCTTTTGGAGAGAGAGTAAATGGTAATAATAGTTTATTAATCACAGAAAATGTATTTGCATTGTAAATTTGAATTGGTAACTTTGCATAATGAGAAGTTGAAATCGCAACATATACAAGGAGCAAAAAAGCAATTCGAGCCCCAATTTATAACTGAACAGTCATCTTGTCTTTTTTATTTGCTCAATTGTTTACCACTGCCTTCCAGTATTTATTTTAATCCATTTCTCTAAACAGATATTAATAAACTTTAGAACTTCCGTTGTGCCCTTCGCCTAAACACAAGCAAAACAAATTTATCTTCTTCTATTATAATTGACTTATTTTTCCATTATTTGAGTTTGCTTCTCATGAGTTGCATGTGAAGTACGGAATGTTTGCAGGATGTACAATTTAGCCATTTTGGATTGCATCCATTTCTCCAGAACAACACTGATTGCAACATTAATTAAATCATTCTGCAGAGTTTTAAAGCAGAATCAGTGACTGAGCCTTGACCAGAAGGAGAACGAATGCCAGCAGTGGAGGCCTGGGGGTTTCAGAGACAGATTTTCCCACAGAGGCAGGGATGGAGGAGGGAGGCGAAGTGGGTGGGGGAAGCTACAGTCCCACTTCTCTCATGAGGATAGAGGTAAATTCTTGCACCGGCCATAACACCTCAGAGGTAAGGCAAAACTATTAGATAAAATGCACAGATACTGTTCTCTCCACACCCACCCAAGTTTCTTTTAATGTTCTACCCAATGTTCTGTCCAGTGTTTCAGGACTTCTGCCCCTGCCTGCAAAATAATAACACCCATGGCTCTCTCAACTATGCCCTCCCCATTGGTGAGGGAAGGGGAGGTTGGCTTAGAGCTCAGCTTCCCCTGTTAGGGCTTCCTTAGCACTCAGCCAAGCCTATATCCTCAGCTCTCTTCCCTACACAACTTTCCAGTTTAACCGCTTTCCGATAACTCCATGCTCACCTCTTCCATCACTGGAGCTACCATCCCAAGAGCCTTCCAGATACTCCCTAAGCACTATGATCCCCAGGAGACCCCACTGCTGATTAGCGGGAGGCCTGGGAAAGAGCGGCCACAGACAACGAAGTTTCTCCACGACCAGCAAAAGCCAGCTCCTGTGCTGGGCCAGTTTCAGGGACCAGAGAATAAAGCTGGCCGTGAAGCCCTGCAGGTCAATCATTTATGATACTGGGAGAGAAAGAAGACAGGAGAGGGTGCTTTCTGCTTGGCCCATCAGCCTGCCTGAGCCCACAAGGCTGTGAGTCCCTTTGAAATGGCCTTGGGACTCGTCTTTTGACCCTTCTGATCCACAGCCTGCTCCCCTGAAGAGTTCAAGATGACTTTCTGTTCTTAGCATTCACTTATTTGAAACTTGATCATAGGTGGCCTGTGGACAGCTCTTGTCTTATTCTTTAGCTTTTAGATTGTGATTTAACTTTTTCCCATGGGATGTTTGATCTCAGTTCCTTGAAGGCAGAGAAGTCCCTGGTGACAGGCTGCAATCTGGACATGTTGTAGGCATGGCAGGGACTAGGAGAATCAGTTGTTCTTGGGTCTACACCTGCAATGTTAAGATGCACGGCAGGAAGCAGAACAGATGATGGAGCTTTTGTTCTGAGAGCATGCAAACGAGGAGGATGTGAGGCATTTTTTAAAAGATGGAATCCAAATTGATTTTTTTTTTTTTTTTTTTTTTTTGAGACGGAGTCTCGCTTTGTCACCCAGGCTGGAGTGCAGTGGTGCGATCTCTGCTCATTGCAAGCTCCTCCTCCAGGGTTCACGCCATTCTCCTGCCTCAGCCTCCTGACCAAATTAATATTTTACTTAATTATTTGGACACTCTTTTAGACATGCATTATCTAATTTTCTTAACCCTTCACACCATTTTGTATAGGTAGACGCCGTTCAACTACAGGGAAAAGCGGTGCTGACATCACAGGTCTGGACAGAGCTGTCCTTGTGGAAGGGTAATGGTCTGTGATTGCCAGAAGCTGCATATGTCAGCTAATAATCTCTAATTATTAGCTCTCCATCACAGCTAATAATCTTTAATTACTCAGAACACCTGTCCTTGCCTTGCAGAAGTAACAGTTTGTTTCATGGTAATCTCCCGATCTCCCATCATTGACCCTTGGCACCATAAATGGTGTATTCATTCATTTATTCATTATATGTTTACTTAAAACTTACCACTCTATGGGCAAGCACTGAACTAGAAGGTTGGAATACAGGATCATAAAATGCAGCTACTGCCCTCGAGGGGGACTCCTTACAATGGAGTAACAAATAGCTACGTGACAGGCTTGGGTTATAACACAAATGTTCCAGGAATAGAGGAAGACCAGAGAAGGCCTCCCAGAGCTGAACGTAGCATGTGACTTGATTTTTAAAGACGAGTTAGCAAGCCATTAGACATAGAATTGGAAAAAATATTTGAGGCAGAGGGATAGTTTGTGCCAAGACAGGAAGACATGAAAGAGTCTGGAGCAGGCTGAGAAAGACAATCTGTTGGAATGGACTGACTGTTGGGGTGTGTGTGTTGGAAGGAGGGGTTGATAAGCCTGGAGAGGTGGTAAATAATCTTGATGCCATGTCTCCTGTCTATCTTAACCAGTAGATAAGGGGAAAGCAGTTGAGTTTTTTATAGAAATAAAATGATTAGGGTTAGTTTTAGTAGGGTTGTTCTGATGTGAAGAGACAAATAGAAGATGCCATTCTAGAAGCCAAGAAACATGAGTCTTGCCTGCCAGTCAAAGGGAGGGCTAGATTAAGGGAGAGTGAGGCTTTAGAGAAAAACAGGAGTGAGGATGGACAGATCTGGTGCCCTATTGGAAGGGAAGGAGAATTTTGAGGTAACTTTTGGGTGGTAGGGCCCACTTACTGACATAAGGAATACTATAAAAGGGGTTTTTGTTTTGTAATATGCGTAGAGTATAAACTTGTATTTGCACCAATAAATGTTACTCATGACTTGTAACGTTTTAGCATCAGCTCACACTGTACCCCTTCCCGTGAAAATCACACAGTGTCAATTTCATGACTGGTGGCAGTGTCCCATTTAAAGACATCCTGCAGTTATTCAAATCCCTCTCCTCCTCCACATACTTTCCTTTCTCCCACAACAGACTCTCTCTACACAAACTCCTCCCCACTGCGAGACACCAATCAGAGTTCAGACCGAGGGCAAGCATAGACAGTTCTGGCAGCTGCTGCAAGCACAATTTCTATAAAAAGACATTGAGAAAACAATGAGCAATGTTGCCATTTTGCCTTTAATGGAAAAGTGGCCAGTGGTTACAGTAAAAAAAAAAAAAAAAAAAAAAAAAAAAGTTCTTTTACCAAAACAAAATTTTATCCAGCTTCTAGGCAATCACTGAATTTTCAGAAATACACATGTACTTGAAAATCAATCTTTTTATAAAAATAAACTCTGAATGTGTGATTAAAAAGGAAGAAGCCCAGTCTTTTAGCTGCACAAATGCATATTAAAAAGGAGAGGCATCTGTCTGAGTTCACCCCAGTGCAGTGGGGGCTTTGACTTTGGGAGACAGAGCCTGCTTGAAGCGTCTCTTCAGGTCCTGCATGTTGGGAGAGCGGGGCCGAGGGATGATGGAGGCTCTTCTTCTTTCCCCACTGAGGCCGTGCATCTTGCTTACTTCTTTGCAGAGATGCTGAAACACATCACAGACATCTTCATAGTTTTCGCTAGTGGAAATTTCAAGGAACAGGCTGCCCAGCTCATTGGCTAGCTGAATACCGTCCTGTGTCTGCACCTGCCGGGCATGCAAAAGGTCCCCCTTGTTGCCCACAATGATGACAGGGGCTTTAGAGTCAGGGTGGACCTTCCGGATGTGCTGATAAAGGGGTCGGATGGACAGGTAGCTGTTGTAGTCTGTGATGGAATAGACCAGTAAAAAGCCCTCGGCCCACTGCACGCATTTGGACAGGGAATCGACGACCTGGGGGAGACTGTCTTGGATCTGAGAAAACATCAAAATGACATCCAGTCAAGGAAACCCTCAGTGGGAGATAAACTCAAAAACATCAAGGCAACCCTTGAAGAAACACTTGAAAAAGAAATCGCTAAACAGTTTTCAGTTTCCACCCAGCTTCTGCAGAAGCAGGCTTTTGATATGCAAAGAGCAGATTCCCAGGCAAACTCCCTGCCTGGGTTACTTTATTAGCTGTTATCCCTGCATTATTTTTAAACCCCTTGCTTGTCAGGCAGTCTTTGGTGAACCATGGCTGACTGAAGAATGACCTTAAACTAGAATGGCTCAAGTTTTAGGAAACACTAACTCATAATAAACAAAACTTTGAAAATAAGCCAAGATAAATATCTATTCCCAAACCCATAAAAATATTTTTAACATGCACTTCTTAAGAATGTTACAGAAAGAAATTCCTTTCTTAGGGTTCTTCCACAAGACCTTTCCTCTGGAGAAGGGAGTAGCAATTAGTAACTGGTTAATAAACAAGTTACATTCTAGACCCTCTGCCAAGGGGTTATCTGATTGCAATTACTGACTTGAGGGAACAGCCATTAACAGCAGCACTTCAGCAGTGCTTGGCCGGGCGCTGTGGCTCATGCCTATAACCCCACCACTTTGGGAAGCCAAGGTGGGCGGATCACTTGACGTCAGGAGTTCGAGACCAGCCTGGCCAGCATAGTGAAACCACATCTCTACTAAAAAAATATAAATAAATACATAAGTAAATAAATAGTTGGAGTTGTGGCAGATGCCTGTACTCCCAGCGACTCGGGAGGCTGAAGCAGGAGAATCGCTGGAACCTACCAGGTGGAAGTTGCAGTGAGCTGAGATCCAGCCACTGCACTCCAGCCTGGGCAACAGAGTGAAACTCCGTCTCAAAAAAAGCAGAGCTTACCAGGGGAGAAGACTCTCTCCCACTAGAATCCTACCTGTTTTTTTGTTTTGTTTTGTTTTAAATGTCTTTCTCTTTGTTAAAGGTTCCACGGCTACCTCTGGAAGAAATGGTGTGACCTGCCTAAGTAGTGATGGCCCACCAGGGTTGCAAAGTGAAGTTAAGTCAGGTGCTTAAGAAGAGGAGGCTGCTTCTAACCATGCCTCCCCCTTAGAGAGTTTCTAACACCCCAACTACTGGCCCCCCCTGTGGAGAGCCCATTCCTACCTGTAAATGCACAGGTTGGTTTAGATGCCTTGTTCAGACCCCTGCGCCCTGCGTGGGCGCCCTACGTGCTGTGCCCACCAGGGTGGTCTGACGGGTGTGAGTGAGCTGTTTGCCCCTGGCGGTTCTTACCTGGACGCCCCCGGGAGTATCCTGGATCTGCAGGGAGAGCTGGTCCCCCTCAACGTAGACCAGACGTGAATAAAGCTTGCCTGGAGAATGAAGGAGAATTTGCTTTTCAATTCTCAAACGCCCATCCGGAAAAAGAAACACGCAAGCATAAAAGCAGGGAGCGTGAAAGTATTCTCACCTGTATTCGGTTCATAGTCGCCAATGAATCTCTTGGTCAGGAAGCGGACGATCATTGCTGAAAAGGAAATGAGCAAATCAACCGAAGGAGTCGGACAAGCGGGTCAAACCCAGGAACCCCCGACGCCCTGGGGGGAGTGAGGGGCGCAGAACCGTGGGCACTGCTTGCTTCCAGAGGCTCCGCAAAACTGAGGTGCCGCGGGCTCGGCCGCGAGTACGACTGGCGGGACACCTCTCCCGCACCTCATCCCCGAACAGGCGCCAACCCCGCCGAGAGCCCAGGAGTAGATGCCCCAGGGAACGCCGGGGAAGCAGGCCGGGGACTGACCCGGACCCCCGGGCGCGAAAGCAGCCGGGTTCTACCTGCCCCCCGGCCCTCTGCTTCGGCCGAAGCTCCCTGTCTCCGTCCGCAGCGCCCCCAGTGGTCGCGGCCGGAGCCGGAGAGCGAAGCCGCCCCGGGGTCCCCGCCGCACTCACCACTCTTGCCCACGCGGCCGGCGCCCAGCACCGCCAGTTTGATGTCCTTGGGCAGGAGGTAGTCCGAGGAGGACTCGGGGATGGGTGAGAGCAGAAAGTGCCCCGACATGCTGAGCGGCCGCATGGAGCGCGTCCCGCGGTCCGGCGCGCAAGCCGAGCGGACTGGGTCTCGCCGCACCCGGAGCCGGCTCGCCAGCTGGGAGTGCGGGACTAGGAGTCCGGGACCGCGGCGGCTGCCAGCACAGCTGTCAAGACCCGCGGCTTTTAAAGGGCTTGGTGCGCCCGGGAGCGCGGCGGCCGCCCCAGCTCCTCCTCGTCTCCGCCCCTTCCCGGAGCTGACGGGAGGGGCGGGAGCAGAGGCCGCGGAGCTGACTATCGCCGAGGCTGTGCGGTTCGCCGGGCTGCTCGCTGCTTGCGGCTCCAGGCGCTCTGCTGCAGGACTGCGGCTCCGGGGCCCAGACCCTGAAGATACGGCCACCATCCAGAGCGCGCGGGCGGCCTCTAGTCAGGCACTCTGCGAGTCTCCTCACCCCGCAGCAGCCAGCCGGAGTCACTAGACCTGTGGGTGAACTTGAGATGAGTTACGAGTTGGCGAGAGAAGAAAGAAGAAAAAGTGCGATCAGCTGGATGTTTCTGCAACAATGGGAGAGACCGATTCCTGTAAAACGTTGCCCTTTTTGTTTTTAAAACGTGCTAAGGCGGTGGGCGCGGTGGCTCACGCCTATAATCCCAGCACTTTGAGAGGCCGAGGTGGGCAAGATCACCTGAGGTCAGGAGTTCAAGACCAGCCTGGCCAACATGGCGAAACGCTGTCTCTACTAAAAATACAAAAATTAGCGGGGCGTGGTGGTTGGCGCCTGTAGTCCCAACTACTCGGGAGGCTGAGGCAGGAGAATCTCTTGAACCCGGGAGGCGGAGGTTGCAGTGAGCCGAGATGGCACCACTGCACTCCAGCCTGGACCGCAAGAGCGAAACTCCGTCTCAAAAAAAAGAAGAAAAGAAAAGAAAAGGTGCTAACGGATGACGTTAATATGGGAAAAGGGAGGGCGGGGGCAAGAGCTCTGAATTAGTATCAGTGGAGGCAACTGCAGTTACTATGACCTTGCTAGGGATAGATGAAGTCCCCTTAGGGGCAGTGATGGTTAGCAGCTCAGTATCCATTACCAGCCCCTCTTCTGCAGGCAGGGATTGCACTGGCTCATTCCTGAACACTCATGAGCACTCCACCGGCTGGCGGCCCTGGCTCTCCACTAACTATCCATCATTAATACTATCCTATGTGCTTGAGTCATGCATTTGCTTCATTATCCAAGTATTTACTTCTAGGTGTATGGTGGGGTCTAGGGTGGGGTGGGGGGCAGTGTGAGGAACAGGACACAAAAGAGAGCTATGGACTGGTTCTTGGATTTCCGGAGCCCACCAGAAACAGCACGGCAGAAGCCTGAGGACTTTAACCTTGAACAGTTAGAAGACTTTCTGGCTTCTGGCCTCCTGTGTTCCAGTCTCACCTAATTGCCTATTAGACAGCCCCACCCTTATTCACACCTTTCTCTACCCTGGTTGTACCAGTTTTTGCTGCATGACAAACCACACCAAACTAGATGGTTTAGAACAACAATCACTTACAGTTGTTGAGCCCTTTGGTGCATCTGCAGGGAGCTTCCAGGTTCTGGAGGTGGGGGCTGGCTGCCCTTGGATAGCCTTACTCATGTCTGGCAGCTGTTGGCGTCATGAGGGAGGGTAGTGACTGAGTTACGTGTCTCTTTTCAGCAGGTTGGCCAGGGCCTACCCTCATGGTAGCTGAGCAGAGTTCCGAGAGAGTGGGTGGAAATGGACAAGGCCTCTTGAGACCCAGGCCTTGAGGTCGAACCCATCCCTTCCTGCTGCATTCTGTTGGTCAAAGAAAGTCATGGGGCCAGCCCAAATTCAAGGAATAGGGAAATGCACTCCACCCCTTTGTGGAAACAGCAGAAGAGTCACATGTGAAAAGGGCAAGGAAGCAGAGAGTGGTGGAGAATGGGGCCCATTTTTGTAATTGACCATGCTAATGAATGTGTCTCCATCCACCCAGTGGCCCAAGCCTGGGAGACATCCTTGAGTCTACCCACTCTCTCACTTCCACATTGATTAATCACCAAGTTCCATCATTTCTCCTCCTATATTTCTTCGTGTCTCCCTCTCTGTATCCCTACTGTTCTCATTTCTCATCTGCAGAATTCTGAATAATCCTGAAGTAAACTAGACTAGATGGTTTCTTCAGTTTACATGTTCCTCCCTTGGAGAAGCCGTCTCTGATCACTGCCACTGTCCCCACCCCTATCTTGCAGTTACTTGCTCTCAGGGCACTGATCTCAACTATCATTACTTTCTGGTAGAATGTTTGTTTCATGTCTGTCTCCAGGAGGACAGGGACTCTAGCTTGTGACTCGAGTACCCAGCACATAGTGGCACCTGGGACTGGCAAGGTCCTTAATAAATGTTTGTTCACTGGCTGACTTTCCAAATGAATGAATGAATGAATGAATGAATGAATGGTGTCTTCAGTGTATGAACTGGAAAATATAGAAGTCATGTTTCTGACCATTTTCCCATTGCCTTGGTTTTGAGAGCAACTTGCTCTCAGGAGGACGTGTGCTGGGAGATGTCCTGAGATAAACTGCCATATTTAAGTTGTACTGACTTTTGGCTGTTCATAAGGCAATTTTCTCTGTTAAACTGCAGTTTAACTGGAAAGACTTGAAGCAGGGCACCTTCCTCCCTGATGGGGGAAAAGGCACCATAAAGACAATGGTAGCTGTATATCTGTATCCATGCCTACGCATTTCTATTATCTTTTTAAAACCACTTCAGCATGCCTGTTATATTGGTTGCAACTGGATATATATATATATATAGGGAACAACTGGAAACTTAAGTTCCAGGGTCACGTGCAGCTCTGTGATGGGGGTCTGGGCTGTTGTCTCTCAGATTCCCTTGACTTCTCCTTCATAGATGCAGGGTGGCTCCCGCAGCATCCTCACCCAAACAGGAAGGGAAGGAAGTATTCTGTTAGTTGTTCTCTTTAATTATGAAATAAAGCAGTTCTCACAAGAACTCAGCAGACTTTCTCTTACATCTCACTGGCCAGAACAAACTGGGAAAGATATTACTCAAGTATCTAGCAAAGAATGGGATGGCCACGACTAGTTTAGACAATCATGATTCCTCCCTCTAGCTGGACATACCACCACCCCCATTCAAAATGAAGAACTCACAGAGAGAATGATTGCCAAGGAGATCGGCCATAAACCCTATTCCCCTTCCTGGAGTGAAAATCCAGCACTTTCAAGGGAAGAGTCCTTTCTTGGTGGAATGTTGCATATCTCTGTCTCTCTTCACCTCCTTCTCTGTTTTACATTCCCAGTCTGGAATAAGACCATCGTAGCTTAAGGTCTGCCAATAAGGAAGATTCCTAAGACTGTTCTCTGCCCAGTGATAATTATGTTCCACTTTGCAATTACATTGCACCTTTGCTCAGAAGAGTTCAACATGTGATTTCATTCTCCTTGGAAGAGCTCTTTGCATTTATAACTGTATAAAATAATCCATGACCTTCTAGTGAAGACAATAAATGACTGAACTGTAGAATTATAAATAGCCTTGTCTAAACCGTTGCTGCTTGTGTTCTGCCATTTCATTTTAAATTTGTGTCCAGCGTTATGTAAAACTGTGGTGCAACCAATATAACAGGCATGCTGAAGTGGTTTTAAAAAGATAATAGAAATGCGTAGGCATGGATACAGATATACAAATCTGTGGGTGTTCAGAATGAGTATAAAGGCCAGAGTTTGGTAATATGCAAATAATAGCAGTCTTGGGAAGTTATTAACTCTTTCCCAGTCAAATAAAAGCTTGAATTCTAGTCACCAGGCAAAACTTTGCCAAGGGTCCCCATCTTGTTCACAAACAACTCCCCCACCCCAGCCATAACCCAACATCAACTCCCTTTCCTGTATATCCTAAGTCCTCGACTACTGAGTTTACTGGAGCCTCAGAGCCCCTGCCTTTGAGGTGCTCTCCCTAAACAGGAATCACGGCTCTGTCCTCTACCAGTTCCCTACTTTACTTCAACTCAGCTGGCAAAATTACTGAAAATTGACTCTGTGAGGCTCTGTGATAAGTGCTGGCACAGAACACAAAGAGCAGTGAACATTTACTAAGACAGCAAAGTATAACACACTCCTGCCTGCCTTCACAGACATCCCTGTAGTGAAGAATTTACCAAATTCACTATTATTTATAACTGCTGAGTTTACCAAGAAAATTCTAAAATATTATCTTAATTTTTAATTAATCCTGTGAAACAGGTGAATATCCTCTAAATTGTGGTTTAGACAAATTGAGTAACTTATCCAAAGTCATACAGCCATATAGTGGTGCAGGCCTCAAGCCCTCTGAGTTTTAATTCTGGCACATTCCACAGGTATAGAGGGCAGGATACAGAGCCGGGCACAGTGGCTCCCACCTGTAATCCAGCACTTTGGAAGGCCAAGGCAGCAGGATTGCTTGAAGCGTTTTCGACCCTGTCTTTACAAAAAGAGAAAAAAGAAAGAAAAAAAGGAGGAAAAAAGGGAGGGGAAGGAAGGGGAGGGGAGGGAAGAGGATGGATGAAGGGAGGGAGGGAGGAACGGAGGGAGGGAGGGAGGAACGGAGGGAGGGAGGAACGGAGGGAGGGAGGGAGGGAGGGAGAAAGAAGGGGAGGGGAGCAGAGGGAAGGGAAAAGAAAAATTAGCCAGGCATGGTGGTGCACACCTGTTGTCTCAAGTACTCGAGATGTGGTGGGAAAATTGCTTGAGCCCAGGAGATTGAGGATGCAGTGAGCTATGATCATACCACTGCACTCCAGCCTGGGCAACAGAACAAGACCCTGTCTCAAAAAGTTCAAAATTCAAAAAAATAAATACAAAATAAAGCAAGCAGGTTGTAGAACACTGTGTTGATAATGGAAGGCCAGAGCAGGTCAGGATGCAAACTCCAACAGAGCTGCCACAGGGAGAGTTAGGTCTGACCCAAGTATCAGGGAAAGCTTCAGGGAGGCATGAACTGGGCTGCAAGTGTGAGTCACGTGTGATCGGTGGAAACCAGGGAAGGGCCATGTCAAACTGAGGGAACAGCATGCGCAAAACCATGAAGGTACATGGCAAGTGTGAGGAACTCTGAGTAGTCTCAACAGTGAGAAGGATGTGGTAAGTGACCCAAAAGGCTGGGAACCAGACTGAATGGCATGCTAAAAAGTTTACTGAGGGGCTATGGAAAGCCATTAATCATTTGAGAAGGAGGAGAGCTCCTTCTACAGTTGTTTCTCAGGTTATCTGTAGGGCGTTAGTTCCAGGACACACTGAGGATACCAAAATCCAGGGATGCTGAAATCCCTGATATAAAAAGAGTGTCGTATTTTCATATAACTTATGCACATCCTTCCTACTTTATTTTTTGAGACGGAGTCTCACTCTGTCGCTCGGACTGGACTGCGGTGGTGGTATGATCTCGGCTCGCTGCAACCTCCGCCTCCCAGATTCAAGCAATTCTCCTGCCTCAGCCTCTGAGTAGCTGGGATTATAGGTGTGCGCCACCATGCCCGGATAATTTTTGTATTTTTAGTAGAGACGGGGTTTCACCATGTTGGCCAGGCTGGTCTCAAACTCCTGACCTCAAATGATCCACCCACCTTGGCCTCCCAAAGTGCTGGGACTACAGGCATGAGCCACTGCGCCCGGCCCTTCCTTCCTACTTTAAATCATATCTAGATTACTTATAATACCTAATAAAATGTAAATGCTATGTAAATAGTTATACTGTATTGTTTAGGGAATAATGACAAGCAAAAAGTTTGTACATGTTCAGAACAGATGCAATTTTTTGTCCCAATATTTTCCATCCCAGCTTGGTTGAATCCATGGATGCAGAACTCACAGATATAAAAAGAGCAGATCGCACATACAACAGTATGAGTACTAGGAGCTTACAAATAATAGAATATGGGCCTGGTGCGGTGACTCTTGCCTGTAATCCCAGCATTTTGGGAGGCCGAAGTGGGAGAATCCCTTGAGCCCAGGAGTTCAAGGCTGCAGTGAACCGTGATTGTGCCACTGCACTCCAGCCTGGGTGACCCTGTCTTAAAAAACAAAAACAAAACAAAACGATATGGTCTCTGACCTCAAAGATCTTAGAACTGTTTACTTACTCATCTCCCATGAGCAACTAATTTAATCTGAACCTCTCTTCCTTCTTAGGTGGAACCAAAAAAATCCAGTCATCTTCACTTGAGCTAAGCTATCATCTCATTTTATAGAGACAGTAAAGAGTATTCCACTTATTTTCCAATCCAAATGATTTCCATAAATCCGAGTCTTGCTGGAGAAGTGTGTAAGACAGCATTTGTGTCCCTCTTCCATTAGTGGTTTTGTGTGGTGGCCTGTCAACAGCTCCTCGCCATACGCGGCTGTTTGAAAAGAATCACAGTGCAGAGCCTCAGCTGCTTATTCACTCTTCTGCGCACATTTTCTACCTCAGCAACAGCAGCTGCAGCTGCTGCCTCACTGTTATTATTCATAACCTAGCAACTGGTTGAACAGATTCTGTGGAGGATTTTTACTATCAATTTTTTTCTAATGGGAGCTAGGGTGAAGAAATATGCTATAAACACTCATTCCAAATAAATCCAACCCAGTTTTAAATCTTTTGTCTTGTGCACAAAAAAGAATTAAGATAAACCTACCTTGTTCATATTTTAGGAATTTACATTTTAGCAAATTTTCCATCCTACTACAGAGAAATGCTAATACTACACAAGAGGGAATATGGAAGAGGTAAGAACCTGAGTGTGTGTTTCTGCCACAACATTCAGAAGAAAACTTCAAAAAAGAGGGTGATATATTTTATCTAACCCTTTGAGACTGGTTTCAACTGAAAAATAGAAGGCCTTAAAAGATACCTGGTTAGAACGGAACAGACTTGAGGTCAAAGTTCAAGGAACCACACAGCCTCACTTACAATCATGGCTATTACTTAAAAATAGGGTGAAAAAATTTATAGTTAGGATATTTTTCTTCATTTTCACTGACGTGTAAGAAGGGAAATCGGACAGTAAGAGGTTAATTTATAAATGCACAATCTGTGGTGGTTGCTCAGGACCTGCATTTCAAAGCAGACATGTAATCTTATCAGCACACACACACACTACTCAAAGCTTGGAGGTTTCAATTTAATTATCTCCCCACTTATAAAACCTAATCTGCAGGACATCCAGATGGAGCTGCCCAAGAGGGAGATGGAACTACAGATCTCGGGCTTCAGAGAATGTGAGCTCTGCAACTGAGTCTCAAGTATCAGAGAAGACTAAAGATGTAGACCAGTGGTTCTCAAACTTGAGCGTGTATCTTACTCACTCAGAGAGCTTGGTAAATACAAAGTGCTGGGCCCCATCCCCAGAAGTTCAGATTTGGCGGGTCTCGGGCAGGTCTGCATTTTTAACAAGGTCTCAGATGATGCTGATGCTGCCAGCTGGGAGACCATACTTTAAGAACCTCTGGCTTAGATAACCCAGGAATAATTTATAAAGAAGGGAGAGACAAACGTGGAACATCTAGGAGGGGCCCAGAATGAGGATAGAAGGGGGTCAGATAGGGAGAAGAAACAGAACCCTCTGCAAGAGAAAAAATTTGTTACTCTGTCAATTATTATGTGGCTAAGATTAAATTGGGAAAAAGTATCTACATTTGTTAATTAGCAAGCTTTTGGTAACCTTTAAGAGTACAGTTTCATCACAGTGGTGGAGGCGGAAGCCAGATTTGCAGTGGGCGACCAGGAAATTTAGCTATGAAAGGGAGGAGGAAGGCACAGGAAGGGCTGCTTGGTTTATTTGCTGGTTTTTGCAAGTCTGCAGGCTGAAGTTAAAAAAACCAGCAAGTTGGGCTGGGTGCAGTGGCTCACGCCTGTCATCCCAGTACTTTGGGAGGCCGAGGCGAGCAGATCATGTGAGGTCAGGAGTTGGAGACCAGCCTGGCCAACATGGCAAAACCTCGTCTCTACTAAAAATACAAAAAAATGAGCTCGGTGTGATGGCAGGCGCCTGTAATCTCAGCTACTCAGGAGGCTGAGGCAGAACTGCTTGAACCCAGGAGGCAGAGATTGCAGTGAGCCGAGATCACACTACTGCATAGACCAGGATAATCAGTGAAACAAAAGGGCAGAAGCAAGAGCCCTGTCAATATCAACTCTTTCCTCTGGTCTCCTTTTACCCTCCTGGATACCTGTTTTGCCTTACTTTATGAAGAGATTTAGGTCTTACTGCTCCTCCTATACTGTCACCTCCTTAATAAGGCTTTATGGTATCTCTCTTTTCCCTTCATTCCACAGTAGAGTAGGTACCAGTAAACATCCCCCACAGGCCAGGTGTGGTGGCTCACGCCTATAATCCCAACACTTTGGGAGGCCGAGGTGGGCAGATCACTTGAGCCCAGGTGTTCAAGATAAGCCTGGGCAATATGGTGAAACCCCATCTCCACTAAAACACAAAAAACTAGCTGGGTGCGGTGGCATGCTCCTATAGTCCCAGCTACTCAGGAGGCTGAGTCAGGAGGATCACTCAAGCCCAGGTGTTTGAGGCTGCAGTGAGCCATGATTGTGTCACCGTACTCCAGTCTGGGTAATGAGGGAGACACTATCAAAAAAAAAAAAATTCCCCTAAAGTATCTATAGATATAAGTTGATAAAAACTCAGACCACTAAACATATATTGGATAAGGTATAGAAAATGAAGAAAGTCTGTATTTATAGGATATTAAGAGACAATCTTGATAAAATTCGAGCAGAGGCTGACTAAAGGGGACAAATCATGGGGAAGGATGAAGGAAAAGCATTCCTTCATAGCATGACACGCTCCTTCAAAAGCATTCCTTCATATTTTGTACTTCAACTTACAAAAGCCCTCAGGCACAAATGCATTTGGCATTTTAAAAGACACAGCAAGGAGGCTCATGAAATTGGATCTGACTTTGGGGCAGGAAGTGGTACAAGACTAGGTCGCAAAGGTAGCTACAGGACAGATAATGAAGGATTTTGTAGGCCACGATAACTGTCAGATTATAAATGGTATTCAAAGCTATGAGGCTTTAGGCTTTAGCCTCCTAGCTTTGAATCTCACCTGGAGTATAAAAGTACTCCAGTATTTGGAGATCAGAAAGACGGAACCAGCAAAGACCGCAGACCAGGTAAAAAGAAACCAGGAGAGGGTTCCAGAAGCTAACTGAAGCCAAACTCAATAATAAACATTTTCTCTCACCAAAGTAGCAAAGATTAAATTAAAATAATCAATGCTGATGAGAATGCTGAGACAAGCATGTTCTCTGGAAGGTGGAGTGCAAACTGGTATAACCCTTTGGTAAATCAATTCATCAAAGTGAACCAAGAATTTGAAAAACATATATTCTTTAACCCAGTATTGTGCTTGCGAGGAAATCTATTTTTGAAGACTAATCCAAAATACTAAAATTTTACGCATATTCATAGTATTGCCACTGATTGTTTTAAAAATTGCTATGCTGTACATCACATAGGAAGAGTTCATTTTCTGAGTATCTGCGCTAAGGATAGTAGTTCCCCTAAGCCAATCTGGCATGTCATCCTTCTTTCTCTCATGTCCAACTTTATTTGCCCCTTTGAATTGACACCTCATATCCCCATTTCCTTGTTGACAAGTCACAATTTACTTATTTCACCTGGTTGTGTTACAACATGAAATAGGCCCTAAGTGCACAACGGGTCTCCAGGAATCATTTTATCCAATCCCTTATACTCAGGGAGGTGACACCACTTTACTGATGAGGCAACAAAAAGTGAAGGGAACATGACTTGTTGGAGAACGAACAAAACAATGTTTAAGGTCTCCTGATCTTTGCACGTTACGTGGGAGATTTAACAAGTCTACACACTCATATGCAAAATGGTTACGAGTCCTCAAAATTCAGAGAAACACTATAGTTTTGTAAAGACCGAACACAGACAGATGCATTTTTTTTAAAGAGCAGTCTTTTTCTCATTATCCTCTCATTAATTCGAAGAGTATTTGCTGAATGCTTACTATTTTCCAGGCACGAAGAGTCCCTAAACTCAGGTGTAGTGGGGACGACTACGAGTTAAAACACGTAACAGAAGTTACGGGAACAAAGATGTGGGGGATTTTATTACAACCAGAAGTATCTTTCTTCTGTCTGATTCAAAGAGCTTTCTTCATTCCTCTCCTTAAAATACTTGCAACAGGGAAGGCATCATCTATGAGATAATACAGGGTGAGTGCTGAGGGACACACAGGAACTCATCAAGTGACCAAAGGAAAGCCTAAGTGTTGCAGGCAAAGGCAAGAGCATGTGCAAAGAACTTGAAAAAATCTATTTTCCTAATACCTAAAGCATAAAGAAGGCAGTAACAGGAAGTGAAAGGGAAAACAAGCAGAAACCAGATTACAAAGGTTCGCATACATCATGATGGAATCACGTTTGCACAAACTCATCCAAATGTCTAAACTCATCAAACTGTACACATTGAAGGTGCAGTTCTTTGTTATCAATCATACCTCAACAAAGCTGTTACAAAAAATAATGTGGTCTTCCGGACACTATCTGGCACCCACCCACACACTAACTTATTGGAGTCTTCAGGGATCCACTTGGTAGTCAAACAGCACGGCGAATAGAGGAACTCTTTGGCATAAGAGGATCATGGGTTCAAGTACCAGCTCTGCTACTTTCTGGCAGTATGACCACTGGTGAGTTATTCCCCCTTCTTTAGTTTTTTATCTTACTCATAAAACATGGTAGCCCTCACATCTCAAAGAAGCCAGGAAGATGAAATAGATCAAGTGGTCAACAAATGTTGTCAGGCATATAATATCAATTCATTAACGAAGAGCTCAACTTTATGTACGTATCTCTCAAGCAGATAAATGGTAAATAGGGATATACCACACCCGCTCCCCCACAAAAGGGGGGTCACATATACTCTTAAAACCTAAATATTAGTAAATTCTAGATTCACTGCAAAGCAATGACTTAATTTTGGACATCCAAAATACTCCTGGCAGGCTTCTGTGTCCAAACAATGCAAAATTCTCAATTAGCAGCAGATCTATGAAACAAAAGTTGGTAGTTACTGAATATTCACCATAACATCATGATATGTGCTTTGTAAGTATTCCCATCTAACCCTCAAAATCACCTTTTTAGGGGCACTTTTATTATCCCCTTCCAGGTAAGAAAACTGAGTCATGTCGGTCAATTTGTAATGTAGTAACAAATGAGTAAATGTGGAGTCTGGAAGCTGCTTTAATGAAGGGAACAAGGCAAGTGTGACTAAAGGGACAGGGTGTGATGACTTCTACTAGATGCACGGCTGAGCCATGAACTATTATTGGAAAATACACAGGACTAATGAGATTATGTTTACATGCAAGTCTCCACTACTAGAATGTGAATCCTTAGGGGCAGTTATTCAGCTTCATATCCAGCTGTGAGGGATCCCCAAGCAGTACATATCACCCATCTCACTTCATTGGGAAAAACTCAAGACCACCACCTAGACTTTTCTCCATTCAGAACATTAAAAAATATTTTTTTGAGACAGGGTCTTGCTGTTACCCAGGCTGGAGTGCGGTGACAGCAATCATAGCTGACTGTAGCCTTGACCTCCTGGACTCAAGTGATCCTCCCAACTCAGCTTCCCAAAGTGTTGGGATTACAGGTGTGAGCCACTGCGCCCGATAGTTCTTAACACTTAGTAAATATGACTAGGTCTTTGCCTTACACAGCCTCACCCCGAGAAGGTAGCAATAAGAATGACTGTGTACAATCTCAAAGGTTGGATAGAATCGATTTGGGGATGAAATGGACTTAATGCCTGTCAGCAAGATTGGCGAGGATACGTTTCAAGGACCCATGTTTGTTAAGTAAACGTTTCCAATTGAATGGTATTGTTTTAATATGTCCTCTCCAAAATTCATGATGAAACTTAATCCCCATTGTTGCAGAGAAATTGCCATAAGTCATGAACCGCTGGTAGAAATGTAAAATGGTAGAAAACGCTCTGGAAAACAGATTAGCAGTTTCTTAGAAAGGTAAACATGCAACTACCGTAAGACCCAGCAACTGCACTCTTGGACGTTTATCCCAGAAAAATGAAAACTTACATTCACACAAAAACCTGTACATGAATTCTCGTAACAGCCTTAAAAACAACAGCTAACTATTGGTAATAACCCAGATGTCTTTTAGCAGGTCAAATGACTAAACAAACTGTGGTACGTTCATACCATGAATTGTACTCAGCAATAGAACTACACACAATACGTGAAACAACTTGGATGCATCTTCAGGGAATCATGCTAAGTCAAAAAAGGCAAAGGGACACATCTAACTTACATGATCCCTGTCATTTCCATTCTTGAAATGACAAAAAGAAATGAAGGCTAGCTTAGTGCTTGCCAGGGATCGGCGGGGGAAGAGGTGGTCTGACTACGTAAGGCAACACGAGGTATCTTGTGGTGTTAACTGTTCTACATATTGACTTTATGCTTTTTTTTGAGTCTCTCTTGATTCTCCTGCCTCAGCCTCCAGAGCAGATGGGAGTACAGGCACTCACCACCACGGCTGGCTCATTTTTGTATTTTTGATACAGACAGGTTTCACCATGTTGGCCAGGCTGGTCTTGAACTCCTGACCTCAAGTGATCCACCCACCTCAGCCACCCAAAGTACTGGGATTACAGGTACGAGTCACCATGCCCACCTATTATCAGTATCTTGACTGTGAAACTGTACTACAGTTTTGCAAGATGTTATCATTGACAAACAGAATACAGTGTACAAGGAATCTTTATTATTTATAACTCCATGTATATCTGCAATTATCTCAAAATAAAATATTCAATTAAAAAAAAAAGGAACTCCCATTGTGGAATTATCAAGAGGTAAGTGAAGGCCAAACCTTCATACGATACCAAACCTGCCAGCATCTTTATCTTGGGACGTCAGAGCCTCCAGAACCACCACATAAGCTTCTACTGCTTACCCAGGTCTGTGGTATATTGTTACAGCAAGACAATGGCCTAACACAAATGCTATTACCACTATTATTTTCTGAGTTCTGTTTCATGCATGGTCAAAGCAATCCCGAACTAGTATATAACACACAAATGGATACTTTAAACAATGTGTTTTTTTTAGGGTTCAAAAGCAAACTCTGGATCCTGAGCTTAACTGTAATGCAACAGATTATATCCCACTTATTTTTGTAATTTATTTTATATGGCCTGACACAGTGGCTCATGCCTGTAATCCCAGCACTGGGAGGCCGAGGCAGGTGGATCACGAGGGCAGGAGTTCGAAACCCGACTGACCAACATGGTAAAACCCCGTCTCTACTAAAGATATAAAAATTAGCTGGGCATGGTGGCACGCGCCTATAATCCCAGCTACTCAGAAGGTTGAGGCAGAATCGCTTGAACCCAGAGGGTAGATGTTGCAGTGAGCCGAGATCACACCATTGCACTCCAACCAGGTTGACAGAGCAAGACTGTCTGAAAAAAAAAAATTACTTTATCTCTTCCTTGATGATTTAAGACTATCTTCAAACCAGTACAAATATTTCATACATAATACCTGGCCATTTTCTAACCAACTGAGTAATCTGTTGCACAATAAGCTACCTTACATCCTTCAGCAAGGAATACATTAAATTTGAATAGGAAAGACATTACATAATGAATTAGGACACAACTAAAATTTGCTTTAAGTATTTCTTTGGGGGAGAGGACACCACACTTCTACTCAATGAAGAGAAACATTTTTCAGCCCAGAGGTCTTTTATTTGTTTTTTTTTTTTAACACCTATTATGCCATGAATTCATAGGGAATAGGTTCCAGCAGCTCAGGCTCCTTCCCATTGGTTCTCACAAAGTGTGCTTCTCTGGGTGGAGCAGGCTATTAAAGGAAAAAAAGGGGAATGAAATAATTACGTGAAGTGTTAAATCTCAACCTTAAAGTGCTCTCAGGACCAATGAAATATACACCAAATTCTCACCTGGCGCTTCAGTTGAACCCAGGTACCTTTCTCTTTGGCTTCTTTCTTTTTCTGATCATTTTCCTTCACGCGTTTCAGGAAGCTATCTCTGCTCTTAGAATGCTTAATGTGCTCAATACGTACATTAATTCTCTTGGCAAGAATCTTGCCCCTGAACAGAGCAGAAATTCTTGTAAATGCTTTATCAGAAATGTAACAGAAATATAGAAAACTTTTTGCAGTTTCATTTATTAAACAAACCATGAACCTTTTATCCAGATACGACAAATCAAAAAAGTATGGCTTGATTACTTTACAATCAATTATTTAATCATATCAGAAGCCTTGCAGAGAACATCCCTACTTTTAACTCTCTTTGATGAGATGACAGCCTCTTAAACTCTAGTAATCTAACCCAAACCAGATTGCTAATAAAATTTAAAATTTTCTCTTTTTATTCTACAAAAACTGCTGGGCCGGGCGCGGTGGCTCACGCCTGTAATCCCAGCACTTTGGGAGGCCGAGGCAGGCGATCACGAGGTCAGGAGATCAAGACCATTCTGGTTGACACAGTGAAACCCCATCTCCACTAAAAATACAAAAAAATTAGCCGGGCATGGTGGTGGGCGCCTGTAGTCCCGGCTACTCGCGAGGCTGAGGCAGGAGAATGGCATGAACCCAGGAGGTGGAGCTTGCAGTGAGCAGAGATCCAGTCACTGCACTCCAGCCAGGGTGACAGAGCAAGACTCTGTCTCAAAACAAACAACAAAAAAAACTGCTTGGTAACAAACTGTGTTAAGACTTTCCAATACATCTGTTTCAATTTGTTTCCTCTGACAGGATACAAGACAAACACTCAGTTTGCCTGAGTTTTAAAAGGATTATTTCCTTTGCCCCACTTGAATGACCAATAAAGACATAAGTCCAATTGGCAAAGTGAAAAGGGGGTATGAGGGAATACCGGTTGGCTGCAAAGAACTACAACACTACTTACTTAACTTGTTTGTTTACAACAATGCCAACAGCATGCTGGGTAACGTTGTAGACTCTCCCAGTTTTGCCATGGTAACACTTGTGGGGCATTCCTTTTTGAACGGTACCCATTCCCTGTTAAAGAGACAAATATACCAGCATTTCCCTTTCCTTTAAAAATCTGACTTTAAGTAACTAAGATATTCTAAGATTTCCTTTAAATGGCAACTCAAGAGCTTTCAGAGCCGGTGAAATGTGTTTTTCACATTGCTTCAAGCAATCAAAAAAAACCAATCATCATTAAGCTCTAGAGTGCCAGGATACATTTAAATACAGACCACAGAACACAGCTTTCACTACGAGGGTTTTTAATCATAGTAACGGTAATCTTCATCAATAGTTAAACTTTGCACTAAGGCATTCCCTTCCAACGTGACAAACTCATAATTTCCCACCCTACCACCAAATTTCCACTTGTTAACTCCAAGCAGGTGATGAGGAAAATTTAAATTCTGCTAAGAACAGCACTTGAAAAAATCCATTCTAGGCTGTGCGCGGTGGCTCACACCTGCAATAATCCCAGCACATTGGGAGGCTGAATTGGGCGGATCATCCGAGGTGTACGAGGCCAGCCTGACCAACATGGAGAAACCCCATCTCTACTAAAAATACAAAATTAGCCAGGCATCATGGCACATGCCTGTAATCCCAGACATTTGGGAGGCTGAGGCAGGAGAATCGCTTGAACCTGGAAGGGAGGCGGAGGCTGAGGTGGGATCGTGCCATTGCAGTCCAGCCTGAGCAACAAGAGTGAAACTGTGTCTCAAAAAAAAAAAAAAATCCATTCTGTACTCTTACAGATGCAATATACACTAGTATTTGAATTCCTACACTAGATTAAATCCAACTTTTCTAACTTCGTAGTGTTATTTTCCCAATTTTATGTTTACCTTGATGTCTACGATATCACCTTTCTTATAGATTCGCATATACGTGGCCAAAGGAACAACTCCTGCAAAAATAAATTTGGTATAGTGAATACTAAGGCTAAAAGTCTAGAGTAAAAGAAATGAAATCTCACTAGCTTTTAACACATCATTTTTGATGGTTACATGCTTAATATCTTGCCAATGGATAATTTCTCCCGAAAGCAAAATCAGCCTACTAAATTACAACCTTTCTCCAAAGTTTAATCTTGCATCAATATTTAGTCACAAAATTATCATATAAACTTCATGCTTATTTATCACAAAATAAGTTGGGTAGACGCTAGTTATTTAATGCTATTGATACACATTCTCTGAACTACAACACATGTTGAACACAACAGAACACAAATGTGTGCCATGCTTCTCTCAAGGAAGGTAAACCTACTTACCATGTTTTCTAAAAGGCCTAGAGAACATATATCGGGTGCCTCTCCTCTTTCCCTTTGTGTTCGTCATTTTGGCAAATTACTGAAACCAGAAAGCGTAACAGTCAAATGCAAATGAAAATTGGCATTTGCCCCAAACCCCTGTAATTTCAAATGTTCGCATGTCAGTAGCAAAGTGAGAACTGCAAACTGAAAGCTGAGTCACCAAGCAATTAGTTCTGTTGAAAGGTTAAAAACCCATTATTTTAGCAAGTTAAGATATTTTGGCAAAACTGTCCAAGTTCTACAATATCAAAACTCTTAAGCAGCAGAACTTTTTTTTTTTTTTTTTTGAGACGGAGTCTCGCTCTGTCGCCCAGGCTGGAGTGCAGTGGCCGGATCTCACCTCACTGCAAGCTCCGCCTCCCGGGTTTGCGCCATTCTCCTGCCTCAGCCTCCCGAGTAGCTGGGACTACAGGCGCCCGCCACCTCGCCCGGCTCGGTTTTTTGTTTTTTTTTAGTAGAGACGGGGTTTCACCGCGTTAGCCAGGATGGTCTCGATTTCCTGACCTCGTGATCCGCCCGTCTCGGCCTCCCAAAGTGCTGGGATTACAGGCTTGAGCCACCGCGCCCGGCCAAGCAGCAGAACTTGATACGAGAATCCAAACCAGTACCCTTTCTCTATGAGAATATAAAACTACAACAGGACTTCTACCACACTCTATCTGTAGACCCCAATCTAGAATGCCAATGGCATTTAATTACTAACTATAAGAATTTATTGGAGAACACAATAAAACAGCCTTACATTTTTACGTGAATTAAATCTTTCTTGTCAACCAAATTTTCCGTGATGGTGTATCTCAAACAGCATCTATTTATCAGAAATCTCAAGTCACTTCACATTTCAGATTACTTACTACGAAATGTATACAGGGTAGAAGAGAGGGGAACCCAGGCTTTATAATCATCGACCTAAATTTGACATAGGCTCTGCCACTTACTAGCTGCGAAACCCACATTTCATCTCTCATCTTCATTTGTGAAATAGGGGTGAACACTTCCATAACTGAGATAACATCTACAAAGAACTCAGCAATGCATGGCCCACGTAAAGTGCTCAGTAGTAACTGGCAGCTAATTTATCATTATCTAAGAATTCACCTACATGTAGGCATTTAGAAATTAACCTTTCCTTTTGTTTCCCAAAAAGGCCAAAACAATAGTTTTGATGGCTCTTTAGTCATTACAGGGCAGAAGTGCCATTCCTGGCTATTACTGCTACCGTAAGGTAAGGTAAAATACAGCAGTCAGGCTTAACGTGTTGACAACATTCTAACACAATTTGGTTTCTAAATTTACTAACAATCCTTTAAGAATGGCTCCCAAAGTACCATTTGTATAAAAACTGTATAGCAAGGAGACATGTTTCACCTAACTCACCAAAGCCAAACCAGTTACAATGGATGAACCCTTTAAATGCCAGGTACCCTATTCTAACCCCCAAAGCCTTTAGATGTGTATAAAGTTCCACAAACTTGTGGCAAGTTAGTATACAAGGAGTGGTACTGTGTAGATTCAAGCCACTCTGTGGAATCACCAACTGGCAGAACCAGTTAACTCATTCCTGATTCCAGAGCCCTTAGTCCTCCACTAGATTCACCTTTCTGAGTTTGAAATCCATTTTCCGCATGGACCCCATAAACTTAAAACTGAAAGCACTTTTCAAAACGATGCCTTACAGTCTGTAACAGTATTAAAATCATGGCAACTAGGATTCACTATAAAGAGCAATCTGCAGACTGTTAACATCCACAAACTGACAAAATGATGAACTACGGCTAAATGTTTCCCTTCACTCAAAGCATGCTGCCCTAGAATTCGCAAAACGTATCTCCTCTGGGTGCAAATATTGGTGTTGCAACGTCAAAACACTTTCCCTTCGTCCAACCACCATGTGGGGTCAAAATTTTAAAATCAGTCGAAAATCGTCTTATGCATTAACTAAGACCAGTGAGGTTTCACTACCCAGGACGACTCCGGGACCCACTCTCCGACCAAGGGCCCCGGTTTTCACACGTGCAGGCCTCACAGGAGATTAAAACCGACGCCTGACTCTAAACCCATTCCTACTACCGCTTAAGTCCTCACCCAACACCATCACAAGATTAGGAATAAAAACGCCACACTGAAAAGAGTTAGAAAGGCATCAGGCCACGCGGCCCCCACACGGCCTATGTGAGAGGGCCACCCACGGTACCGGAGATGCAGCCACGGGGACATTAAACGAAGTCTTTTAAAGATTAACTCGAGTCACCTCACCCAAAGCGACTCAGTGTCGTCTTTCTCGCAAATGTGCCCCCGCAGGGCCGCGATATCGCAGTCCGGTTCTCAGCCCACGGTCCAGGCCCGACCCGGCGCACGCTGCTCCCCGTCTGGTAGGACGTGGTTTAACCCGCCCATGCCAATGGACCTCAAACAGGTTAGACAGTTTCCCCACGGTCCCAGTGGACGAGCTCTGAGGCCACAAGGTTGCGGTTCAAGTCTGTCGAACACTTAGCGCCCGGGAGCCACACGCAGGCCCTACCTGGAAGATGGCGGTTCCGGCCGAAAGGAAAGAGGCGGGGCCGCGGCGCGCGCCTTACAAGGGCCTGTGGGCTGCCCACGGCGCTGCCTGAGGGAAACGCCAACCGAAAGCGACTCCTTTCTAGGGAAGAAGATCGTCTCTGAGAACACAGAAAGTCTGTGAGGATATTTTCCTTTCTTGCGAAAGAAAGACCACCGGCCAACACAAGCCGACACTTGTATCGTGTCAGACAGCCCGGAAAGGGGCCTTCAAGGACGACCAACAGGACGCCGACGACCCGAGCGTGCTTACGTCGTCCTTTGCGTCACCGCCTACGCCGGAAGCTCCCGTGTTTCCGTGCCTCCCCGGAGAATACTGCGGGTGGAGCTGTGGAAAGTGCTAGTAGTAGTTGCTTATTTGTTTGCAGAAATAATTGCGTGGGTACGAAAGTCAAACGAGAATGAAGCAAGTATATTATCTAGTTTCTATGTCTTTAAATAGTTTATCCTCCACACGTCTAAACATACGCACCTGCTAGTAGGTGCGCAAACGTTAAAACTTCTTTGGAAAGCAATTTGGCAAAATCCAGTAAAAAAAGATTTTCAATTACTATACCCTAGCACTCTGCTGCTACCTATACGTCTTGTAGAAACTTTGGTAAGTGAACGAGGATGTATGTAACAGCGCTGTGAGTAGAAGCAAAAAATTAGAAACGTCCATCAATAAGAGAATAAATACCTTATGGGATGTTAATTAGGATGTAGTATTATACGCCCATAAAAGAAGACTGAACTCAGAAATGTGATGAGGCAAAAAGAGAAAGATGTGGAAAAATAAATAGTATGACAATTCATGTGCATTCAATTCTAAAACTTGTAAAATAATGCTATATATTGCTTAGTTATGTATATATATGTAGTTAAAGTAGTCAAGAATACAAGAGAATGAAAATCAAGTTGAGAAAAGCGGTCATATCTGGTAAGGAGGGGACAAGAAAGGGAGGCTTTAACTGTATTGGCCATTATTAAACCAGATGTTAAATATAGGGGTGGCCATTGTTTTATTCACTACACCTTTAAAAATAGGTATTATTTTGTTAATGTAGTTTATTTTTAAGGCTGTTTTAGTTTTTTTTTAAGTTGCGATAATCCCATATACAAAGCATCCAGTTTCCCGTATTAACATTTCATGCTAATATGGTACATTTGTTGCAATTAATGAACCAATATTTTACACTATTAACTAAGGTTTACATTTTATTCAGATTTCCTTCTGTTTTACCGAATACCCTTTTTCTGTTCCAGGATTCCATCCAGAATACCACATTACTTTTAGTTATCATGTCTCCTTATATGCCTCTTGTGACTGTGGCAGTTTCTCAAACTTTCCTTACTTTTGGTGACCTTGAGAGTTTTGAGGAGTACTGGTCATGTATTTTGTAGGATGTCCTAATCATGGAATTTGTCCGATGTTTTTTATCATGATTATATGTATTTTCAGGATGCATTTTTAAAAAGTCACCTAAGTAACAAAATCCCTTATCAGACTGAATATAAATAATATCGTCCAATCGCTTTTGAAGTTGGCATTTCTTCGACTCACTCTCCTGATGCACCTGAAAGTTGTAATTTCTAAGAACTGCATTATCGCTATTTTTAAAAAGTGTACGTTCCGTGACCACCATCATCAGCACTTAACATCATTTGCTGAAGAACTTGAGGAGGAATAGGATTTGGTATCGATTCGTTCAATACATTGACTCCTCCTGACGTTCACTGTAACCATTAGCCCTTGGCTTCTAGATTGTCTTTATTCAACTGAATTTTCTGTAGCTCGTCATTACAATCACTCTCTTAGAACTCACTACCTCAGGTCACTTTTCCTTTCCCATTACTTTCTTTCTTTCTTTGAGAGGGAATTTCATTCTCGTTGCCCAGGCAGGAGTGCAGTGGCGCAATCTCAGCTCACCACAACCTGTGCCTGGCGGATTCAAGCGATTCTCCTGCCTCAGCCTCAGGAGGAATAGCTGGGATTGCAGGCATGCGCCACCACACCCGGCTGATTTTTTTATTTTTAGTAGCGACGGGATTTCACCATGTTGGCCAGGCTGGTCGTCAACTCCTGACCTCAGGTGATCCACCCGCCTCCACCTCCCAAAGTGCTGGGATTACAGGCGTGAGCCATCGCGCCTGGCCCCCATCACTTTCTTAGCACATGTAGAACCTTGGATAAATGCAACCATGACAGTACCTCCACAGCTGAGCACCGTTGAAGAAAATCTTGTAAACAGGTCGTCTGGTGTGATGACAAATCAGAAACTTGTCATCCAAGCACTATATTTTCTTGCACTTAGAAATGTTTTTTTGAGCCCATGGAGTGTTTTAAAAATTAACATATCAAAAAAAAATAAAGATTTCTGGCTTCCCTTGGAAAATCAGGAGATCTGGCGGCACAGAGCTGCTAGGCTTGGTGGCAGCACTCCAGTGGTTGCCCCTTTAGATGGGACATGCATTTTTGAGTTCCTTCGTCACTCAGTCTGCTTCAGTCGTTTACTGCCTGGCCCCTGTTGGCATTTGTGTTTGTAGCCCCTCCCATAAATTCATGATCAACCCTTAACAAATGGGTACTCTGCTGTTTAGCATCCCCACTGCAGTTCCCCAGTTAATTTGCTTACCTGCTGTCAAAAAAAAAAAAAAAAGTTAAACTTTTACGTGATTACAGTTAGTTTTATTCAGAAGTCTTGCTGAGGACTGTAGACCAAGGTTTATACCCTGAGGGCGGTTCTTTCACAGGGCTCCAAAGTGGTGTTTCAGCCTATTGCTTCTATGTAGGTTGTGGGGGTTCTGTATGTGTGAAATCTCATTAAAGTTTGGGTGTAAGAGTACATCAGTTTATAGATTACTAAAGTAAATTGGTTATAGATTGTAGAAGCATAATCACAAACCCTGTCAGACATCTTCATGTAGGAAAAGGCAAGGTCGAGTTGATTTACTGTTTCAGGAACGTTGTAACTCAGGCAAGTGACGTGGGGGCCGTGTGCTCTATCCTGTTTTAAGATTCTTCCTGCCGGGCACGGTGGCTCAAGCCTGTAATCCCAGCACTTTGGGAGGCTGAGACGGGTGGATCACAAGGTCAGAAGATCGAGACCACCCTGGCTAACACAGTGAAACCCCGTCTCTACTAAAAATTTAAAACGAGCCGGGCGAGATGGCGGACGCCTGTAGTCCCAGCTACTCGGGAGGCTGAGGCAGGAGAATGGCGTAAACCCAGGAGGCGGAGCTTGCGGTGAGCTGAGTTCGCGCCACTGCACTCCAGCCTGGGCGACAGAGCGAGACTCTGTCTCAAAAAAAAAAAAAAAAAAAGATTCTTCCTGAGGAGCTGCCTTTCATCCCAGTCAGGGGTTCGAAGCAGAAATAAGCAAACCTGGCTTCTTAACGTTTTCTATTTTGTTTCACATTACTCTATTTAAAGATTATTTCACATCATTTCTTTGATTATCAAACCTTCCTTTCTCCTACCTTTCTTTCACTGTTTTCTCCATCTGTGTAAACATGCTGTATATGTTTTTTTCTGAACTGTTTGAGAGTAGGTCACATATATCTTTTCCTGTTCAGGCCATGTAATGTACTCATTTGTGTCTCCTAAGAATAAGGACATTATCTTATATAACCACAGTACATTTATCAAATTCAGGAAACTAAACACTGATACAATGCTTGTATCAATTTTTTTGTTTTTTTTTGGACAGGGTCTTGCTTTATGGCCCAGGCTGGGGTGCAGTGGCATGATCCTAGCTCACTACAGTCTCCACCTCCTACGCTCAAGCCATCTTCCCACCTCAGCCTCCCAAGTAACTAGGACCACAGGTGCTACCACATCCAGCTAATTTTTAAATATTTTGTAGCGACGGGGTTTCACCATGTGGCCCAGGCTGGTCTTGAACTCCTGAGCTCAAGTTATCTGCCTGCCTCAGCCTCCTAAAGTGTTGGGATTACAGGCTCCTGGCCAGTATCACATTTACAATCCATATTTCAAATGTCAGTTGTCCCAATAATGTCCTTTATGGCATTTTTTTCTTTACATGATCCGGTCAGAAATCATATGTTGTGTTTATTAATAGTCACTGTGTCTCTCTTAGCTTTTAATCTGAAGCACTTTGGCCTTTTCTTGCCTTACGTGACATTCACGTTTTTCGAGTCTGCAGGTCAGTAATATTTGCCCTGGTATAAGCAGTGTTTTCTCCCTTATGTGCCATCTGTTTGCATGAAGATCATGCAAATATCCTGCTTCTAAACAAACTTTCCCTCCTGGATTGAGTATTCATCAATGCTTCTCGCAATCTTTACTGTGATGGTTACAAAGCGGTCATTTTCCAGCTCCGTTTCTACCTCCACATTAAGGAAAGGCTTTCCGTTTTTCCCTATTCATTTATTTTATTCGTTCGTTTATTTGTCTAAATGTTAACCTCTTTTCCCTTTCCCTCTAAACCAGTTGTGTTCCTCAGGGATGTCAGTCTCCTTTAAAGGACAAGGCAGAGAGTGAGAGGGTAGAGCCCAGGCCCCTCCCCCTTGCTGCTCCCTGAGGAGTGCACATTTATCTGCTTCCTGTAGTAAGGTTCATGTAAGATTTCATTTACAAAACAAGCAGTCTGCTACTTTTTTAAAAGTTTGAAAACCACCAACTTAAGTAAATATCCTCCGTGCCCATTACAAAAAAAAGAAAGAAAAAAGAATGCTTACTCTTTTTCTATAGACAGTTGAGAATCTGACTCATTTTAACCAGAGGCATGATGGTGATATTAGTGATAGCTAATATTTCCTGAGGGCTCATTCTATGTGCCAGTAAGCACTTAAAAATATTATCTTACTTAATTCTTACGAAACTCCTAGGAGGTAACTGGTGGTACCTACTCCTATGCATTTAGAAGATTCTACAGTGTACAAAAGGTTGCTTTTCAGGTTTTTCCATTGCTGTTTTGGGATTGAGCTTTCTCAATTCACCTACGTCAACTGGCATTTGTGCATCTGTTTTTCAGCTTTCAAAACGTTGCTGTATTTTTTTATCCTCCACATACATATGGTTTAGGTCTTTAGACACACACACACACACACACACGCGCGTGCACACACGATGGGATTCTAGGAGGTAACAAAATTAGATGAGAGTATTTAATCCATCATTTTAATCTGGAGCCCCTAGGGATGAGTTATTTAGATGCAGGATACCTAATAATTAGTTTAACTCATATATTGTTTTAGCTGAATTGGATGTTGAAGGCATTCCAATACTGAATGAGGAGTTGGGTTATGGAGTGGACATTGGGACATTGTTTTTTAGCTACTCAAACTCATTCCTTCTTCCTGCTAGACCTATATTTACTTGGGGGCTTTAGCTCCTGTCCCATGCGCGTATTCTTAGGAAGCCACTCCCTACCCCCATCAAAACCAAAGGAACCAGAATTGCATTCTCCCTCCTCCAATACACATAGGGTAGACATCCCTTCCAGTAAGCCCCCTCCCTGACTAAAAACAATATTTGATTTTTGATTGATTCATTGATTGATTGAGATGGAATCTTTGTTATGTTATATAGGCAGGTCTTGAACTCCTGGCCTCTAATGATCCTCCCACCTTGACCTCCCAAAGTGCTGGGGTTACAGGCATGAACCAGAATGCCTAGCCAATATTCTGATTTCTATAACCATAAGTTAGTTTTGCCTAATCTTGGATTTCATATGAATGGTACCATACAGTATGTACTCTTTTTTCCTGTGGCTCTTTTTCCTTAGCTGAATGTTGTTGAGAATCAATCATACCGCGCATACTAGTGGTTCAATTCTTTTTATTGCGAAAATATTCCACTGTATGAATATATCACAATTTATTTTTCTGTTCTCCTCTTGATAGCGGTTTGAGTTGTATATAATTTTTGTGGGTCTCGCTATGTTGCCCATGCTAGAGTTCAGTGGTGTGATCGTAGTTTGAGATCACAGCCTGAAACTCCTGAGCGCAGACAATCCCCTATCTCAGCCTCCAGAGTAGCTGGGACAATGGATGTGCTCTACTGAGCCCAGCTTAGGAGTTCCATTCCTTGATCATAAGGTAGGTGTATTAGTCCGTTTTCATGCTGCTGATAAAGACATACCTGAGACCCAGTAATTTACAAAAGAAAGAGGTTGAATTTGACTCATAGTTCCACGTGGCTGGGGAGGCCCCACATTCGTGGTGGGAGGTAAAGGCACGTCTTACATCTCAGCAGGCAAGAGAGAGAATGAGAAAGATGCAAAAGCGGAAACCCCTGATAAAACCATCAGCTCTCATGTGGCTTATTCACGACCATGAGAACAGTATGGAGTAAACTGCCCCCATGATTCCAATTATCTCCCACCAGGTCCCTCCCTCAACATGTGGGAATTACGGGAGTACAATTCAAGATGAGATTTGGGTGGGGGACACAGAACCAAACCATACCAGTAGGTGTATGTCTAACTTCATAAAATATTGCAAAATGGTTTTCCGAAGTAAACCCCAATTTTATGAGCACTTTTCTCTCAAGAGGATAAGGCGTTTGTTTTTACTATAGGCTTTTAAAATAGGTTTGTGTCATTAGCTCCAGCGTACAGATCTGAAAAACAAAGTGAGTTCCAGAGTCACTAATGGTCAATGTGTGTCTAGTTTGAGACCTTTAGTGTAAAGAGAATAAGAAAATAATTGAAACTTTAAAAGAAATATGAAGCAAATTACATGTAGAAAATAGGAAATAGCAAAATTCATTCAACATTTATGAGCATCTAGATTAAATCAGATACTGTACTAAGTGATGAGACTATAAAAATGAATAAAACATGATCCTTGCCCTCAAGGAACCCACAAAGAGTCTGGTAGAAGAAAAAAGCGAGTTCATTACAATATTGTAAGTGGTTCAGTAGAGGACACTGAAAATGAGTGGCATGGGAGTTCCGTGGAGGAAGTTACTGCATCTAGATTGAAGGAAGGGGATGGGAAGAGAGAAGAACCCCTGAACAAAAACGGGAGCTTCACAGAGGTTTGGCTTGATAAGAGTAGCACTTTAATCAGAGAACGAATAGTAAGGACATTTAAAGCAGAGGGAACAGCTTACGTAAAGGCATAGAGATGGATAACAACTTTAGGATCTTGGAGTAGCGAAAGTTGTCCAATGGTCTTAGAAAAGAGCAACAAATGAACAGGGATGTGGCTTATTAAGATAAAGGAAATTTATAATTTTGTAGTAAGCTTGAGTAAAATACTAGACAAAACACAACTTCCGGTCATTAAGCTGAATTTACATCTATGTATTTCTATTTTTGTGTCTTCCCTTGTGAAGGGATTTTAACAAAGTAGATGTTTTGTTTTATTTTGGTTTTCAGAAGACATTGGCTGATTAATTCCAGGAGGACAAATTTTCCAAGCTAGGAGAAAAAAACGTTCTGTCCTTTATGTGAGAGGCCCAGTTGGTCACCTCTTTTGAGTATCTCACCAATTACTTATGATTTGTCCTTTGTTCTGGTAGATTGACAGGAGAACAATTTCAAGTAAGAACTGATTAGGAGTTTCTAATGTAGAAAGTATATAATGAGAATTCTTGTCTCCAGAAAAATGTCACTGCAATGACAGCTAAAGTAATGAGGGTTAGAAATACTATGAATAATTGAAAAATATATCATGAAGGATAATTGTGTAAAATAATCTTTCTTCCATCAAACTTTTTTTTTTTTTTGAAACAGAGTCTCGCTCTGTCACCCAGGCTAGAGTGCAGTGGCGCCATCTCGGCTCACTGCAACCTGTGCCTCCTGGGTTCAAGTGATTCTTCTGCCTTGGCCTCCTGAGTAGCTGGTAGCATCCACCACCATGCCCAGTTAGTTTTTGTATTTTTAGTAGAGACAGAGTTTTGCCACATTGGCCAGGCTGGTCTCGAACCCCTGACCTCAGGTGATCCACCTGCCTCAGCCTCCCAAAGTGCTGGGATTACAGGCATGTGCCACTGCTCCCGGCCCCATCAAATAGCAGAGTGAACAAGACAAAAATCTATTTTTTATTTTATTTTTATTTTTTACCACTTATCCTAAAGTCGAAAAATCTGTTTTTTTAATTGAGCAAGGCAAAGATTGTGTCCTTCCTTCCAAAATCTGATTCTTTATCTGAAAAGCGCAAGGCATAAACAGGTTTGTAACCATGTAATTGGACATTAAAATTGAATCCTAACCCCCTAGCACACGTCCTCATTGTCTGTAGCCAGATTTTTCTGTCTCAATCCTGATTTTTGTTCCAGACTTCAAAAATACCTTCAGCTGCTCTAGACTCTAAGGCCAGTACAACATGAGGCAGAACCGAATCAAATACTAGAAGTATTCAGATGGGGAATGTGTTGAAGTGATGAAGCAGTTGGGGAAGTCATTGCAGACTGGTTTATAGCGGCTCAGTTATATTTCAAGAATAAAGCACAATTTGGAATGTGGAAACAGCTTCACTGTCAATATTAGACTTTTGAAGTAGATGGGAGGTACTTGGTAGACTTTTAGGACTTGTAATGAATTCAGAGAGACCAACTGGTCAATTGAAGTCAACAGTGTTCACTCCTAATAATTATGTTAGTTTTTCTAGGTAACACCACCTGGAGCTATGCACATATTTTCTTGGCAAAGTTACTTTTTGTATTTGTAAAGAAGGAAGGAAGAGGTTCACCCTCTGATCCCGCACATTTGCTTCTTATTGATTTGGGGTGAAAGCAAACAAACAAATTTCAGTTCTGTTGTTAGCCCTGATTGACTGATTGATTATGGCTACCTGGACCTCAGTTGAGAAGGTTCTAAGGTTAATTTCAGGCTCATTGAAAATTAAAGATTATGAATACCTGATGTGCTCCCTGGGAAGAAAAGCACCTGTATATTCTGTGTTTTTTGTTACCTGTGATTTAGATAACTAGTAGTAGAAGTAATTTTACTCGAAGAGGCAAGGGCCTGCACAGGAATGGGAACAGTCCAGGAAATTGGAGGGGGGACATGGCTTGTAGGGGGGTACTCTGGAAGAGAGGGTTCCCTATACCAAAGCTAGTAAGAAAGAAGATACCTTTTCCATGGTGGGGAAAAAAGCAAGAGTTTTGGAGCCAACAGACTCGCTTCCAGCTCTGTTCTGCAGCTTTCTGTAAGCGTATTTCTTTGCCTTTAAAATGGAGGCACAAATACTTGTTTAAAAGGGGTTTGGATTTATACTACCATGTGAGACAATGAATGTAGAACATCTTTTCTATTTTGTCCAGTACCTGGCAGCTGGTAGGTACAAAGTGTATCCTGCTGTCTCTGGCCATTTCTCTCCTCCTAGCCCAGTCATACTCAGAAATCTGGTCTGTGTAGTCCTGAGTGTCTCAGACTTGCAAGGGATCTGTGAGTCAAAACTGTTTTCCTAATAATGCTAAGGCATGGCCGGGCGCGGTGGCTCAAGCCTGTAATCCCAGCACTTTGGGAGGCCGAGACGGGCGGATCACGAGGTCAGGAGATCAAGACCATCCTGGCTAACAGGGTGAAACCCCGTCTCTACTAAAAATACAAAAAACTAGCCGGGCGAGGTGGCGGGCGCCTGTAGTCCCAGCTACTCCGGAGGCTGAGGCAGGAGAATGGCGTGAACCCGGGAGGCGGAGCTTGCAGTGAGCTGAGACCCGGCCACTGCACTCCAGCCTGGGCGACAGAGCGAGACTCCGTCTCAAAAAAAAAAAAAAAAAAAAAAAAAAAAAAATGCTAAGGCATGATTTACTTTTAATTTTTTACCCTTGAGTCATTTTTTTTTTTTTTTCCTTTTTAGAGCCAGGCTCTCGCTATGCTGACCAGGCTGACCTCAAACTCTTAGGCTCATGTGACCCTCCCGTCTCAGCGTCTCTAGTAGCTGGAAGTACAGGCAAGAGTCATAGAGCCCAGCATCCATATCTTGTTAATGTATTTTATGTGACAAAGCAAAAAGTATGCATATAGCACTGTAACATTGTGCTTTCTAATCAGTATGATGGTTGGCTGGAGGAAAAATATTTGGCTGTTGTTTGACTTGACAGCTGAACTTCACCACCACTTTATTCCATTGAACACTTTTTACATGATAGATTGACAAACTGTGGTGCTTCAGACTTGGATATTTGGCAGATATTTTTGAAAAATGAACTTAACCAGATTGCCACTTCAATGCAAATAACTCATAATGTATGTTGACAATGATAATTTGAGCTTTTAAGTGAAAATTGGTATTTTGGAAAACTTGTATTCACAACTGTGAGCTTTAGGGCTCCCCAAAACTTAGATACTTTTCTGATGAGATCAGTGACGATATTAACAAATCTGTTTTCTTTTACATTGTATAAAAAATGTGTATTTGGAAGATCTGCATAACTGAGTGAACCATATTTTCCAAATGACCAATACATAATGTTACAAAATAATAAATGAGAAAACATCCATTTGACGTGTAAGATAGATCAATAGGTTTTAATGTAACAGAGTAGGAAAACTTCATTGCTAGGGTTTCAGATTTCACATTACAACTAATCTAAGGCCGGGCATGGTGGTTCATGCCTGTAATCCCAGCACTTTGGGAGGCCGAGGTGGGCGGATCACCTGAGGTCAGGAGTTCGAGACCAGCCTGACCAACATGGAGAAACCCCCGTCTCTACTAAAAATACAAAATTAGTCAGGTGTGGTGGCACATGCCTGTAATCCCAGCTACTCAGGAGGCTGAGGCAGGAGAATTGCTTGAACCTGGGAGGTGGTGGTTGCAGTGAGCTGAGATGATGTCGCTGCACTTCAGCCTGGGCAACAAGAGCAAAACACCATCTTAAAAAAAAAAAAAAAAAAAAAATCTGGCACTTGAGCACTGGAATAGGATCAAATAAGGACAGATGCAGTTATCTGGAAAGGTTATTCAAATTCTTCTCCTTTTTATAACATCTGTGTGAGGCTGCATTTTCTTCATATTCCTGTGCTTCAGCCAAACAGCATATGGCGATAGATTCGGTGCAAAAGCAGATATGAATATCTCGTTATCTTTAATTAAGCTAGACATTAAGTAAAGACATTGAAAACACTAAACATTAAAAACAAGGCCACACTTCTCACATATTTTTTCTGGAAAATATTATTATAAAATGTTATTTATGTTAACATGTAGAGTTTTAAAAATTATTTTATATAAATTAATGAGTATAAAAATTTTTCATTTTAACTTCTGATATATGGTAAATATTGATAGATAAAAATCACACAAGCAAAAGCTGTTACTGATCCTCAGTAATTTTTTGACAGGTAAAGATTTCCCAAGACCAAAAGGCTTATGTGCACTGCTCCATTCCACTGTTTCTGCTGCTGGTTCTGCTTTGACTCTCCCAGAAGAAAACCAGGATTGTCACCGGAAGTTCCTGAAGTAATCTCCTTTTTAAGCAAACTTTGATTATTATACTATTTGGGTGAGTCCCAGACCAAAATATGCACATTCTCATGGTGATCTTGCTTCTGCTAAGTTTTCCAGGAACACGGACTCATGGGATTATTTTCATTTTGCTTTGTTTCTGGGCAGGTCATAGTACAACTTTGCTGAATTGCCTCGAACTGAGTCTTGGATTTTTACTTTAATTTGTCCTGTGATTATGCTGATTTTGCTTCACTGATATTCTGTCATGTCCTTAGATTTCTAGTGAAACTGCTTACAGATCAACCCGTAAAATTTTACGGGAAAGTCAGGTAGGGAACTAGCACTTGGTTATGCTTGTTTAAAAAGAAACCCACAAAGTTTTTTCTCAAAACAGTCTTTCTGGTTGCCAAATGAAATAGGGGAGCAATTAGACTTATGTCTGATGAGTAGATTAAAATATTTCTGCTGACTGCTATCGTGTCCTTTCTGGACCTCTGAGGTATCATTCAGATACTTGGCTGTACTCTGATGGAATAAGAAGAATCTGTGGTTGAAATATTTTGACTACAGTACTTGCTGACAAAAGACAAAAACCCTTTTAGGAATTAGAAAAATTACTCTGGCTAAAGTTTCATATATGCCAGGAATATTTGAAATAGATCTTATTTTTTGAAAACTGACAATAACTTTAACCACTATAATGAACCACAATGCCATAAAAATATTTCTTTTTTTTTTTTTTTTTTTTTTTTGAGACGGAGTCTCGCTGTGTCTCCCAGGCTGGAGTGCATTGGCGTGATCTCGGCTCACTGCAAGCTCCGCCTCCCGGGTTCCCGCCATTCTCCCGCCTCAGCCTCCCAAGTAGCTGAGACTACAGGCGCCCGCCACCACGCCCGGCTAGTTTTTTGTATTTTTAGTAGAGATGGGGTTTCACCATGTTAGCCAGGATAGTCTCGATCTCCTGACCTCGTGATCCACCCGCCTCGGCCTCCCAAAGTGCTGGGATTACAGGCTTGAGCCACCGCGCCCGGCCCATAAAAATATTTCTGCACAATAGTTGATATGAAATGCCTTTAAAAGTTTTAGTACTGGGATTTGTAACGGAAGCGTAAAATGTAATGTGAAGAACATTTATCAGACACTAGTTTAATGCTATTAATTTGTACTTAGACTTCAAAATCTATAGATGCAATTTTGCTACCAATTATTTTCTTCAAACTATTTTTAAAATACCTGTGATGGTTAAATTTTCGCTTCTGTAGTACAGTCCTCTCTCTATATCTGGGGGAATTGCTTCCAGAACCACTCAGATACCAAAATTCATGAATGCTCATGTCCCTGATACAAAATGGCATAGTATTTGCATATAACCTACACACATCCTCCTAACAGTTTAAATCATCTCTACATTATTTATTGATGTGATACCTAATACAATGTAATGTTATATAAATAATTATACCATATTATTTCTATTTTTTTAAATTATATTGCGCCCAGGCTAGAGTGCAATGGTGCAACGCAGTCTCAGCTCACTGCAACATCTGCCTCCCAGGCTCAAGTGATATCTCCTGCCTCAGCCTCCCAAGTAGCTGGGATTACAGGCATGTACCACCGTGCCTGGCTAATTTTTGTATTTTTAATAGAGATGGAGTTTCACCATGTTGCCCAGGCTGGTCTCAAACTCCTGACCTCAGGTGCACCCCCTTGGCCTCCCAAAGTGCTGGGATTACAGGTGTGAGCCACCGCACCAGGCCTGAGCCACCATGCCAGGCCTAAGTTTTTTTTCCAAATGTTTTCCATAAGCGTTTGTTTGAACCCACAGGTGTGGAACCCATGGATATGGAGGGCTGACTGTGTTTGAAAGCTGACTTATGTGCATGAATTTGGCAAGGTTCAATGTAAATTGTTTGCTAGAATTCTATTTAATTTTGGTCTATCTGGGAGAAGATTATTGAAACTGGAAAGTAAACTGCACAAGGAACGACTAGGGGCAGTGGTCTGATTAACTTTGGCATGGTGAATTTCAGATAGTTACACTGCACAGTTCATAGGTGCATGGGCTTTGTCACTAGAGGTTTACCACTTTGTATCCAGTGCTTAGCACATAGCAAATGCTCAGTAAGTATTTGGAAAGAGAGAGGGAAAAGATGAAAATGGAAGGGAGCAATGAGCTGGCTCAACCAAATCAGCATTACTACAGTTAATTTTAATAGCAATGACAGAATTTTAAGAAAATGATTGTTCACAGTTGCAGAGTCTTACAGAAGGAATTAGTGTTTAGGGTTCATTTGAGATTAACCAATGAATCTGACTTAGTCTACTTGTCAGCTGACTGGTTTCCTCAAACAGTGCTCAGGGCATTCATTTGTTCATGAAGCATACATTTATTGGTCACCTATGTGACAGGCAGTGTGCTGAAGATACATGAGAATAAAACAGGCATCCCTATGCACTTGAAGTTTACATTCTAGTGAGAAAAGACAGTTAATAATAAATTATTTACATGATTACAATATATACATTCTGACAGATGGAGAAAAGTGTTATGGAGAAAAAAATGAAGAAAGGGGAAATGAGCAGACATTACAATTGAACATAGAGTGAGCAGAGAAGACCTCACTGAGAAGGACATTTGAACAAAGATCTGAAGAAAGTGAGGAAGGGAGCCATGCAGGCATCCGAGAGAAGAGCATTACACACAGAGAAGAAACACGAAGATCCTGTGGACAAAGCATTCAATACATTTAAGCAAGGGGGCAGGGAGGTTAATGGTTGGGTAACAGGAGAGGGAGGGTAGTGTGGAATGCAGGGAGAGGTAAGCACATTTTGTGAGACGTTTCGGTATTGCAGGTACTTTGGTTTTTATTCTGAATGAGCTACGAAGGCAGTAGAGGGTTTTGAAGAGGAGTGATGCAATCCTTATTTTTGTAAAAGATCACTCTGGAGTAGCTGTTAAGAATGAAGAGAAGGTAGTTGAAGGGAGAAACAAAATTCAACAATAATAAATGAAAACTTCAATACTCCGCTCTCTTTTTTTTTTTTTCAGTCAGATCTGACTCTGTCACCCAGGCTGGAGCTCAGTGGCATGATCTCAGCTTGCTGCAACTTCTGCCTCCCAGGTTCAAGCGAGTCTACTGCCTCAGCCTCCAGAGTAGCTGGGATTACAGATGGGTGCCACCATGCTCAGATAATTTTTGTATTTTGAATAGAGAAGGGGTTTCACCATGTTGGCTAGGCTGATCTCGAACTCTTGACCTCAGGTGATCTGTTTGCCTCGGCCTCCCAAAGTGCTAGGATTATAGGCGTGAGCCACTGTGTGGGCCACTCCACTCTCTATAATAGATAAAACCCAGACAAAAAATTAGCGTGAATGTAGAACACTTGAACAATATTATCAGATAACTGGCCCAAGTAATGCCTGTAGAACATTTTAACAACAATAGCAGACTAGACATCTTAAGTGCATATGGTATATTCTCCAGGATAGACCATATACTTGGCCATAAAACGAGTCTCAAAAAATTCAAAAGAATTAAAACCATACAAAGTATTTTCTCAGGCCACAATACAAACATAAGAAATATTATGGAAAATACAATTATGTGAGAATTAAATGACACACTGTGTTACCAATGGATTAAAAAAGAAGAAATAATAGAAATTAGAAAATTATTTGAGATGAATGAAAATTAAATACAAGAGCCTGGTGTGGTGGCTCACACCTGTAATCCCACCACTTTGGGAAGCTGAGGCAGGAGGACCACTGAGCCCAAGAGTTCAAGGCCAACCTAGCAACGTAGTGAGACCCCGTCTAAAAAAAAAAAAAATTAGTCAAGTGTGGTAGCACATGCCCATTATCCTAGCTACTTGGGAGGCTGAGGTGGGCGGTTCACTTGAGCCTGAAAGGGCAAGATTGCAGGGAGCCATGGTCATGCCACTGCACTCCAGCCTGGGCAACAGAGTGAGACTCTGTCTCAAAAAAGAAAGAAAAGAAAAAAAGTATCGAAATTTCTGGGATACAGTGGAAGCAATGTATGGGGAATAGCTGTAAGCTCCTATATTAGAAAAGAAAATCTCAAATCAGTAACTTGGCTTTGTACTTTTGGAAAGTAGAAAAAGAACAACAAACCCAAGGCAATCATAAAGAAGGAAATAATGAATAGAAAGGAAATAAAATAGAAGAAATCAATAAACCCAAAAGTTAGTTTTTTGAAAAGATCAAGAAATTGACAAACCTTAATGACACCAAGAAAAAACAGTGAAAGGCCGGGCGCGGTGGCTCAAGCCTGTAATCCCAGCACTTTGGGAGGCCGAGACGGGCGGATCACGAGGTCAGGAGATCGAGACCATCCTGGCGAACACGGTGAAACCCCGTCTCTACTAAAAAATACAAAAAACTAGCCGGGCGAGGCGGCGGGCGCCTGTAGTCCCAGCTACTCGGGAGGCTGAGGCAGGAGAATGGCGTAAACCCGGGAGACGGAGCTTGCAGTGAGCTGAGATCCGGCCACTGCACTCCAGCCCGGGCGACAGAGCCAGACTCCGTCTCAAAAAAAAAAAAAAAAAAAAAAAAAAAAAAAAAAAAAGAAAAAACAGTGAAGACTCAAATTATTAAAATCAGGAATGAAAGCATGAACATCACTATCAATCTTACAGAAGTTACAAATATTATAAAGGAATACTATGAATAACTGCATGCCAACAAATTAGTTAACTTATGTGAAATGAGCAAATTCCAAGAAAGACATGGAATGAAACGGACACAAGAAGAAATAGAGGCTGGACACAGTGGTTTACATTTGTAATCTCAGCATTTGGGGAGGCTGAGGCAAGTGGATCACTTGAGCTCAGGAGTTCAAGACCAGCCTGGGCAACACGGTGAAAACCTGTCTCTACAGAAAAAAGTACAAAAATTAGCCAGGTGTGATGGCTAGCTAGTTGTCCCAGCTACTTGGAAGGCTGAGGTGGGAGGATTGCTTGAGCCCAGGAGGTCGAGGCTACAGTGATCACACCACTGCACTCCAGTCTGAGCAACAGAGTGACCCTGTCTCAAAAAGAGGAAATAGAAATCTAAGTAAATCTAAAACAAGGGATTAAATCAACAATGTAAAATCTTCCCTAAAAGAAAAGCCTATGCCCAGAAAATTTCACTGGAGTATTCTACCTAACATTTAACAAAAATTGCTTACAAATCTTTCACAAACTCTTCCAGAATATAGAGGAGGAAAGAAAGCTTCCCACTTGATTCTCTGAGGCAGTATTACCTGATGCCGAAACTAGACAAAGACATTATAAAAAAACTACAGACCAATATTCCCCATACATTAAGATGCCAAGAAACCCTTAAGAAAATACTAGCAAACCAAATCCAGCAACGTATAAAAAGGATTATACAGTTTGACTAGATAAGACTTATCCTGAGAATGCAAGCCTGGTTTAATATCTGAAAATCAATTACTGTAATACACTTTGTTAATGAAAGACAGAAAACATGCTCATTAGAATAGATGCAGGCCGGGCGCGGTGGCTCAAGCCTGTAATCCCAGCACTTTGGGAGGCCGAGACGGGCGGATCACGAGGTCAGGAGATCGAGAGCATCCTGGCTAATATGGTGAAACCCCGTCTCTACTAAAAATACAAAAAACTAGCCGGGCGAGGTGGTGGGCGCCTGTAGTCCCAGCTACTCGGGAGGCTGAGGCAGGAGAATGGCGTAAACCCGGGAGGCGGAGCTTGCAGTGAGCTGAGATCCGGCCACTGCACTCCAGCCTGGGCGACAAAGCGAGACTCCGTCTCAAAAAAAAAAAAAAAAAAGAATAGATGCAAAAAAGCTTTTGAAAAAAATTCAGTACCTATTGATTTTTTTAAAACCTCAACAAACTAGGAATAGAAAAGAATTTCTTCAACATGATAAAGAGCATCTACAAAAATTTTATACCTAACATCATACTTAATAGTGAAAGACTAAATGATTGTCTCTTAAAATCGGAAATAAGAGATTTACGTTTACCACATCTGTTCGACATTATCCTGGAGGTTCTATCCAGGTGGTTTAGGCAAGAAAAAGGCATCTAGAAAAGTAGGAAGTAAAACGGAAACCACCTTTGCAACAATTATAACTGAGAAAATTATTACAGTGAAAGAGATCTGACCTAACCGACTCCATCTTGCTTCTAACCTGCAAGAGTGTCCTTGCTTATTCCTGGATGTAGGCCAAACTAACTTTAGGAGGAACTTAGTTTATAGTTTAACTTTGAAACAAACAATAACAGCCCTTTCCCAGAGCAAACCCCCTTCTTATCTGGAGATTAGACTGCCTTTGCAGGACTAACAAATTAGCCACAAGTTAGAAGTTATGATTTAGCAGTCACTGTTGTAAAACCTGAGATCAGTACTTGAGATTTTGCAGACCCTGCATTCCAGTGCATCACCCAGATCGGTAAACTAGCTTGCCTGGTCTTGTGGTCCCCACAGCACAAGAAGACAGCTCTGACTCCCTGGATTTCGTCTTCGACCCAATCAACACTTCCTACTTTCTAACCCCCACCCACCAAATTATCCTTAAAAACTCCAATCTCCAAATTCTGGGGGAGATGGAATTGAGTAATAACTCTTTCTCCCACAAGGTATGACTTGGCCTTGTGTCAAACTCTTTCTTTACTGCACTGCTGTGGTCTCTATAGTGCAGCGGCCAGGAATAACCCATTGGGTGGAGGCAGTTACAAAACTCGTCGTTTCCAGATGACATGACTTTGTATGTAGAAAATTATGCACAGTTTGGCTGGGTGTAGTGGCTCATGCCTATAATCCCAGCACTTTGGGAAGCCGAGGCGGGCGGATCACGAGGTCAGGAGATCGAGACCATCCTGGCTAACACAGTGAAACCCAGTCTCTACTAAAAATACAAAAAAAAAAAAAAAAAAAAAATTAGCAGGGCGTGGTGGTGGACGCCTGTAGTACCAGCTACTCGGGAGGCTGAGGCAGGAGAATGGCGTGAACCCAGGAGGAAGAGCTTGCAGTGAACTGAGATCACGCCACTGCACTCCAGCCTGAGCAACAGAGCGAGACTCCATTTCAGCAAAAAAAGAAAGAAGGAAAATTATGCACAGTTCACTATAAAACTACAAGAACTGATAAGTTCATCCAAGTCACAGGATACAGAATCAATATACTAAAATCAAATGTATTTCTGTATATCAGCATTTAATACTTAGATACTTGGTCAGGCACAGTTGCTCACGCCTGTAATCTCAGCACTTTGGGAGGTCGAAGCAGGCAGATCGTGAGGTCAGGAATTCAAGTCCAGCCTGGCCAACTTGGTGAAACCCCATCTCAACTAAAAATACAAAAAAAAAAAAGTTAGCCGGGCATGGTGGCATGCACCTGTAATCCCAGCTGCTCGGAAGGCTGAGGCAGGAGAATTACTTAACCTGGGAGGCAGAGGTTGCAGTGAACCGAGCTCACACTACTGCACTCCAACCTGGGTGGCAGAGCAAGATTCTATCTCAAAAAAAAAAAACCGAAAAAACCCTAACATTAAGAAAAACATTCCATTCACAGTAGCATCAAAAAAGTATGCAATACTTAGGAACAAATTCAGCAAAAGTGCAATGCTTCTACACTTAAAATTATGAAACATTGCTGAAAGAAATTAAAGAAGACCTAAATAAATGAAAGAACATCGTATATTTGTAGAGTGAAAGACTTAATGTTGTTAAGATGGCAAAAAATCCCCCAAATTGGTTTGCATATTTAATGCAAATCCTATCAAAATCTCTGCTGACTTTGGAGGACATAATTTTTTTTTTAATGAGACAGTGCCTTGCTTTGTTACCCAGGCTGGAGTGCAGTGCCCCAGTCTTGGCTCACTGCAATCTCTGCCTCCAAGGCTTAAGTGATCCTCCCACCTCAGTCCCCACAAGTAGCTGGGGCTATAGGCATGTGCCACCACACCTGGCTCATTTTTGTATTTTTTGTAGAGATGGGGTTTTGCCGTGTTGGACAGGGTGGTGTCGAACTCCCAAGCTCAAGCGATCCATCTGCCTCAGCCTCCCAAAGTGCTGGGACTACAGATGAAGCCACCACACCTGGCCGGGCACAAATTGATAAACTAAAATTCTTAGGAAATGAAAAGAACACAGAATAGCCAAAATAATCTTGAAAATTTGAGTATAGTTTGAGGACCTAGAGACACCCTCACTTTCAAATGTAACACAAACCTATAGTAATCAATACGGTGTAGTATTGGCATAAGGATAAACTATAGACCAGTGAAATACAATTGAGAACCCATAAATTAACCCTTACATTACAGTCGATTGATTTTTGACAAAGATGTCAAAATTCAATGGGAGAGAGTCTTTTCAAAAATGGTGCTGGGACAGTTAGACATCCATATGCAAAAAAAAAATGTGAAATTGGCCTTCAGCCTCATACCATATACAAAAATCAACTCAAAATGGATCACACACCTAAATTTAAGAGAGAACAACTGTAAATGTTAGAATAAAACGTGGTGTGTAAATCTGTGATATTAAGTTAGGCAATGATTTCTTATAAATGATACCAAAAGCACACTGGTAAAAAAAATAATAAATTGGACTTTTGAATTTCAATAACCACAAGAAAGTGAAAGCCCACAGAATGAGAGAAATATTTATAAGTCATATATCCAATAAGAGACTTACATCCAGAATATGTAAAGAACTCTTAACAACTTAATTGTTTTAATGGGCAGAGGACTTGAGTAGATATTTCTAAAAAGAAGATATGCAAGTGGCCAATTATGCACATGAAAAGATGCCTAATGTTCTTAGTTGCCAAGGATATACAAATCACCACAGTGGGATACCACTTTACACTCACTGTAGTGGCTGTAACAAAAAAGACATAATAACAAGTGTCAGCAAGGGTGTGGAGAAACTAGAACCCTCATGTTGCTGGTGAGACTGTAAAATGGTGCAGCCAGTTTGGAAAATAGTTTGGGAGTTTCTCAGAAGGTTAAACATAGAGTTACCATGTGACCCAGCTGTCCTACTTATAGCTATCTATCAAATATAAATGAAAACATGTTCACACAAAGATTTTTATGTGAATGTGCAGAGCAGCAATATTCACAGAAGTAAAAAAGTGGAAACAACTCACATGTCCATCGGTTGGTGAATGGACAAACAAAATGTGACACATCTGTACAACAGAATACTATTTAACCGTAAAAAGAAATGAAATACTGAGACGTGCTATAACATGAATGAACCTCAAAACCGTGCTCAGTGAAAGAAGCCAGACACAAAACAAAGCGTACTGTGTAATTATATGGGATATCCTGTAAAGACAGGAAGTAGACTATGGCTGCCTAAATGTGAGGTGAGGTGGGAGTAAGGACTGACAGCTACTGGACACAAAGTTTATGGTGGGGATGATGGAAATGGTCTAAAATTAGATTGTTGTGATGGATACACAACTTTGTGAACCTAACAAAAACCATTGAAATGGGTTAATTTTATGGCATGTAAATTATGTCTCAATAAATCTATTTAAAACAGATAAACACTGGCTCTTATCCTGGGAGGGCTGTGCTCTGAGTGACAGCAGAACATAACAGCGAGGTAACAATATGCCCACTGGGACCTTGGAAGTGGAGTGTTATGATAGTAGGATAGTGGATTTTGGCATTGACGTTTTTTATTTTCCCTCAAATGTTTTAATTCATTTTTATGAGAAGCATGGAGGAGGCACTACAAATTTTTCAGCAGTACCTCTCATCCACATTTAATAAAAAAACATCCTATTCTAGGATTTTGAATGGGTGGCATTTTATGTTAATGACCAGAGAATTTGTCTTTAGCCTCTGTTGGCAGAATTTCAGGATTTTGTTACCGGGGTCACAAGGTGTGGGGGAAAGGACTTTGGCTTATAGATTTGGAGACTGTCATCAGCTAAGTGGATGGCTGTGGGCAAATCTGCATTTCTCCACTATGCTCCAGCCTTTTTAGGGGAACTTTGTGGATTTGGCTCACCAAGCTTCCTTTAGCATCTACAATTATATGAAATAGGTGGCATTTTTCTGTACTCAACAGCCGAAGTAGCTATCAATTCTAGAAGGAAGGTAGAGCCAGTGTAAATTTCTGGTGGGAGCTGAGTCCTGCATGCAACCTTCTTCTGGGTGCTCTTCCTTCATGGGTGCATCCACTCTCCTAGGGTGCATCTGGAAAAATGCTCCAGCCTTTCAAGGTTTGGGGCTTTCCTCTGTGAAACTTAGCAATCTTCCTTTTAAAATTTTAAAAAATTTCTGTTGACTTTTTATTTTGAGATAATTATAGATTTACAGGAAGCTGCAAAAACAGAACAAAGAGGTTTTGTGTGCCCTTCAACCAGTTTCCCCCCTGTGGTTACTTTTTACCTAGCCATAGCGCAATATCAAAACCAGAAAACTGACTTTGGTACAACATATGTGGATAGTTCCATGCCATTGTGTCACACGTGGAGGTTCCTGCCCGAGTACACACCACTACTTCGTGACAGAACTATTCCATCACCTAACAGCTCCCTTATGTTACCCTTTTCAGTTATACCACCCCTTTCATTCACCATACCTGGCAACCACTAATCTGTCTTTCATGTCTAATTTGTATAGTGAGAATGTTAAATAAGTGGAACCATGGAGTAGATCAGCTTTTCTTTTCCTTTTTTTTTTTTTTAAACTCATATGATGCCCTTGAGATCCACCTAAGTTGTGTTTATCAGTAGTTTGGTTTCCTTTCATTGCTTGGTAGTATTCCATGGTTTGGATGTGCCAGTTTAACCATTTACACATTGAAAGACATTTTGATTGTTTGCACTTTGGGGCTATTTTATCAGCATTACTCTTATTAAAGTAGGAAAGCTTTAACCAATGCTCTTGAAACCCAGGACACAAAAATGAGAAACTACCATGATTATACAAAAGGAGAAGTAAACCCTGTTCTAACTGAATGAGAAAGGAGCTATTCAGTTGACAAGGTTCTGGGAGAAAATTAAGCTCTCAAGTTCAAGAACCTCAGGTTCCTTCATGCCTTCCTCAATAGTATGCACCCTCTTCTCCATCATCATCATTCACCATTCAAACAAGAAATAAGATAATTTTTAAAAAATTGTAAGGTCCTGGCGAGGTGTTGGTGGCTCATGCCTGTAATCCCAGCACTTTCAGGTGGGCGGATCACCTAAGGTCAGAAGTTTGAGACCAGCCTGACCAACATGGTGAAACCCCGTCTCTACTAAAAATAGAAAAAGTAGCCAGACATAGTGGCAGGCACCTGTAATTCCAGCTACTTGGGAAGCTGAGGCAGAAGAATTGCTTGAACCTGGGAGGCCGAGGTTGCAGTGAGCTATCACACCACTGCATTCCAGCTTGGGCGACAGAGTGAGTCTCCATCTCAAAAAAAAGAAAAAAGGGCCGAGCGCAGTGGCTCACGCCTATAATCCCAGCAGTTTGGGAGGCCAAGGCAGGTGGATTGCCTGAAGTCAGGAGTTCAAGACCAGCCTGGCCAACATGGTGAAACCCCGTCTCTCCTAAAAATACAAAAATTAGCTGGGCGTGGTGGCGCACGCCTGTAATCCCAGCTACTCAGAAGGCTGAGGCAGGAGAATCGCTTGAACCTGGGAGGTAGAAGTTGCAGTGAACTGAGATCATGCCACTGTACTCCAGCCTGGGCCATAAGAATGAAACTCCATCTCAAAAAAAAATTGTAAGGTCGTTTTCTCATAAAAGTTCTGTGTGTAACATATTCATTCATCCGTTTCTTATTAAGTGATTCATTATGTGTCTCTATGACATATAATGGGACCTGTTCTTGAGATGGGAATGAGTCCATGCCTTTGGGGAAATTATATAATCTCCAGGGAGACAGACACTAAACTAATAATTAGAAGATTATTTTAAAAGAATTTCATATGTGGTATGAAGGACCAGCTGAGGCTACCAGAGCATCAACAACATGATCTTTAATCTGAAAGATCAGGACGGATTATCCAGAGTAGGAGGCATAAAACCAAAGGAGTGAGTGGGAGAACAGCACAGGGGCATGAGATTCAACACATTTTGAGTCATTATGACTATCTACCCTTGGAAAGTACTCATTTTATCAGAGGATACAAAATTGTGAACAAGTTATTTATACAGACTAATGATACATGGTATAGGAAAAAGATGTACAAATTTCTATAAAGCCCTGGCAGATTTTTAAAAAGAATATTTTTTCTTTTTTTTTTTCTTTTTTTTTTTGAGAAGGAGCCTCGCTCTGTCGCCCAGGCTGAAGGGCAGTGATGCAATCTCAGCTTACTGCAACCTCCGCCTCCTGGGATCAAGTGATTCTCCTGCCTCAGCCTCCGGAGTAGATGGCATTACAGGCGACCGCTACCATGCCTGGCTAATTTTTGTATTTTTAGTAGAGACAGGGTTTCACCCTGTTGCCCCGGCTGATCAGAATTTTCTGTATGAACAATAAAAGTTGACTTTTTCAGTTTTGGTAATAAAAATATTTTCTAATTTGTTATTCATTTTTTTATCCTTATTTTTGGTATATTTAACAAAATGTTAAGTGTAGGCTTATTCTTATTGTGTGTGTGTGTGTGTATGTTTATGTTTAGAATGAAATACAGAACTGCAAATGAAAGGAAATGTATTTTCCTGTTCAACATAGAGCACACTATACTTCCTTAGGCACTTTCTACACAAAGTAGGTACCAACTAGAATTTTGTTTGATGGTTGAATAAATGTATATTTTACAAAAGTACTAATCTTGGAGTCCTGCGTAAGTTGGTGAATTCCCTGCCTTGTTTTTTCCTTTTTAATTGAGGTAAAATTAACATAACATAAAATTTAGTATAGCAATCTAGCCAGGTATGGCAGCCCATGCCTGTAGTCTCAGCTACTTCAGAGCCCAGAGTTAAGTTATGGTGCACTGTGGGAGGTTCGTCAGGGTGGTGGGAGAAATTATAGGAAAAGATGCAAACCTTCTTGGAAGGCCAGGAGGTTTTGCAAAAGCTTTGAAAGAGGGTTTGGCTGAAGGCAGGCAAATTCTCTTATCCAGAGCCTGAGAGCAAAGGTTAGATAACAAGGGGACGTAAAGAAATTGATCTAGATAAGTTAGTTTGCTTCAGGACCTGGCCTTTAATCTGCAGGACTGCTCTCTGGGGTGCGGTGGGAGTGGGGTGGGGTGGGGGTGGGGTGGGAGTGGGGTGGGGTGGTGACCATGTTAATTACCCACAAAGTGTGTTGACTGAAGGCCTTTGTTATTAAATCTGTACTGAATAAATGCCCGCAGCTTCCACTTGTCTGGGCTGCGGGTGCTACAACTCTGTATGACACCCTCCTCGGGATCTGTGAGCAGCCCGGTCCCCTAGCCCGCTCTTTCACTGGATACCTATGCCTGAGTACCTTCTTCCATCGCTCGGCCAGGCTCTGCTGGTCACACCTGGCCGTGCACTCCAGTCTGGGCAACAGAGCAAGACTCTCTCTATAACAGAAATAACAAAACCCATTTTAAGTGTACAATTCAGTGGTTTTTAGTCCATTTGCAATGCTGTGCAACCATCACTATCTGGTTCCAGAACATTTGCATCACCCCAAAAGGAAATCTTTTACCCAATAAGCAGTCATTCTGTGTTGTTCTCGTGCCCCAGACCCTGGAAACCACTAAGAGGGGATTTGCCTATTCCGGATGTTTCATATAAATGAAATTTATATAGCCTGTTGTGTCTTTCTTGCAGCATAAATTTTAAAAGTTCATCCATGTTATAGCATGTATCAGTACTTCAGGGTGTTGGGGTTGTTTTTAGTTAAAGAGCATGTTTACCTTTGTAAATTTACCTTATTTCCCGACACATTCATTTTTCATAAGCTTCCAAAAAGTCAAATATCTAAATAAGTATTCTTACAAGTTGTTGTTTTCTAAAGTTACATACTTATTCTAATAACACTGCCATTTCTTGAAATGTTTTTGAGGTTTTTTCCAAAAGAATTCTCCTGATCTTTTTGGAAAAAGTTTAAAAGATTTTTTTAAATTATGGCAAAATTTATATAACATAAAATTTACCATATTAACCATTTTTAAGTGTACAGCTCAATGGCATTAGGTACATTCATATTGTTACACAACCATCACCACTATACATCTCCAGAACTTTTTCATTTTCCCAAACTGAAATTGTAACTTTTAAGCAATAACTCCCCCATTTCTCCCCACCTGCCAGCCCCTGGCAACCACCATTCTATTTCTCATCTCTGTGCATTTAACTACTCTAGGTACTTTATGTAAGTGGAAGAATGCAATTTTTGTCCTTTTGTTTCTGGCCTATTTGACTTAGCATAATGTTTTCAGGGTTACATGTGTCTCTCAGAATTTCAATTCTTTGTTTTAACTTTTAGGTTCCGGGTGTATGTGCAGGTTTGCTATATAGGTACACTGTGTTTCACAGGGGTTTGGTATACAGATAATTTCATCACCCAGGTAATAAACATAGTTACCCAATAGGTATATCTTCTGATCCTTTCCCTCCTCTTATTCTCCACCCTCAAAAAGGCCCCAATGTCTATTTTTCCCCTTCTAGTATCTATGTGTGCTCGTTGTTAAGCTCCCACTTAGAAATGAGAACTTGCAGTATTTGGTTTTCTGTCGTGTGTTGCTTAGCTTAGGATAATGACCTCCAGCTCTATCCATGTTGCTGCAAAGGACATGATCTCATTCTTTTTTATGGCTGCATAGTATTCTATGGTGTATATGTACTACATTTTAAAAATCCAGTCTATCATTGATGGGCATGTAGGTTGATTCCATGTCTTTGCTATTGTGAATAGTGCTGCAGTGAAATGCACGTGCATGTATCTTTATGGGAGAACAATGTATATTCCTTTGAGTATATATCCAATAATGAGATTGCTGTGTCAAATGGTAATTCTGTTTTACATTTTTCAAGCAATCTCCACGCTGCTTTCCACAATGGCTGAACTAATTTACACTCCCACCAGCAATGTGTAAGTATTCCCTTTTCTCTGTAACCTTGCCATCATCTGTTATTTTTAGACTTCCCCCCCCACCGCCTTTTTTTTTTTGAGACAGAATCTGCCTCTGCTGGCCAGGCTGGAGTGCAGTAGTATGATCCCAGCTCACTGCAACCTCCGCCTCCCGGGTTCAAGCAACTCTCATGCCTCAGCCTCCTGAGTAGCTGATATTACAGGCGTGTGTCACTTCGCCTGGCTAATTTTTGTATTTTTAGCAGAGACAGCGTTTCACCATGTTGGTCAGGCTGTTCTCGAACTTCTGACCTCAAGCAGTCCACCCACCTTGACCTCCCAAAGTGCTGGGATTACAGGCATGAGCACCGCATCTGACTTTTTTTGCTTTTTAATAATAGCCATTCTGAGTGGTGTGAGATGGTATCTCATTGTGGTTTTGATTTGCATTTCTCTAATGATTAGTGACATGGAACATTTCTTTATATACTTGTTGGCCACATGCATGTCTTCCTTTAAAAAGTGTCTGTTCATGTCCTTTGCCCACTTTTTAGTGGGATTGGTTGTTTTTTTGCTTGTATATTTGTTTAAGTCCCTTATCGATTTTGTGTATTAGACCTTTGTTGGATCCATAGTTTGCAAATATTTTTTTCCATTCTGTAGGTTGTCTGTCTACTCTGTTGATAATTTCTTTTGTTGTGCAGAAGCTCTTTAGTTTGTTTGTTTGTTTATTTTTGAGACAGAGTTTCCCTCTTATTGCCCAGGCTGGAGTGCAATGGCGTGATCTAGCTCATTGAAACCTCCGCCTCCTGAGTTCAGGCGATTCTCCTGCCTCAGCCTCCCACGTAGCTGGGATTACAAGCGCCTGCCGTGCCCAGCTGATTTTTTTATTTTTATTTTTAGTAGAGATGGGGTTTCACCATGTTGGCCAGGCTGTTCTGGAATTCCTGACCTCTGGTGATCCACCCACCTCGGCCTCCCAAAGTGCTGGGATTACAGGCATGAGCCACTACACCTGGCGTAGTTTAATTATTAATAGATCGCGTTTGTCAATTTTTGTTTTTGTTGCAATTGCTTTTGGCATTTTTGTTGTGAAATCTTTGCCAAGTCCTCTGTCCAGAATGGTACTTTCTAAATTGTCTTCCGGGTTTTTATAGTTTTAGGTTTTACATTTAAGACTTTAATTCCTTTTGAGTTGATTTTTTTATGTGGTGTAAGGTGGGGGTCCAGTTTCAATTCTCTGTGTATGGCTAGGCAGTTATCCCAGCACCATTTATTGAATGAAAGTCTGTTCACCCTTGCTTGTTTTGTAAGCTTTGTCAAAGATCAATGGTTGTAGGTGTATGGCATTATTTCTGGGCTCTCTTCTGATCCATTGGTCTATGTGTCTGTTTTTGTACTAGTACCATGCTGTTTTAGTTACTGTAGCCCTGTAGTATAGTCTGAAGTTGGGTAGTGTGATGCCTCTGACTTTGTTCTTTTTGTTTAAGATTGTCTTGGCTACTTGGGCTCTTTTTTGGTTCCATATGAATTTTAAAATAGTTTTTTTTTCTAATTCTGTGAAGAATGTCATTAGTAGTTTGATAGGAATAGCATTGAATCTGTAAGTTGCTTTGGGCAGTATAACCATTTTAATGCTATCCTACCCATAAGCATGGAATATTTTTGTCATCTCTGATTTCGTTGAGCAGTGTTTTGTAATTCTCATTGTAGAGATCTTTCACCTCCCTGATTAGCTGCATTCCTAGGTATCTAGGTATTTTCAAGTTTTAATTCTTTTCTTTTCTTTCTTTCTTTTTTTTTTTTTTTTTTTTGGGACAGGTTCTGGCTGTGTCACCCACGCTGGAGTGCAGTGATGCAATCTCAGCTCACTGCAGTTTCTGACTCACTGCAGCCTCTGCCTCCCAGGTTCAAGCAATCCTTCCACATCAGCTTCCTGAGTAGCTGGGGCTACAGGCATGCACCACCACGCCTGGCTAATTTTTGTATATTTTTGTAGAGACAGGGTTTCGCCATAGGCTGGTCTCAAACTTTTGGGCTCAAGTGATCTACCTGCCTCAACCTCCCAAAGTGTTGGGATTACAGGCGTGAGCCACTGCACCCAGATGAATTTTAATTCTTTTTATGGCTGAATAATCTTCCATTATATGGACATACTACTTTTGTTTATCCACTTATCAGTTAATGGGCATTTGGGTTATTTCTACCTTTTGGCTATTGTGAATAATACTGCTAAGAATATTGTCATATTCAATATTGAATATGACATATTGAATATGACAGTATTCTTAGCAGTGTTTTTTTGAGTTTGAGTTCCTATTTTCAGTTCTGTTGGGTAAACACCTAGGAGTGGAATTGCTAACTCTTGTGTGTAATTCTTTAACTTTTTGAGGAACCACCAAACTGTTTTCCACGGCAGCTGCACCATTTTACATTCTCATCAGCAATGTACAAGAGTTGCAGTTTTCTGGCCGGGCGCGGTGGCTCAAGCCTGTAATCCCAGCACTTTGGGAGGCCGAGACGGGCGGATCACGAGGTCAGGAGATCGAGACCATCCTGGCGAACACGGTGAAACCCCGTCTCTACTAAAAAAATACAAAAAACTAGCCGGGCGAGGTGGCGGGCGCCTGTAGTCCCAGCTACACAGGAGGCTGAGGCAGGAGAATGGCGGGAACCCGGGAGGCGGAGCTTGCAGTGAGCTGAGATCTGGCCACTGCGCTCCAGCCCTGGCGACAGAGCGAGACTCCGTCTCAAAAAAAAAAAAAGAGTTGCAGTTTTCTACATCCTTGCCAACACTTATTTTCCGGCTTAAAAAATGTTTTAGGCTAGGCATGATGGCTCATGCCTGTTATCCCAGCGCTTTGGGAGGCTGAGGCAGGTGGATCACTTGAGCCTAGGAGTTCAAGGCCATCCTGGGCAACATGGAGAAACCCCATCTCTACAAAAAATCCAAAATATCCAGGCATAGTAATGCATACTTGTAGTTCCAGATACGTGTGTGTCTGAGGTGGCAGGATCACCCTCTTGAGCCCAGGAGGTTAAGGCTGCAGTGAGTTGTGATCATGGCACTGCACTCCAGCCTGGGCAACAGAGCAAGACCTGTCTCAAAAAAAAAAAACGTTTTTGACCGGGCACAGTGGCTTATACCCATAATCCCAGCACTTTGGGAGGCTGAGGCAGGCGGATCATGAGGTCAGAAGATCGAAACCATCCTGGCTAACACCCTGTCTCTACTAAAAATTCAAAAAATTAGCTGGGCGTGGTGGCACACGCCTGTAGTCCAACTACTCGGGAGACTGAGGCAGGAGAATCCCTAGAACCTGGGAGGTGGAGGTTTCAGTGAGCCGAGATCACACCACTGCACTCCAGCCTGGGCGATAGAGTGAGACTCTGTCTCAAAAAAAAAAAAAAAAAAAGTTAAAAAAAATTTAAACCATCCTCAGAAACAAAAACACAAAAAACAACAGCAGAAAATTATAACCATCCTAATAGGTATAAAGTGGTATCTTGTGATTTTGATTTGCATCTGCCTTATGGTTAATGATGAGCATATTTTTATGTGTTTATTGGCCATTAGAATATCTTGCTTGAAGAAACATCTATTCGTTTCCCTTGCCCGTTTTGTATTTGGTTTGCATGTCTTTTTTCTTGTTGAATTGTAAGGGTTCTTCATGTATTATAGATACTAGACTCATCAGATATATGATTTGCCAATAATTTGTCCTATTCCATAGGTTGTCTTTTCACTTTTTTGATAGGGTCTTTAGATGCACAAAAGTTTTTATTTTGATGAAGCTCAATTTATCTACTTTTTCTTTTCTTTTCTTTTCTTTTTTGAGACGAAGTTTCGCTCTGTTACCCAGGCTGGAATGCAAGGTGCAAGCTTGGCTCACTGCAACCTCCGACTCCCAAGTTCAAGCAATTCTTCTCCCTCAGCCTCCTGAGTAGCTGGGATTACATGTGTGCACCACCACACCTGGCTAATTTTTGTATTTTTAGTAGAGATGGGGTTTCATCGTATTGGCCAGGCTGGTCTAGAACACCTGACCTTAAGTGATCGCCCTAAGTTGGCCTCCTAAATTGCTGGGATTACAGGCATGAGCCACCACTCCCAGCCAAATTTATCTATTTTTTCTTTTGTTGCTTGTGGTTTTTATGTCAAACTAAGAAACCATTGCCAAATCCAAGGTCATGTAGCTTTACCTCTATGTTTTAGAGGTGGGGGTTCACTTTCTTGCCCAACCCAAAGTGAAATGGCTATTCATGGATATGATCAAAGCTAACTACTCAAATCCTGGCCTCAAGTGATCCTTCTGCCTCAGCCTCCCAAGTAGCTGGGACTACAGGTACTGCCACCTGGCTCTACTTTATATTTTTTAGTTATTTTCTTAGTGATTACCTGAGGATTACAGTTAACATTATAATTTATAACAATCAAGTTTGAATTTATACCAGGTTAGTTTAAATAGCATACAGAATTTTGCTCCTACATAACTCCATCCCTCCTTTATGTTGCTATTGCTACAAACTATATCTTCATGCATCATGTGCTGATTAACATATATTTATAACTGTTGTTTATGCACTTTTAAATCATATAAAAAACAAGGAGTTATAAAGCAAAAATATAGTAATACTGTTTTTTGTAGTTACAATACATTTACCTAGGTAGTTATAATACCTTTACTGATGTTCTGTCTTCATTTGGCTTCAAGTTACTGTATATTGTCCTTTCATGTCAGCCTGAAGGACTCCTTTTAGCATTTCCTGTAGGGCTGGTCTACTAGTGACAAATTTCTGCAGTTTTTGTTAATCTGGGAGTGTCTTAATTTCTATTTCATTACTGAATATAGTTTTGCCAGATAAAAGTTTTTTGGCCGCTTGCTGGCTCAGGCTTGTAATCCCAGTACTTTGGGAGGCTGAGGCAGGAGGATTGTTTTGAGCTCAGGAGTTTGAGACCAACCTGGGCAACATGACAAAACCCCAACTCTACAAAAAAAATACAAAAATTAGCCCTGTATTGGTGGCTTGTGCCTGTAGTCCCTGCTACTCAGGAGGCTGAGGCTGGAGAGTCACTTGAGCCTTGGAAGCGGAGGTTGCAGTGAGTTGAAATCATGCCACTGCACTCCAGTCTATACTCCCCTGTCTCAAAAGAAAGAAATTTTTTTTGGTTGACATTTTTTCTCTTTCAGTACTTTAAATGTGTCATCCACTACCTGTGGCTTTCGTAGTTTCTAATGAGGAATCAATTGTTAATTTTATTTAGGATTTCTTGTAAATAATGAGTTACCTCTCTCTTGCTGCTTCCAAGATTCTCTCTTTGGCTTTTGACAGCTTGGTTATAATGTGTCTCTGTCTGGTTCTCTATACTTGAAGTTTGTGAGGAGTCATGTCTTTCATTACATTTGAGAAGTTTTGGCCATTAATTCTTCAAATACTGTCTCTGCCCCTTTCTCTTTCTCCTCCTCTTTTGAAACTCTCTCTCTCTCTCTTTTTTTTTTTTTGGAGACAGAGCATCACTCTGTCACTCAGGCTGGAGTGCAGTGGTGTGATCTCAGCTCGCTTCCACATCTGCCTCCCAGGTTCAAGCGATTCTCATGCCTCAGCCTTCTGAGTAGCTGGGATTACAGGCCTGTGCCACCACATCCACCTAATTTTTATATTTTGTATTTTTAAAAATTTTATTTGTATATTTTGAGATGAAGTCTCATTCTGTTGCCCAGGCTGGAGTAGAGTGGCACAATCTTGGCTCACTGCAACCAGAGCCTCCCAGGTTCAAGCAATTCTCTCAGCCTGCCAAGTAGCTGGGATTACAGGCATGTGCTACCATGCCAGGCTAATTTTTGTATTTTTTGTAGAGATGGGGTTTTGCCATGTTGGCCAGGCTAGTCTCAAACTCCTGACCAGCCCTCCTTGGCCTCCCAAAGTGCTGGGATTATAGGTGTGAGCCACCGCACCTGGCCCAGTTCCCTGGGATACATGTTTTTTTTTTTTTAATTATACTTTAAGTTCTAGGGTACATGTGCACAACATGTTACATATATATACATGTGCCATGTTGGTGTGCTGCACCCATTAACTGGTCATTTACATTAGGTGTATCTCCTAATGCTATCCCTCCCCTCTCCCCCCACCCCACAACGGGCCCCAGTGTGTGATGTTCCCCACCCTGTGTCCAGGTGTTCTCATTGTTCAGTTCCCACCTATGAGTGAGAACATGCGGTGTTTGGTTTTCTGTCTTTGTGATAGTTTGCTCAGAATGATGATTTCCAGCTTCATCCATGTCCCTACAAAGGACATGAACTCATCCTTTTGTATGGCTGCATAGTATTCTAAGATGTATATGTGCCACATTTTCTTAATCCAGTCTATCATTGATGGACATTTGGGTTGGTTCCAAGTCTTTGCTATTGTGAATACTGCCGCAATAAACATGCATGTGCATGTGTCTTTATAGCAGCATGATTTATAATCCTTTGGGTATATACCCAGTAATGGTCAAATGGTATTTCTAGTTCTAGATCCTTAAGGAATCGCCACGCTGTCTTCCACAATGGTTGAACTAGTTTACAGTTCCACCAACAGTGTAAAAGTGTTCCTATTTCTCCACATCCTCTCCAGCACCTGTTATTTCCTGACTTTTTAATGATCGCCATTCTAACTGCTATGAGATAGTATCTCATTGTGGTTTTAATTTGCATTTCTCTGATGGCCATCATCGTGATGATGAGCATTTTTTCATGTGTCTGTTGGCTGCATAAATGTCTTCTTTTGAGAAGTGTCTGTTCATATCCTTTGCCCACTTTTTGATGGGGTTGTTTGATTTTTTCTTGTAAATTTGTTGAAGTTCTTTGTAGATTCTGGATATTAGCCCTTTGTCAGATGGATAGATTGGAAAAATTTTCTCCCATTCTGTAGGTTGGCTGTTCACTCTGATGGTAGTTTCTTTTGCTGTGCAGAAGCTCTTTAGTTTAATTAGATCCCATTCGTCAATAAAAAACCTAGAAGAAAACCTAGGCAGTACCATTCAGGACATAGGCATGGGCAAGGACTTCATGTCTGAAACACCAAAGGCAATGGCAACAAAAGCCAAAATTGATACATGTGTTTTAAATCATTTTCTGTTGCTAGTAACAGAATACCTGAAACTGTGTAATTTGTAAAGAAAAGAAATTTATTTCTTACAGTGACGGAGGCTGAGAAGTCCAACTTCAAGGGGCCACATCTGGTGAGAGCCTTCATTCCAGTGAGAGCCCTCGTGCTGGTGGGACTTTGTCTTCCGAGTTCCAAGGTGGTGCAGGGCATCACATGGCAAAGGAGCTGAGCGTGCTAGCTCAGGTGTCTCTTCCTCTTCTTATAAAGCCACCAGTCCCACTCCTGTGGTAGTAACTCTTTAACCCATCAACCCATTAATTCATTAATCCATGAATAGATTAACCCATGAGGCCTCTGCCCTCAGGACCCAATCACCTCTTAACGGCCTGACCTGTCAATATTGCCATACTGGGGACTCAGTTTCAACATGAGTTTTGAAAGGGACTAACATTCAATCCATAGTAACATGAGAGCTTTTCAAAGCCCTTCTTTCTTGAAGTATGCCCTTCTCCAGCCTCTTTTTTCCCAGGCTTTTTGTTTTTTCTGTTGCTCGTGCAACGGTTATCCTTTGCCACAGGTGGCAATAGCTCATACATTTGCCTTTAAATTTGTTTGACAAACGTCACCCTGGAAGTAGCCTCAACTCTGGGGAAGCTCCAAGGCAGGTAAAATATGGGTAAGCCCTTGAGCAGATCCCTCAGGAAGCTACCATATGGGTCAAGACACAGAACCACAATTTTTTAATTCTTTGAATATAAGGTCTGTATTGGTCCCTCTGTTACCAGCAACCTACAGCAGAAAAATGGGCTTCAGTCTTCAACTCTGCAGCTGAGTTGGGGAGTTGGGGACAGTAACCAGATAAGTTAAAAATCACAAAGCTCTCTTACTGAAACTCAGCTTTTTTTTTTTTTTTTTTTTTATCATTAAGCTTTCCCCTGGTTGTTGTAACTTTTATATTACATTCTGAAGTTCTGAAAAAGTTCATTGTGATACTTTTTGCACGCTTTTCATTGCTTTTGTGGAGACATAACATTTTGGAGCTCTATACTCTGCGATTTTCACTGATATCTGTCCAAAGGAGAGAGTGGGAGAGATGGATTTTATATCACTCAATAAAAGGGCAGCCTCTAGTCCAGATCCCATTAGATCTGGCTGGGAGTCTAGGATAGTTAAACATTCACATACCCTGTAACCCAGAAATTTCACTAATATATACCCTACAACAACTTTTGCACATGTGCATAAAAGAAATTCATAAAAGCATTCATAGCAAGATTGAAACTTTGTATTCTACCTTCTTTTCTGAAAGCATTAGATACAGAGGTCTACATCTCTGGCCCACTGCTGAAGTCACCTAGAATTTTAATTATATGGACAATTCTTTGGTAGAGTGCTTAAAGAGTAGTAAAAAAGGGTTTCAAAAAAACTACTGATTATTTTGTTTGTTTGTTTGTTTGTTTTTGAGAGAAATCTTGCTCTGTCACCCAGGTTAGAGTACAGTGGCACGATCTTGGCTCACTGCAACCTCCACCTCCTGGGTTCAAGTGATTCTCCCGCCTCAGCCTCCTGAGTAGCTGGAATTACAGGTGTCTACCACCACACCTGGCTACTTTTTGTATTTTTAGTAGAAACGGGGTTTCACCATGCTGGCCAGGCTGGTCTTGAACTCCTGACCTCAAGTGATCCTCCAACCTTGGCCTCCGAAAGTGCTGGGATTTCAGGTTAGAGCCACTGCACCTGGCCTCATTCTTTTTTTATTCTGGATAATTTTAACATATCATCTGACTGGCAAGCTACTACTAATAAAATATAAACTGAAAATAGATTTTTTTATTCCTTGTGTAGACTATTTAATTTTGTTCTTCTTTGCTATTGTCTAGTTCCAGAAAAAGCAGCTTAGTGTGAAATTTGTGGGAAAGATGCTGTTCAGAGTAATTTCATTATGTAGTTAACCAATGAAAATCCAGCAGAAAAAAAAAAGGTAAATATTTTTAAGAGATGGTAAAAACTGTTTAAAAAATGGGAAGTTCATAGACATAATTTTTCTGAAATAGAACATTCAGTCATTAGAGTTGGAAACTGCATAAATGAATACACGATTGAATGAATGGTTGATTCAAATGCATCATTAATTAATTGGAAATAATTGACTGTGTCACTTGGTCCTAAAAGTATTCCTCTAAGAAATCATTAACATTATCTGGAAAACTTTAAGAAGTGATACCCAAATCCCAGTTAAATTGAATCAGAATCTCTGGAGGAAGGGCTTAGCCATTTGTATTTTTTTTCTTTTTCTGAGATGGAGTTTTGCTCTTGTTGCCCAGGCTGGAGTGCAATGGTGCGATCTCAGCTCACTGCAACCTCCACCTCCCGGGTTTAAACGATTCTTCTGCCTCAGCCTCCCGAGTAGCTGGGGTTACAGGTGCACGCCACCATACCTGGCTAATTTTTGTATTTGTTGTAGAGATGAGATTTCACCATGTTGTTGCACAGGCTGGTCTCGAACTCCTGAGCTCAAGTGATCCACCTGCCTCTGCCTCCCAAAGTGCGGAGATTACAGGCATGAGCCACCGTGCATGGCCCTTTTAGACCTGTTTTAATCTTTGGGTTTCTTCAAAACCATTTGCTTCCCTTGCAGTTTATTTTTGGGATAAACCAGTTGATACTATAGGGCTTCCCACAGTTTAGATTTTGCTGATTGTAACTTTATGGTGTTATTTAACATGTTCCTTTGTCCCCTCTATTTCCCATAGATTGTTCATGTGGTAAAGATATAATAAACGTATTAAATATTAGTAACAGCCCGTTGTGTTATTCCTCTTTGGTAGGGGTTAAGAATTATGCTGCCTTCAGGAAGGGGTCTGCATGTTGAGGTTGCCCAGGTCTGAGTGCAACTAGGATACACAGTGGGAGTTGAGACCATCCTTGTGGGGCAGGAGAGTGTAGAAAGTGGCACAGAAGCTGCTGTTTGCCTCACCTCTTCACAGCCTCTGTTCTTGACATCTGCCTCTCTCAGAGTGGTGTGGAACATGCCTCTTCTCTGAACTCCCTCTCCTTTAGTCCTGTCACACTGAAGACATTGCTGGAGGCATTTTTGCCACCTGGGAGAATCAAAGAACCAACTAATTTGTGAGGATGTGAAGAGGAGGCATTTCTAACTTTCCACTTACACGTTAAGACCCAGTTGAAATCTTTCATCTTGGAGTGGGGGACAGTGGTCCTGTTCCCCCGTGCCCACCCGCATCTGGAAGCAGAGCTGATCACTCTCTCCTTGGTAGAACAGCATGCCTCACATATACCCCTGTTATGCATTTTGTTACATGTCATTTGAATTTTGTATCTCTCTACATAATTGTTTCAACTATAAGATGCACAAATTCCTTGAGGTTGGGAACCAGGTCTTCTTTATTTTTTTTTAACTCCAGGGCCATGCATAGGCCCTGGTTGTATCCGGTGAGTTCCTGGCAGGAAGCAGATAATGCCTTCAAACTGGGTAGTCAAGGGCAGTTTAACGGTATTATAGGTCATGTGCAGTGGCTTATGCCTGTAATCCTAGCTCTTTGGGAGGCTGAGGCAGGAGGATCACTTGAGCCCAGGAGTTCCAGGCTGCAGTGAGCTGTAATCATGCCACTGCACTCCAGCCTGGGTGATAGAGTGAGACCCTGTCTCAAAAAAAGAACAACAGAAAACCCCAAAGGTACTATTACAGAGGTGTAGGCAGGGTTCTGTGAAAGTAGCAAGGAATAGTGTGGTATACCCAAGTTAATAATGGAATGGTGGAGGGGTAAAGGGAGAAAATAGTTACCAAAACCCAGGGAAAAGCTTCTAGTAGAGGGCACAGTCAATCCATAGTGACCCAGCAAGGGAGGAATTGGAAATAGTGACCTCAACTTTATTTTTCTCCACCCTTTGATCTCCTGCCCGTGTTTTCTGTTGGCTGAATCTAACCGGAACCCAGAGGGCAAGAGAGCCCATTGCTGCAGTCCATATGGTCTGCCTCCCTGGTCTGAAAGATGGGGCAAATGGAAGTTATCCAGTATGGGATTCCCTCAAACATCCACCCTTATCCTTTTACCAGGTGAACTATTTATGTTCCCAGCAGAGGGTACCCACAAAATTCCTATTAACTGCTGTACCATTGCATGGTGACTTCAATTCAGTCATAGTCTAACCTCGAGTCTAAAATGGTAGCCATTGCCAGTGCCCATCACTGAAGGTATGAAGGAGGGGGAGATTCAAGGAGACTGGAGTGAGGGGGCAATTAAAATAATTACAATGAAACATAACTCTGACTGAGCACATTTCTGGAACAAGTCATAAAGGCCATGCTGATAATCATAGCTTCCTTCTTCCACCATCCATTACCTCCTTCGGGCTGAGTGGGCTTGTTACTTGGCAGGGTGACCCATACCTTCATCTGTGATCTGAGTCCTCAGTGAACCTGCCTCTCTGGGTTGCACCACTTTCCACCGACTGCTAGAATAGGAGATGCCTCAGTGAATCTCCTGGATGAGTCTCTCCTGTCAGGTAGCAGCAAGGGAATTTCCTTCTAGTCAATGGAGCCAGCCAATACAGCGACTGCTTTCTCTGCCTTTTACTAGGGCTGTTACTAATTAATATTTAATAAGTTTATTATATCTTTACCACATGAACAATCTATGGGAAATGGGACAAAGGAACATGTTAAATAACACCATAAAGTTACAATCAGCAACTTTGTCTGCCTTTTGGTTTAGCAGTATGATGAGCCCCAGATGGCTGAGGATCACACTCAGTTTCAACCTCCAATGGAATGGAACTTTGTGTTCTATGATGGAAGTATTTCTTCTAGGTCAGCCACTGAGCCCAAGGTCAAACAAAAAGCAAGAATTCTTTCCATGGTGAATTAGTGTAATAGTGTGAAGGAGCCCTGGGTTCCCAGGCTGATGCAGTCTGATTATGGGGGAGGTGGCACCATGGGCTACTTCTGGTTTCAGGCAGTTACTACATCTTGTAGGAAAGCACCCCACCCTGCCAGGCATTGCCCCTCAGCTGTCACTGTATCTGTGTCTTCAGCAGGCCATTCTGCCATCCAATTAATCCATATATATATATATATGGTTTTGTTTTTGTTTTTTTTGAGATGGAGTCTCACTCTGTCGCCCAGGCTGGAGTGCAGTGGCTTGATCTTGGCTCACTGCAACCTCTGTCTCCTGGGTTCAAGTGATTCTTCTGCCTCAGCCTCTCAGGTAGCTGGGACTACAGGTGTGCACCACCACGCCTAGCTAATTTTTGTATTTTTAGTAGAAACGGGGTTTCACCATATTGGCCAGCCTGGTCTCAAACTCCTGACCTTGTGATTGGCCCGCCTTGGCCTCCCAAAGTGCTGGGATTACAGGCGTGAGCCACCGCACCCGGCCCAGTTAATCCATATTTTTCTAGGGAATGAATCGTGATAAAACTAGTGAATTCCATGGTTGTGAGCCTGCTGTCACATTGCCACCTCTGAAAAGTGTATCCCTGCAGGGAGATGTTTGACTTTTGACACCATTTGGGATAGACAAGACATTCTTTAAGTCCATGAACTTTGGTGCTGGCAGACATGCTGGGGACAGGAAAGGCAAATCCATACTTGGAGCAAATATTTTTCTCTGTGAGGCTAATTCTGCCTCCTACCTGATTAAAGGGATCCAAAGTTATCTGCCTGCAATCAGATGTCTTTGCTGGGTCTCTTTAAGGAATGGTGCCATTTTAGGGTCTCTGTTGATCTGCTGTGGCCGATTGGACATTGAGTTCTGGCAGAGGCCAGATCAGTCTTGGTGAGCGTGTGCTGCTGAGCCTATGCGTAGCATGCATCCCTGCCACGTTTGCTTTGTTCATGGACCAATTAAGCAAGTACATGGGAAGTACGGGAGAGAGACCGATAGATATCCACAGATTGGATCATCGTGACCACATGATTATTGTTAGAAACAGAGTTGTGGACCCCAAATGCATATAGTGAAGCCCTAATTCCGCCATGTGACTGTGTTTGGAGACAGGAGATGATTGAGATAATAAAGGTTGAGGCCTAATCTGATAGGATTGATGTCCTTAGAAGAAGTGGAAGGGACATCAGAGAGCTCTCCCTGTCCACACATACAGAGGAAAGGCCACGTGGGGACAAGAGAGGGCAGCTCTCTACAAATCCGGAAGAGAGGCTTCAGAAGAAACCAACACTGATGGCACCTGACCTTGGACTTCCAGCCTCTAGATCTGTAAGAAAATACATGTCTTTTGTTTACGCCATCCGGGCTGTGGCTCTTTGTTAGGGCAACCCAATGACCAAAAGGATTCATGAGAGGCTCCTTCACAGCGGATGCTGTGGGGGGCATTTACATGGTCTAAAAACATCCTCACATTCTGTGCGTAGTCCACACACCTCTCCCCCAGCCCTCCGGGTCACCAAATATGCAGTTTATTCTTTCCCAAGTTGCTGACTAACGTGGTGAGCCTGTCAATGACTGGCTATGGATTAGAGGGTCGTTGCTCAGACTGTCTTCACTTCCATGCAAATAAACCAGACCTAACACCCAAAGCCCACTGGAAAGATTGTCTGTCACCCCTCTCTTTCAGGCCATTCCTGGGTGGGGTATAGTTCAACACCTCATCATTTCTGGCTGGTTCCATCTTAACATGAAGATCCATTAATAAACCTGACCCACACCTTTCCCCCCTCTATTTAGTGGGGGCAGGGAACTCCCCATGAGGCCATGGGTATGTGTTGAGAGAGGAACAATAAGACAGTGGGAAAGGTACCATGGGAGCCTGCACCACAGTGTGCTCCTGAAGTTTCTGTGTGGTTTCCAGATCTGCCAGAGCCTGATCTCATACACACTGATGTTGTACAGGAAATGCCGCCTGAAAATATGGCGCCTTGGCATTTGAGGAAACAGTAGAAGGAGGTCATAGAAACTAGAAAGAATTCCTCCTTGCTCTTTGTCCCCCAAAAGAGCCATAAAACCTGGACCGAGTGTCTTCTGAAAATAAGTCACAAGGTCCTTATTCCAGAGGGGTCCTGCCCTGTGCCTGGAGGAAAAGAATGAAGACACAGAGATGCCTTGAATCATCTGAATCAACAGGCCTTGCTAAGTTCCCCCCAGTTTATTGACATTAGATTAGACCTTTTGTCCTCCAACTATACCTCTGTGGTCCTCCAACTATACCTCTGTGTTCCTGAAGATACACATTTTCCCGTTTTTTTGTTTGTTTTTTGATCTTCATTTCTGAAGATTCCCATGTCATGTAAAATTTATATTAAACAAATGTGTATGCTTTTCTTTTGTTAATCTGTCTTTTGTTGTAGGGATCTCAGTCATGAGCTTTGTCCTGGGTGAGGAAAAGATACTAGAGTACATTTACATTTTACAACGAACACTGCTGAGCGGGCCCAGGTCATCAGGTGCAGTTCACATCACACAGTCATTTGTGACCCAGAGTCAGATGCCCAGTCTGTATCTGGGCCCTCTAAGTCCAGGAACTGCTTTTCGGATGAAAAACAGTTGTCAGTAGAAGAGGTCACAGCTTTACTCAGGTTGCATTGGGTCTTACCAGGGTCCCCATCTAGCAGCTCTGTCTGCCACAGCTTCTTCCACTCCACTGGGTCTGCTGTCAGACTGCTTGTGCTGCAGCCTGGACTTGTCAGAACCTCTTTCCACTCTGTGCCCACTCAAAACTGTCAGCCTTATCAGGTGAATAATCCAGTAATGAGGTTAGAGGAACACACCAAAGTATGATTCATGTTGTCTTTAAAATCCAAAGAAACCCACTAAGCATTGTGCCTCCTACATAACCAGTGGGGCAAGAGGTAAGCATGCTCTCTCCCTTTTCCTTTTAATGTTTGTTTTTTTTTCTTTCTGAGTCCGGGATCTCTCTCTGTCACCCAGGCTGGAGTACAGTGGCACAATCACAGCTCGCTGCAGCCTTGACCCCCAGGCTCAAGCAAGCCTCTCACCTCAGACTCCTGAGGAGTAGCTGGGACTATAGGTGCCTGCCACTGTGCCTGGATTATTTTTTTTTCCCATAGAGATGGAGTCTCGCTATGTTGCCTAGGCTGGTCTCAAACTCCTGGGCTCAAGCGATCCTCCTACCTCGGGCTCCCAAAATGCTGGTATTACAGGCATGAACCACTGTGCCTGGCCGATCTTCCTTCAGAAGGAGATATTCCAACAAACCACTGGACCCTCAGGAACTTCATCAGTATATCAGGACCCTGGACTTCCCAGGGAATTATTTCCCAGCTTGTTGGCAAGCATGTGTTTTACCAGAGAATCTAAGCTCCTTTCTGCTCACTAGATCCAATTAGCATAATATCATCCAGGTAATGAACCCATGTGACTTTCTGTAGAACAGCAAGACAAACAAGATTCCTCCAGATTATATTACGACAGCAGGAGTTGACTTAGCCCTGAGGCAGGACAGTTAAGATATATTGCTTTCCTTGACACATGAAGGCAAAGTACTTTTAGTTATTTTTGCTGATATAGAAGGGGAGTAGTGAAAGAATTTTCTAGGTCATTAGCTGTAAATGAGGTGCTGGAAAGTGTTGCCTTTGGAGCAGCCAACCCGCAGCAACCCTGCTGAGAGAAGGCAGGGTGGTAAATATGTCAACCTCACTTGGCTCCTGTATTAGGGTTCTCCAGAGAGACAGAACCAATATATAAATAATATATCTATATCTACATATATATGTATTAAATAGATACATGAGAGGAGATTTGCTAAAAGAATCAGCCCACTTGATTTATGGAGGCTTAGAGGTCCCACAACAGGCCATGTGCAAGCTGGACACCCTGGAATTCCAGTAGTGTGGCTCAGTCCAAGTCCAAAAGGCTCGGAATCAGGGAAGTAGATAGTGTAACTCCCAGTCCGAGGTTGTAAACCTGAGAACCTGAATGGCCATTGGTGTACATCCTGGAGTCCAAAGACCAGAGTGCCTGGGTTTCTGATGCCCAAGGCAGGAAAAGAAGAGTATATCCCAGCTTCCAGAGAAAGACCGATGCAGCTTTTCTGCTTGTGGTCTATCTGAGACCTCAGCTGACTGGATGGTGCCCACCTGCATTACTGAGGCTGGTCTTGTCCACTGAATCTACTCAGACTCACATGCTCATCTCTTCTGGAAACACCCTTACAATTCCTTTATTACTATTTTTTTTCTTTTTGAGACTGAGTCTCCCTCTGTCACCCAGGCTGGAGTACAGTGGCACGATCTTGGCTCACTACAACTTCTGCCTCCTGTGTTCAAGTGATTCTCCTGCCTCAGCCTCCCGAGTAGGTTGGGATTACAGGTGTGCACCACCACGCCAGCTATTTTTTTTTTTTTTGTATTTTTAGTAGAGATGGTGTTTTGCCATGTTGGCCAGGCTGGTCTCAAACTCCTGAACTCAGTGATCCGCCCGCCTCGGCTTCCCAAAGTGCTGGGATTACAGGTGTGAGCCGCTGCATCTGTCCTCTAGGTACTCCTTAATCCAGTCAAGTCGATATTTTTAAAAAGTTTTTTTTTTTTTTTTTTTTTTTGAGACAGGGTCTCTCTCTGTCACCCAGGCTGGAGTGCAGCAGGCCCAAGAGATTCTCCCTAGCCTCCCAAGCTGCTGGGACTACAGGCATGTAACACCACATCTAGCTAATTTTTTTGTATTTTTTGTTGAGACAGGGTTTTACCATGTTGCCCAGTCTGGTCTTGAACTCCTGGGCTCAAGTGATCTACCCGTCCTGGCCTCCCATAGTGCTGAGATTACCAGGTGTGAGCCATCATGCCCAGCCTTTAAGACATTTTTTAAAAACCTAATGTTGTGAAAGACCAATTTGAGCCAATAGAATACATTACTTCAGAGAATGGGAGACGTATAATGCAAGAAATAGAACTAAAAAAAAAAGACCTTCCTAAGCTAAGCCCCAGAAGACATGCGATTTATCTTCTGAAAAAAAAAAAAAAAAACAGAAACAGATGGCTATGAAAAAAGAACACTCAAAAAGTATGAAAAAATTCTCAAAAATTAAAATCATGATTGCCAAAGTGAAAACTTAAAATAGAAGGACTGAATGAAGTAGAAGATTGTATAGTGATGTAAAAGATATGGACAAAGAGATATTCCAAAATATGGAGCCATAATGAGGGAAAGTGAAAAAACAGAACTCACTATCAATCTAATAGAAGTTCCAGGAGGAGAGAATGGTGAATGAAGAGAAAGCACTTAGAGAAATGAAAGATAATTTCCTTGAACTGAAGAAGAATTCAAGTGCTTATATTGAAAAAGACAATAGTACCAAAGACAATGAATGAAAAAAAGAGGATCACACTTAAACATATTATGGTGAGATTTCAGAATGTCGAGTTTGAAAAAGAAAACCCTAAAGTTTTGCAGAGAAGAAATAAAAGTGTCTTAGGTGGAAATGAAGAACAAATTGGCATCAGATATATCTAAAGTAACATGGCTAAAACACAATGAAACAGTGACCCCAAATTTATAAGGAAAACTGATTTCAACCTAGAAACTGACATCCAGTCAAACAGGCAGCTGTGAGAATAAAACAAAAGGCACTCACAAAGTTTATCTCTACATATACCTTTTCTGAAAAAATTAATTGAGGATATACTCCTTCCAATCGGAACAGGAATCCAAGAAGGAGACATGGAGCCCAAGAACAAGGGCACTCATCTAGTAAATCATTGAGAAGGAAGCTCAGGTGTCATTTGTGTAACAGGCTTAGAAAGTCGTCAGTTCAAGGCCAGATGCAGTGGCTCACGCCTGTCATCCCAGCAATTCAGGAGGCTGAGGCGGGTGGATCACCTGAATTCAGGAGTTCGAGACCAGCCTGTGCAACATGGCAAACCCTGTCTCTACTAAAACTACAAAAAAATTAGCTGCATGTGGTGGTGGCAGGCGTCTATTCCTAGCTACTTGCAAGGCTGAGGCAGGAGGATCACTTGAACCTAGGAGGCGGAGGTTGAGATCGCACCACTGCACTCTAGCCTGGGCAACAGCACAAGACTCCATCTTAAACAAAGGAAAAAAAAAGGAAAAAAATCATCAGTTCATATTAAAACAGGAAGTCAAGGGGCTGCAAGAATAATACATATTTTTTTGAGACAGGGTCTCGCTCTGTCACCCAGGCTGGAGTGCTGTGTTGCCATCATAGCTCAAGGTAGCCTTGATGTCCTGGGCTCAGGTGATCTTCTTGAGCCCAGTAGCTAGGACTCACCCTCCTGAGTAGCTAGGACTACAGGCAAGTGCCACCATGCCTAGCTAATTTTTTAATTTTAATTTTTGTAGAGATGGGGTCTCACTGTGTTGCCCAGGCTGGTCTCGAACTCCTGGTCTTGAGGCATCTGCCCACCTCGGCCTCCAAAAGTTCCGGGATTACAGAGGTGGGCAGATGGCTTGAGCTCAGGAATTTGACACAAGCCTGAGCAACATGGCGAAACCCCGTCCCTACTAAAAATATGAAAACTAGCTGGGCATAGTGGCACATGCCTGTAGTCCCAGCTACTCAGGAGGCTGAGGTGAGAGGATCACCTGAGCATGGGAGGATGAGGCTGCAGTAAGCCATGATCACATCAGTGTACTCCAGTTGGGTGATAGAGTGAGACTCTGCCTTTAAAAAAAAAAAAAAATGAAGCTAACTAAAATAGGACATGATTTTGAGCTATGTATTGAATTTGGAAAAAATATTCTGTTAAATCATGGCAGATTTAATAACATAGAATATGTTCCCTTTTCTATGGGTTTAGTCATATTACACATTTCTGCAGTGCACCTACGTACAAAACACAAAAGAATCATAGTTAACAGAATGAAGAGGTAAGGGCAGTGGCAGAACTGAATAGAAATCAGGGAAGGGGAAGCGAGGTGGGAAGCCCTGTAGATGCCACATGTCCTTATCTTACAGAGTGGCTCTCAGGAGGGCTGAAAAGGGAGTGTGGTTACCCCTGGGGAGTGGGAGTGGAGCAGGAGCTGGGGGAGAGGAGGAAGGCGAGCTCTACTGCAGCCCCTGGCTTCTACAGGCACCTGGCTTTGGTCTCTAGCGTCAGGCAGAGCAGGCTTTACTAGAGAAGCCAGATTCTCGACTACCACTGCCTGTTTGAGACCCATGGCCCTTGGTCCTAGTTTCTGCCTCACTCAGCTCTCTCTGTTTCTGGTCCATGTAAGTAATTGTCTTGTTTCTGAACCATGCTATAGCTTTTTTGGTTTTCTCTTTGTGTATTAGTTTGACATTGTTAAATGTGTGCAGCAGATGGCATGCATCTTACAGGGCCATCTTGACTGGAAAGCCATTATACTGCTCTTATAATTTAAAAAATGAGATCCTAAAATACAAAAAGGGCATTCCTTTCTACTGGTAGGATCTGTCCTGCCACATACTGATACTGTTTAGTTATTATTTTCTGTACATCTGCAAAACCAGAGTGTATCTTTCAAATCAATGTAGGATCTCTTTTCTGAACTCCAACACAGGGGTATTCCATGAGGGAAACTGGGGCACAGAGAAGGAAATCATAGGAGTTCTGGTCACTCACCCTCCCTCCACCTGTGAGTGCCCCTGCAAACCCTCAAGCCTTGCTTCAGGGAAGAGCACATTCAAATACCACGGTGGTCAGAGATGTCAATGTATAATCCCCACATGCTATATGTTTACACCATCTCCTGTATTTTGACAAGCATCCCCTTCAGCATATTTGTCCTTTCAGGTCTCTTTAAGTCACTCCTGCTCCCGTTTCCTTCCATTCAATCCCTAATGGAGGTGACCATACTCCTGGTCATCGTCCACCTTCTTCTCCTCCTCCCACTCCCTCCTCCTCCGTGCAGAGACCTTTGTATAGCAAGTAATCATTATTTAGTCACCCTCTAGCCATCTCTTTCCCTAGCTGACTCATTCCTTAACAGTGCGTTCTAGGTCTTATTGTTTTGAGCTATTAGTCATCCTGATGGCTTTTCTTTGAAATCCTCCCCAAGTGCCTTCCCTTTCCTTTATGCTGTGGAGGTTGAATGGGATGCACACTCTGCCAAGAATTTCCAGGAGGGCTGAGGACATAATCTAGTTTATGATTCTATAAGACACAATAAGTAAACCATTGACAATTATGCCCTAACAAATAAATAGTCAGTCAGTCTTGGGGCTGCCTTCCTGTATTTGAATATTATTATGTTTCTTGCTCAGAGCCAGTTTGTTATCCACCGGGCTGGGGAATTGAATGCTCCTTTCCTCTCTAATATCCATTCTTTCCTTTGCTTGTGCTAGAACCCCCACTTATTAGCTGGGCACACGCCCACCCAGAATAAAGGCTATTTCCTAGCCTCCCGATTGCTAGATGAGACTATGAGACCAAATTTTGGCCAATGGGATGTTAATGGAAGTGTTGGATGTAATCGCTGATAAATATTTTTGTTTATTTATTTATTTTGGAGACAGAATCTTGCTTTTACTGCTCAAGCTGGAGTGCAGTGGTGCCATCAAAGCTCACTGCAGCCTTGACCTCTCAGAGCCAAGTGATCCTCCCGCCTCAGCCTCCTGAGTAGCTGGGACCACAAGTGTCAGCCACCATGCCCAAATAATTAAAAAAATTTTTGTAGACACAGGGTCTCCCTATGTTGCCCATCGTGGTCTCACAAACTCCCAGGCTCAAGCAATTCTCCTGCCTCGGCCTCCCAAAGTGCTGGGATTATAGGGGTGAGCCACAAAGGCCAGTCTGAGAAGTGTTTTTAAATGGTAAGGTGTAGGTTCATTTTTGCACCTTCCTCCTCCTCACTGCTTGAAAAAGGAGATGAGATGGTAGGAGCCAAGCAGCCTTCCAGGACCAGGAAGCAGACAGAGCAGGAGGGAGGAGCTATGCAACCAAAGGAGCCTGAATCCAGGTGATTGTGCAACCCTGGGCTGCGTACTTTCCAGCTTATTTTATGTGTGAGAGAAACTGATTTCTGTATTTCTGAACTGCTGGGGTTTGTGTGTGTCTGAGTGTGTGGGCATGGGGTGGGATGATTATTTGTTTATTTCATATAACTAAACCTAATTCTAACCGATTCAATGGCCCTTAGAGAGTGTTTCTATTTTTTTGTTTTGTTTTACTTGCATAAGCTGTTACAGATGGAAAATGTCTAACTGGTGGTGCTTTACTTTCCTCTGTGTGTGACTAGCTCAGGTATACCAGATGCTTATTCGATACCAGGTACTTTTTATGTCTTGTCTCATTCAATCTTGACATAAACCTCTGATACTACTATTATTTCCATTTTAAACGAGTGTACACCAACACTCAGAGGTTAAGTAAAATGTTTGAGGTCACAGAGTTGGTAAATAGCAGACCCAGGATTTGCATCTGGATGGCCTGGCTCCAGAGACCCTGTCTGGAGTGCCACACCGTGGAACTCTTTGAAAACTGACTGTATTCCCCAAGAACCTACTGAAAAGGTGTTAGTAATTGCACCGTCTCTTGAGTCCGTGCTATGTGCAGGTACTGCCTTGTACAGAAAGCAAATTCTAGAAAGGCTGCCCAGCCCTGAGTGTCGGGAGAGTGATGTTGATGTCAGTGAAGTGGCGAAGAGCTTGTATCATGCTGCAGCCTTGCCTTGTCCCGGGCACCTTTCAGTGCTGTTGGCTTCTGCAGTTCCCTTTTCTCTTCATTGATTTATTTTGAAATGGTGGTTGATAGGGGACTTCTTTTTTTTTTTTGACAGTCTCACTCTCTTGCCCAGGCTGGAGTGCAGTGGTGTGATCTCGGCTCATTGCCTCCTGGGTTCCCTCCCACCTCCAGCTCCTGGGTTCAACCTCCGCCTCCCAGGTTCAAACAACTCTCCTACCTCAGCCTCCCAAGTACCTGGGATTACAGGCATGTGCCACCACGACTGGCTAATTTTTGTATTTTTAGTAGAGATGGGGTTTCACCATGTTGATCAGGTAGGTCTCGAACTCCTACCTCAAGTCATCCACCCGCCTTGGCCTCCCAAAGTGCTGGTATTATAGGTGTGAGCCACCATGCCAGGCCAGATGACTTCCTTTTGAAATTCAGTAATCCTGGACTCTTTTTTTGTACTTTAGTCTAAATATTCTTCCTAAATTGTTTCATATGGGCTTTCCTGTTGTTTTATGTTGAGAATTTTTTGGTATCATAAAAATCTTACTCATCATATATAAATGATACTATTTCTGGAAAGTGGTGACACTGAGGTACATCTTGTCTTATTGACTCACATTCAAACTCATTATAAGACAAAAGAATATGAGGTATAAAAATAAGGTCATTTATCAGCTCCAGGCTAGTACCTGAAAATAATTAGAGATGAGCTAAGCTACAAGTAAAGTCAAATAATTAAAAGATTTTTTAAACTGTTACTTTTATAAACTAACAGACTAAAATTTTTAAAAACAGTATCACAGGCCAGGTGAGGTGGCTCCCACCTATAATCCCAGCACTTTGGGAGGCTGAGGTGGGCACATCTCTTGAGCCCAGGAGTTTGAGACCAATTTGGGCAGCATAGTGAGACCCTGTATTAGTCTGTTTTCATGCTGTTGATAAAGACATACCGGAGACCGGAAATTTACCAAGGAAAGAGGTTTAATGGAGAACCCACAGTTCCGTGTGACTGGGGAAGCCTCACAGTCATGGCCGAAGGCAAGGAGAAGGAAGTCACATCTTATGTGGCAGGCAAAGAGACAGCTTGTGCAGGGAAACTCCCCTTTATAAAACCATCAGATCTCATGGGACTTACTCACTGTCACAAGAACAGCATGGGAAAGACCTGCCCCCATGATTCAATTACCTCCCACAGGGTCCCTCCCACAACACGAGGGAATTCAAGATGAGAGTTGGGTGGGGACACAGCCAAACCATATCAGACTCCCTCTCTACAAAAATAAACAAAAATTAGCTGAGCATGGTGGCACATACTGGTGGTCCCAGCTACTCGGGAGGCTGAGACAGGAGGACTGTTCCAGCCCCAGAGGTTGAGGCTGCAGTGAACCAAGGCTGCACCACTGCATTCTAGCCTGGGCAGTTCTTATTTGTCCTCCCTACTCTTCAGCTATTCTTGAACGGGAGGAGACAGGTTTCCATTTCCATATCAAACAATTATGAAAGCATGGTGAACATCTGATGCAAATTAGGCTACCCTTTCCTGTAAAATTCTGTGATAAATCGGACAAAGGCCATTCTGTAGGTTGCCTCTGTATAATTCTTGAATATCAACCTCACCTTTCTTCTGAGTCTTGCACATAAAAACATGGCTCGGAACCTAGAATGAATGCTACATATTATGATTTTGAACCAGTATTCCAAATTAGATTCTCTGACACTTTTTTTTCTTGTTGATGTGTTATAATAATACAGACAACACCAGTTGCAGGATATAAGAACTGCTTTTCATAGGAAAATTGGTTATCCAAATAATAGGCTATGAACTACTCAACTAGTTCTTGAATATGGAAGCGGTATAGTTTCCTCAGTACCGTGAAGTACTATAAGAAGACATGATTAAGCATAAAAGCAGCTTAAAAAGAAACAAACTGATTTTGATCACACACACACACAAAACTCTATGGCAACAATATGGCATACAAAAGAGAAAAAACATACTACAAATTCATGGAAATATTTAAGATGAAAATTTAGGGAGCTCAACAGAAATAATGTAAAAAGCCCTAGGACAAAAACAGAAGCCTGGGCCGGGTGCGGTGGCTCACGCCTGTAATCCCAGCACTTTGGAAGGCTGTGGCAGGAGGATCATGAGGTCAAGAGATCAAGACCATCCTGGCCAACACGGTGAAACCCCATCTCTATGAAAAATACAAAAATTTAACTGGATGTGGTGGCGGGTGCCTGTAGTCCCAGCTACTCAGGAAGCTGAAGCAGGAGAATCGCTGGAACCCAGGAGGCAGAGTTTGCAGTGAGACAAGATAGCACCACTGCACTCCAGCCTGGTGACAGAGCGAGACTCCATTTCAAAAAAAAAAAAAAGCAAGCCTGGGCAAAGATGACAGATATATAATTCACAAAAAAGGAAGGGCAATTGCTAATATACATAAGAAAGGCTCCTCTTGCAACCAAGCAAAGAAATACAATTTGAAATGCAGCGTGGTTTTAAATAGCTTATATGAGCAAATATTTAAAAATTATACACCGTCTGATAGAAGTGATATTAGTGGACACCCTTCTTTGTTCTTGATCTTGGGGAAGAGCATTGGTCTGTCACCATGAAGTATGTTGCTAGTTGTACATTTTTCATAGATGCTGTTCACATTGAGAAAGCTCCTTTCTATTCCTAAATTCCCTTTTGTTCCCTGTTTCTACAATAATACATAATATTGGCAACAATGTAACAAAACGGACACACTGCACTCTCCAGTGGAAATGTAATTACGTTTGTATACTCTCTCTAGAAGTCATTTTAACAATACATATGAAATATTTTAATGCCATATTTTATGTCAGTGCTTTTATTTGTACATATCTGACTTAAGAAAATCCGATATACAGTTAAAGATTTAATTGCAAAGATATTCATCACAATGCTATTTATGATAATGACAAATTAAAAGTAACATAAGGTCAATATTAGAATGGTTAAGATAATTATGGTCAAACAAAAAAGAATAATATGCAGCCATTCAATTTCTATTTACAGGCTGGGCGCAGTGGCTCATGTCTGTCATCCCAGCACTTTGGGAGGCTGAGGCGGGTAGATCACCTGAGGTCAGGAGTTTGAGATCAGCCTGGCCAACATAGTGAAACTCCGTCTCTACTAAAAATACAAAAATTAGCTGGGCTTGGTGGCGCATGCCTTTAATCCCAACTACTCGGGAGGCTCAGGCAGGAGAATCGCTTGAACCTGGGAGGCGGAGGTTGCAGTGAACCAAGATCATACCACTGCACACCAGCCTGGGTGACAGAGGGAGACTCTGTTTAAAAAAAAAAAAAAAAAAAAGGGCGGGCGCAGTGGCTCACGCCTGTAATCCCAGCACTTTGGGAGGCTGAGGCGGGCGGATCACAAGGTCAGGAGATAGAGACTATCCTGGCTAACACGGTGAAACCCCGTCTCTACTAAAAATACAAAAAAATTAGCTGGGTATAGTGGTGGGCGCCTGTAGTCCCAGCTATTCTGGAGGCTGAGGCAGGAGAATGGTGTCAACCCAGGAGGTGAAGCTTGCAGTGAGCCGAGATCATGCCACTGTACTCCAGCCTGGGTGACAAAGCGAGACTCCGTCTCAGTAATAATAATAATAATAATAATTCTATTTGCAAAGACTTTTTAACGCTATGGGGAAAAAAAGAAAAAAATATAATAAAGATTAAAGATCAGGTCTGGTCTGGTCCATGAACTTGGTTTCAGAGCCAGGTAAGTGAGGTGAAGGGATTCAAGGTGACAGGGTCAGTATCCCGGTCAGGGACATGACATTGGAACCAGACATCTGAGTGAAGACTCACGTTACGGTCACAAGACCAGAACTCTGGGTTTAGTGAGGGAAGGGCTAGAAGAAAATAGGAAAAAAAGAAAGAAAGGTCATTAGTGGGGAAAGGTAGGCCAGAGAGCAGACAAAGACCACATGACCTTAATATGGAAAACAAAACGTTCTTGTGCAGGTCCACCCGTGCCCAGCGCCACTGATAAATCCAGCTCTCCAGTTTTCTATATGCAGAGAAAAAAGACAGGAAGGAAATATGCCAAAATAGTCACAGTGATTTTGTCTGAGTGGTGAATTATGGCTGATTCTTTGTTCTTTTTATATTTTCAAATTTTTATAATAGCACAGAAATATTTTTAAGAATTTCTGACTACAGAAAATTGGTTTTTTAATTCCCTGTGCCAAGTTCAGAAATATACCCTCATGGAACAAGATAACTAAAAGAAGGAAACTACTTCAAGGTATGTCCTTTTAATCTCTAGCCCAATTCCCAATTGCTTTATAAATGGACTTTTCTCCCCAGATCTCCTCAGGGCATTGCAATCACCTATACCAACTTGAGAATTTTCAAAAACATGTTTTTTCAAACTGTTGTCTCAAGTTTGGCAGCTGATGGGTAATTTTTTTTCTTTAATAGCTGCTCTTATATATTCATTCATTCACTGTTTCCATTAGCTGTTGAGGGTACTACAAAGTTGAAGTAAGTCTCTTTACAGATCTTATGTTCAGATTCCTTCTGTGGTATGTTTTCTTTCTCTTTCTTTCTTCCTGCTTTTCCTTCCTTCCTTCCTTCCTTCCTTCCTTCCTTCCTTCCTTCCTTCCTTCCTTCCTTCCTTCCTCCCTCCCTCCCTCCCTCCCTCCCTCCCTCCCTCCCTCTCTCTCTCTCTCTTTCTCTCTTTCTTTCTTTCTTTCTTTCTTTCTTCCTGTTTGTTTGTAGAGAGGGGTCTTGCTATGCTGCCAGGACTGGTTTCGAACTCCTGGGCTCAAGCAATCCACACACCTTGGCCTCCGAAAGTGCTGGGATTATAGGTACGAGCCACCATGCCTGGCCAGGTGGTATGTTTTCTAGGAATAGTGCAAATGAAGTGAGGTAGGAATCTTAAAAGAATGAGAGAATACTATAGAAGCCTGATTTCTGCCTGAAGAGATCAGGCTGACTTGGCAAAGGAGGTGACATTTGAACTTTACCTTAAAGTAAATGGATTCCACCAGGTAGAGAGGGGAGGGTGTCATAACCTTCTTGGGTCAAGAACTACGTGTATCTTGTTCACTACTGATTGCCAAGAAACTAGCGTTGGCCCTGACACCCAGTAGGTGTTGCACAAATATTTATTTAATGAAAGTTTGAGGGCAGGGTAGAGATAAGAGACAGCATAATCAAATTCTCAGGGGCAGAGAAACAAGGTTTATTCATACAAAAGCTAGTTAACTCTTGTGGAAGGATAAGCCGTATGAATAGCAGTACTGGAAATTTAAACTGGACAGCTATATTGAGTCATAGTTGTGTTAGATTAAAAAGTACTCAGTTAATAGATAATCATGATAGTGGTGGCCGGGTGCAGTGGCTCACTCCTGTAATCCCAGCACTTTGGGAGGCTGAGGCAGGTGGATCACCTGAGGTCAGGAGTTTGAGACCATTCTGGCCAACATGCTGAAACCCCATCTCTACTAAAAATACAAAAAAAAAAAAATTAGCCAGGCATGGTGGCACACACCTATAATCCCACCTACTGAGGAAGCTGAGGCATGAGAATTGATTGAACTCGGGAGGCAGAGATTGTAGTGAGCTGAAATCACGCCACTGCACTCCAGCCTGGGTGACAGAGTGAGACTTTGTCTCAAGAAACAAAACAAAACAAAACAAAACCATCTAAAAAAAACAAAAGAAAGAAAGAAAAAAGATAATCATGATGGTGGATGGAAATGTTAATCTGGAATGATTTCAAAATCAGTAGGATAGCTCAAAGGTGAATAAACCAATTACAAATCTATTAAAAGAGAATTAGGGAAATGTGCACAGGGACTAGATATTTAATAATGTGGAAAAAATATTGTTCACTTCAGTGTGATAAAAATATTTTGATTTTCTTTTAGAGAAACATAAGAAAATATTTACAGAGAAAATGATCTGATGTGTAAATTTGCTTCTAAATCATTCTGGGGGTTGTGGGGTATTGGTCTAGATGAAACAAGCATGACCAGGTATTGAAAACTGATAAACCTGGGGGATGACAAAGGAACTTTCTGGGGTGATGGAAATGTTCTGTGTGTTGGGTGGCAGTTAAACAGGTATACAGATTTATCAAAAAATCCATGCGTTTTACTTTTTTTTTTTTTTTGAGACAGTCTCATTTTGTAACTTAGGCTGGAATAAAGTGGCGCAATCTCGGCTTACTGCAGCCTCCACCTCCTGGATTCAAGCAATTCTTCTGCCTCAGCTTCCTGAGTAGCTAGGACTACAGGCTTCTGCCACCACGCCTGGCTAATTGTTGTACTTTTAGTAGAGATGGGGTGTTGCTATGTTGGCCAGTCTGGTCTCGAACTCCTGGCCTCAAGTGATCTGCCCACCTCGGCCTCCCAAAGTGCTGGGATTACAAGCATGAGCCACCATGCCCAACCTTTTTTATTTATTTTATTTTATTATTTTATTATTTTGAGACATAATCTTGCTCTATCACCCGGACTGGAGTGCAGTGGTGTGATCTCAGCTCACTGCAACCTCCGCCTCCTGGGTTCAAGTGATTCTCCTGTCTCAGCCTCCCAAGTAGCAGGGACTACAGGTGCACACCACCACACTGGCTAATTTTTGTGTTTTTAGTAAAGACAGGGTTTCACCATATTGGCCAGGCTGGTCTCAAACTCCTGACCTCAAGTGATCCACCCGCTTCGGCCTCCCAAAGTGCTGGGATTACAGGTGTGAGTCATTGCACCCAGCCTATTTATTTTTTTATTTGCATGCATTTTACTGTATATAAATTTGATGTAGAAAAGCTGGATGATGCATAGATTAGGTTCATTTTACAATTCCAATTTTTTTGTTTGATACTTTCCATAATAAAAGGTTAAAAAAAGGAAAAGAAAAGAGAGAAAAAAGGAAAGAAGCAGAAGGAAGAAGTCTGCTGTAGTACTGGAAGCAGGCAGATTATTGAAATTACAGTGGTGCCATGGAACAAGAGAAGGCAGGTGAAGAGTGACACCTTTCAAGTTAACACAGGTAATGAATCATTTCCAGGGAGAGGGTTCTACCTCCTGGAGCACTAACGCAGAACCCAGTATTGAAGAAAACCGGATGGGTTACTTTGACTCAAGCATTAAAAGGAAAGAGCACAAAAGAATTATTCCATCTTTTTCTGGCCCAGTTTCCATTAAAATGCCCACTTGATATTCTCATCCATAAACTTGCTACTCTATCATCTCTCAAGGTAAAAACGGTGAGAAGAAATTTTTCTTTAATGTGCTTTTGGTTATAGGATTGAGACTTTCTCAGATGACTTAATAATACACCCAGGAGGAAAGGTATTTAGGGCTTTCTAGGGCAGGGTTTAATCCTAAAGCAATCTAGCAATGAGATTAGTGTTCCTGGATGTCTTGTTTCTGTCAAAACCACGTCCAAAGAACAGACCGTATTGCCATTCTCCTTTCTCTAGATTTCTGTTTTTATTTATTTATTTATTTTATTATTTTGAGATGTAGTCTCATTCTGTTGCCCAGGCTGGAGTGCAGTGGCGCAATCTCAGCTCACTGCAACCTCCGCCTCCCAGGTTCAAGTGATTCTCTGCCTCGGCCTCCCAAGGATCTGGGATTACAGGCGTGCACCACCACGCCCAGCTAATTTTTGTATTTTTAGTAGAGATGGGGTTTCACTATATTGACCAGGCTGGTCTCGAACTCCTGACCTTGTGATCCACGCTCCTTGGCCTCCCAAAGTGCTGGGATTACAGGCCAGGCGTGAACCACTGTGCCCAGCCCTGGCTTTTTTTTTTTTTTTTTTTTTTGTATTTTTAGTAGAAATGGGGTTTTGCCATGTTGACCAGTCTAGTCTCAAACTCCTGACCTCAGGTGATCGTCCCGTCTTGGCCTCCCAAATTGCTGGGATTACAGGTGTGAGCCACCATGCCTGGCCTGATTTTTGTTTTAATTGTTAATATTTAAAGGATAGCAATCTCTCTGGGTATACTTCTCTGCCAATTTGATATCATGATAGCTAAAAATCTATGTTGCTTAAAGCAAAAGTTAGGTAGCAGCAATGGTGGGGGGGTTTTCATGACAAGGTTCACTGGTGTTGAGCATGTACAACTGTAAACATGTGATCCTCCTGCTTCAGCCTCTGGAGTAGCTGGGACTCCAGGCACGCCACCACACCTGGCTAATTTTTAAAATTCCTTCTAGAGATGGTGTCTTGCTACATTGCCCAGGCCAGTCTCGAACTCCTGGACTCCAGCGATCCTCCAGCTTTGCCTCCCAAAGCAGTGGGATTACAGGCACGAGCCACCTTGCCTGGCCCCATGCTTCTTTCCTACTCTCCGAATGCTTGTTTGACCAGGATGGGGCCCACTTTCCTCACATAGCCGTATGACTTATGGAGCTGAGTCCTAGCCCCAGCTCCAGGAGCAAGGCTGCTTAATCAAAGGAAATCCTGAACCTGTACCTCAACAGTGAATGGTTCAGAAATTAACTTCTGTCTCTTTCCTCTACTTAAATGGAAACTCCAAGAGGGAGAGGATGTTTATCTGTTTTGCCAAGAACCTAGAACAATGCCTGGCACATAGTCCTTTTTTTCTTTTTCTTTTTTTTTTTTTTTTGAGACGGAGTCTCATTCTGTCGCCCAGGCTGGAGTGCAGTGGCACGATCTCGGCTCACTGGAACCTCCATCTCCCGGGTTCAAGCGATTCTCTTGTCTCAGCCTCCCAAGTAGCTGGGATTACAGGCACCTGCCACCATGCCTGGCTAATTTTTGTATTTTTAGTAGAGGTGAAGTTTTGCCATGTTGGCCAGGCTGGTCTCGAATTCCTGAGCTCAAGTGACCTGCCTGCCGCAGCCTCCCAAAATTCTGGGATTATAGACGCAAGCCATTGCACCTGGCCCTTACGTGGTAACTATTTAATGGATTCATTTTTCATTCCTCCTCAGCAAACATTAATTGAGCATATGTAAGACTGAAAAAGTCTAGTAGGGATGACTAGACATGTAAACAATTGCCTAATAATGCACGCTGGTAAACACCATCATCAAGTCATACATGAGGCTGAAGGAGTCCTGAAGGAGAGGTCAGGACTTTGGCCAAGCTTCCCAGAGCTTCTGACATTGAAGTGCATCTTGGAGGATGAGCAGAGATTTGCCAGGTGAAGAATTAGGGCAAATGTAATCTGACCATGTAACTTGTTCAAACCAGGACACTTGGGCAGGTGGAGGGGGAGGGGGTTAATTAATAATTACACCAGACAATAGGCGTAAACAGAGATTGTTCTGGGCAAACCAGGCCACATGGTCACTCTTGGCAGAAGGAGCAATGTGGGCAGATTTGGAGGATGGTGGAAGCCCTTGGGAAAGGCAAAAGTTCAGCATGTTGAATGAGTGTGGCCTGCGGGAGGAGGGCTGAGCTGGAGTGGTGGGCTAGCCGGAGTGAGAGGGTGCAGTTCTCGCAAAGAGCTTCAACTTGGTCCCCTGGCAATGAGAACCTGTGGAGGTTTGTCCACAGGGCAGCACTGGGACCAGACTTACAGTCACTCTGGCAGGGCATAAAGAACTGGAGGGCACAGACTAGAGGCTAGAGGTGAGGCAGGAGGCTGGAGAGTGGTTTTTTGGGGAATGATGGGCCCCGATCTCAAGCAGCAGGGGGATGGGGCTTCAGAAGGAAATATGTACACCTGAGGGGGAACATTCCTGGGGTGGAACTGACTGGCCTGCAAGCGGGGATGGGAGGGCTGGGAAGGAAAAGAAGAAATGATGATGCTTAAATTCCCAGCCTGGGTGACTGACTGGTGGTGTTGGCTCTCCGTCCCCATCAGTGGTGACAAGTAGAGAATGACCTCAGCTGTTTGGCTGACTCAAAGTTGACAGGGAGTAGATACAGGAAACTTAGTCTTGCAGGGACCAAGGGCCCAGCCAAGTGGCCAATCCAAAAGCTGAGTCACAAAGCCAAAGGGTCAGCACAGATGGAAAAGGAGACAAGGTGGGGGGGGGGGAGCAGGGAAGTCCGTGAGTGAGAAGTGTGGAAGCAGACGGGCAGGGAAGCGGTATCGGAAGCCAGGTGTCATGTTGATTCGCAAGCAGGCTTCGTGCATTTGCGCCCTTTATTCAGAAGGCAGCAGGGGATCCCTAGGCTGATACATGGAAGTATCAATAAGCCGTGGCCCCCAGGGTGGACACGCGGACTGTGGGAGCAGAAGAGTGGATGTGTAAGCAGGTCACAGTCTTGGAAGTGATGGTGCTCTGGGGACTTGGAGGAGGAGGGAAATCGGTGTAAATTAACAAATTGGCATTCTGTTTTGTCCTCAAGTCCCTTGTGAGGGTTTTTTTTTTTTTTTTTAGATTCTTTAGTTTTTGATTGTGATAAAATCACACAATATTTATCATTTTAGCCATTTGTCAACATACAATTCAGCAGCTTTAAATACATCCACAAGATTGTACATCTATCACCATTATTTATACCCCAACTTTTTCATCATCCCCAACAGAAACGCTGTACCCATTAAACAATAACTTCCCCTTATTCCCTCTCTGATAATCTCTACTTTCTATTTTTATGAATTCGACTATTCCAGCTATCTCATATTAATATAAGTGAAATCATACATTAGTCCTTTTGTGTCTGGTTTATTTCACTTAACAAAATGTTCTCCATGTTCATCCATGTCATAGCATATATCACAATTTTATTTTTTTTCTTCTTTTTTTTCAAAAATAGGTCTTGTTATGTTGCCCAGGCTGGCCTCAACCTCCTGACCTCAAGCAGCCTCCTGAGTAGCTAGTACTACAGGCATATGCCATTGCACCCAGTCTTCATTCCTTTTTATGGCTGAGTAATATTCCGTATACATGTGTGTACCACATTTTAAGTTTATCCATTCATGCATCATTGAACACTTGGGTGCTTCCACCTTTGGACTATTATTGTGAATAATGCTACTATGAACATGAGTGTGCAAATATCTGTTGGATTGCCTGCATTCAGTTCTTTTGGATACATACCCAGACATGGAATTGCAGAATCATATGGCAATTTTATGCTTAATTTTCTTAAGAACTGCCATACTGTTTTCTTCACCATTGGCTGCACCATTGTGTATTCCTACCAGCAATTTCTCCACTTGTTGTAGAGAAAAGGGTTACAATTTCTCTGCATTTATCTACATCTTTGCTAATGCTTGTTAGTTTCATATATATATAGCTATCCTAATAGGTCCTTGTGAGTTTATTTGTTTGTTTGTTTTTTTGAGTAAATCTGTCTCCCTTGCACCAAATGTGTTCCTTGATAGAAAAATTGAGCTTCAGGTCTGACGACTGAAGACTTGTCTCTGGACTCATGACCCACTCTGTGCTGTCCTATCTCAGCTGCCCTTTCTCTAAGGCTTTGGGTACATACACCAGCAAAGAAATTTATGTGGGAGTTTTCACTAATTTATGTAAGAGTCTTACAACACTCTTTACACACTATATCTTGGAAAATCTTTAAGTAGGGCACTAGTGATGTTAAGTGGGAGAACCAAGACTAGATTCCTCCAAAGAGACACTTCATTTAGACCATATTTCATCATTTTGTGAGGGGGCTCGTGGCAATGTTATGAATGGACCTCAGGGAGGTGCCAACCTGATTTCCAAAGGCCTGATTATGCCTGTAACACAGTGGATGGCTTAAAGAGCAAAGACAGAGAGCCTCACAATGCCTCCATGTCATCCAGTTCCCATGATATCAATGGCAACTCTATCAAGGTGAAAAGAGAGCAAGAAGCTACTGGGCTGATAACCTTGAAACACTGTTTTTATTATAAAAGTAATACATTTTCAATATGAAATGTTAAACAAAAATGAAGTACACAAAAAAGAAAGGGAAAGCCTCTATAATTCTACTCCCCAGAATTAATCACAATAGTTAAATTTATAATCTTCCAAATATTGGGTATAAAATTATACCTGTTCTCGTAATTACATCTTATCTTGAAATTTGCTGTTTCTTTTTAACTTAATAATAGATTGTGGATGTGTTTTTGAGCCGGACACATATACCCTTAATTTTTTTTTTTTTTTTTTTTTTGAGACAGGGACTTGCTCTGTCACCCCACCTAAAGTGCAGTGGTGTGATCACTGTTCACTGCAGCCTTGACCTTCTGGGCTCAAGTGAACCTCCTTCCTCAGCTTCCCAAGCAGCTGGGACTACAGGCGTGTGCCTCCACGACTGGGTAATTTTAATTTTTCTTAGAGATGGGTGTCTCACTATGTTGCCCAGCTGGTCTGGAACTCCTGGGCTCAAGTGATCCTCCTACCTATGCCTCCCAAAGTGTTGGGATTACAGGTGTGAGGCACCGAGCCTGGCCCTGTCTTAATCTTTTGAAGGCTTAAATAATATTCACTTGTGTGGATGCATTGACATTTATTTAACCGTTCACTATGACAATCAGTGCTTCCAGAGAGCATGCTCGAACATATTATCTTCATGCTCGAACATATTATCTTCATGCTCGAACATATTATCTTCATGCTCTTGTGTGATGGGCTTAGATTTTAAAAGAATAACAAGACTTAGCAATGTGATTTAGGAAACACTCTGCAAAAAATCCATTAAAGATGCCTACTGCAGGTTGAGTGTCCCTAATCAGAAAATCTGGAAAATAAAATACTCTAAAATCCAAAACTTTTTGAGTGCTGACATGACATTGAAAGGAAATGATCATAGGGCATTTCAGGTTTGGGATTTTCAGGTTTAGGATGCTCAGCCGGTGAGTACAATGCAAATATTCCCAAATCTGAAAAAAAAATCATAAATCCAGAAGACTCCTGGTCCCAATCATTTCGGGTAAGGGATAGTCAGCCTGAATTTTGACTGTGCCTTGGTGTTTATGCAACACTGTTACAAGACACTGACCTGTGATTTAAGAAGTAACTGACAAACTGAAAGGGTCAGGGTCTTTCCCAAGTTTAACTTTCTAACCCCTGTGCCAAACTGCCTCTCAGCTTCCTCTGAAGACTCATATAATAGGCTTTATTATTATGTAACCATTTTAAGTGCACAGTTAAGTGGCATGAAGGATTTTCTTTTCTTTTCTTTTTTTTTTTTTTTGAGAGGGAGTTTCACTCTTGTTGCCCAGGCTGGAGTGCAATGGCATGATCTCAGATCACCGCAACCTCCACCTCCCAGGTTCAAGCGAGTCTCCTGCCTCAGCCTCCCGAGTAGCTGGGATTACAGGCATGCACCACCACACCCAGCTAATTTTGTGTTTTTAGTAGAGATGGGGTTTCTTCATGTTGGTCAGGCTGGTCTCGAACTCCCAACCTCAGGTGATCCACCTACCTCGTCCTCTCAAAGTGCTGGGATTACCGGCGTGAGCCACCATGCCTGGCCGTATTAAGGACATTTATGCTGTTGTGCAACCATCCATCTATCTCCAGAATTCTTTTCATCTTGGAAAACTGAAACTCTGTGCCTATTAAACTATAACTCCCCCTGCCCTTCTCCTCAAGTCCCTGGCAACTGCCATTGTCCTTTCTGGCTCTATGAATTTGACTATTCTAGGTATCTCATACAAATGGAATACTGTATGGAATCATATAGTATTTATCATTTTGTGACTGGTTTATTTCACTTAGCATAACATCCTCAAGGTTCATTCATGTTGTAGCATGTGTCGAAATACCATTTCTTGTTAAGGCTGAATAATAATCCATTGTATGTTTATATTACATTTTGTTTATCTATTCTTCTGTCAATGGACATGCAGGTTATTTCCACCTCTTGGCTGTTGGAAATTCATTACCTTTCGAGTCAAGGAATCACAAGCTATTTTGACTGAAGTGTCCTGTTAAGAACAGGTGAAGAAAGATTCCAGGTGAACAACCATGCATTCCTTTTATCTCCTTTGTCCTGTGGGCTTGATCTGGTGCTGAGAACTTATGTACAGTATCATATTTAATCCTTTCAACAACATGATGAGGTAGGGATCTTCACCATTGTATCATGAGGAAACTGGAGCTGAGAAGGTTAAGAGCTTGTTCAGAATCACAAACTGGCTGGGCATGGTGGTTCATGCCTGTAATCCTAGCACTTTGGGAGGTTGAGGCGGGCTGATCACCTGAGGTCTGGAATTCAAGACCAGCCTGAACCCCATCTCTACTAAAAACACAAAAATTAGCCAACCGTTGTGGTGCACGCCTGTAATCCCAGCTACTCAGGAGGCCAAGGCAGGAGAATCGCTTAAACCTGGGAGGCGAAGGTTGCAGTGAGCAAAGATCGCATCAGTGCACTCCAGCATGGGTGACAGAGTGAGACTTAAGTCTCAAAAAAAAAAAAAAAAAAAAAAAAGAATCACAAACTGAACATCCTGCATGTGTGTTTGTGTGTGTGTACGGGGGGAGTCAATCAAGCCTTCGGACACCCTAAGTCTTAACTTGAAACCCTGTAGTATTTCAGGGTCAACTATTTCTACAATTGAGCTTTATAAACTTTGACTTTCCCATATTCATTATTTTGTTGTGTATTTCCTGTTTCCCAGGAACACTTAACAATAGAATCCTTAAGATTCAAAACTCCTTGCTGTTTACCAGCAACAGACGAGAGGAAGAAGTGGCTCTGGGGACATTGTATGCCAGTCTGCGGCAGGTTGGCTGGAGAAGCAACCCTGGTTGCAGCTTTGGAGAGATAGATGTGCATTTACTTTTACCTGGAAAACCTATGAAAAAAAATTCTCGTAAATCTGTCGTTTGTGTATCCTCAAGGTTTGTGCCAGAAAGCAGATATATCTGCTCCTGTGTGTAATTGTTGTTAAAAAACACAAAAAGGAAATAAAAGTCCACAACATACCTGGCAGAATTGACCAGAGGGAATTGGGAAAGGCCAAAGTAAATTCTTCTAAAAAATAAGCAAGCAAGGGAGAGGAGCTTGGAGGAGCAAGTGCTCTCCCTGTGCTGGGGAAAAGGCAGTGACAGGACCACCTCGTGGGCAGGTGCGGGCACTGATCACGTTATGGACTGGAGTCTACTGCATCTGTTTTCTCTTTGGGTCTTGAGGATGGAGTGGCAGGAACACGAGAACAGTGAGAAATTTTGAGGTTCACTTCCCTTTTTCCACCTCTCACTTCCCCCATAACCTCTTGCTTTTGATAATGCTGGAAAAACAACCCAAGGCCAGCCCTCTTGAAGCAGGCAAATAGATGCTTGTCCTTTACTTCATGTATAAAGAGATTGTTTTCTTTCTTCACCCAGAGAGTCAGAGCTAATGAAAGTGGAAGATAAGTACCCTGAGAGAGGCCGAAGGAGGGAGTGTGGGGGTTCAAGTGTATGATCTACTTAGGCAGAGAGGAATCAGAGTTAAACTAGGCTCAAAATACATCACTTTTTTTTTTTTTTTTTGAGACAGAGTCTTGCTCTGTTGCCCAGGCTGGAATGCAGTGGTGTGATCTCGGCTCACTGCAACCTCCGCCTCTTGGGTTCAAGCGATTCTCCTGCCTCAGCCTCCTGAGTAGCTGGGATCACAGGTGCGCGCAACCACACCCAGCTAATTTTTGTATTTTTTAGTAGAGATGGGGTTTCATCATGTTAGTCATGCTGGTCTCGAGCTCCTAACCTCATGATCTGCCAGCCTCGGCCTCCCAAAGTGCTGGGATTACAGGTGTGAGCCACTGGGCCTGGCCAATACATTACTTTTAAAACTAAAAAAAAAAAAAAAAAAAAAAAAAAAAGTAAACTGTGCCCTAGTAATTTAAAAATAATGTCACATAAATATGTCTTTTTAAGTTTTAAAAATACTCAATTTACTGAAGTTTTGAAATAGTTGTACATTCGTATGTGTAACTAAAAAAGTATACAGTAAAAATTCCCTCCTGTACCTTCTCCCCTAGTTCCCACTTCCTCATTCCAGGAAATCACCGTTAACAGTTTATTGTGTATATGACAGGAGTTTCTTCATGCTAAATATATTTTGGAATTTTTTATTTGGTTTAACATTGCTGTGCTTAGCTATATATATATATATATGTATATATTGAAAGAAGAAGTAGAAACCATGTGTATTTTCATCAGCTGAGGACTTAGCTTGAACATTTTAGGAAACCCCAATGTGGCACATTACCTCTCCCTAGGTACCCTAGGTAGGCTGATGAAGGTCAAGTGGCAAGGACGCCCCGTGGGTGCTAAAATGCAAATCTGAATGTGAAAGTGACAGCAAAATGACAAGATAGAGCCAAAGGTTTACCATACAAACTCCAACAAATGGTTAAACCCTGGTAAAACATATAGAAAAGCTACTCTGAAAAATTTGAGAGGTAGGTAGTAGAGAGAAGGCAAGATGAAGGAAGACGTATCCATAGGAGAACTCTTAAGGGCACAAATAAATAAAATCCGAGTTGGGAATGGGGAAGTTAGGCCTAGATGCTGGAGGCTTCTTGGAGGCCAGAGGATGTTTCAGTTTCTTGTGCTATTTCTTTTTTCCTGATAAACTTTCTAATTAGAGCTGAGCAAATGCTGAAAGAAAATGGGAAACTCCAACTCGAAGAAGGGATTCAGAGAAGCAGGCAGAATATCTGTTAGTGCTTGAGGAGCCTTGACGTGTATACTGTGTTATTTGGAGAAGATAAAACATCCCTGTGTATCAGAATCATTTTACTTTTATTTGCTCTGGAGTGGGACATACTTAAAGTATAGGTGTTCATCAGTTTCAGTTCATTCAGTAACAAGTATTTATTGAGCACTAACTGCCAGGATGGGTCCAGGCATTAGGCCACTGGGGAGAAGGAAAGGCCAGTGCAAAGGCTCAGAGGCGCTGCGGAGCTTGTTAGTGTTTGAGGAACAAGTGGGAGCAACATAGTGCATGAGGGGAGAGAGGTAGGAGATGAAGCTGGAAAGACAGGGAGAGGAGGAGGGAGGGAGAAGAGGAGGAGGAGATGGAGAAAAAGAAAGAGAAGAACAAGAAGAATGAGGAGAAAGAGGTGAAGAAGAAGAAGAGAAGAGGAAGAAGAGGACGAGGGAGAAGAGGAGGAGGAAGGGAAGAAGAAGAAGGGAAGAAAGAAGTAGAGAAGACTCTAGTATGTAGTAACTTTTTTTTTTTTTTCTTCAATAGAGACAGGGTTTTACCATGTTGCCCAGGCTGGTCTGTAACTCCTGGGTTCAAGCGATCCACTTGCCTGGCTTCCCAAAGTGCTGGGATTACAGGTGTGAACCACCACGCCCTGCGGGGATACCTTTCCAAATGCTTTCATTAGACACTCTTCTTCTGTGAAAAGTGGGAGACAGAAAGAGAGATAGCTGGCTGGGCGCGGTGGCTCATGTCTGTAATCCCAGTACTTTGGGAGGCCGAGGAAGGTGGATCAGCTGTGGTTAGGAGTTTCATATTTAGTTTTCACATTTAGGAGTTTCATGGCCAACATGGCGAAACCCCATCTCTACTAAAAATACGAAAAAATTAGCCAGGAGTGGTGGTGGGTGCCTGTAATCCCAACTACTCAGGAGGCTGAGGCAGGAGAATTGCTTGAACTTGGGAGGTGGGGGTTGCAGTGAGCCAAGATTGCGCCATTGCACTCCAGTCTGGATGGCAAGAGCCTCAAAAAAAAAAAAAAAAAAAAAAACAAAAAAAAACAAGAAAAACTCCACCTCAAAAAAAAAAAAAACAAAAAAACGTAGAACATGTTGACAAACTGAAACACAAACATGATCCCTTCTGATTGCTCAATTATTCAGCAATGTATTGTATATCTCTAAATCCTGTTTACTTAGTCAATAAATACTAAGTACCTCTGAGGCAAGATGAAGGAAGACACTGTATCCATAGGAAAAACTCTAAGGGCACAAATAAAGAAAATCAGAGTTAGGAATGAGGAAGTTAGACCTAGATGCTAGAGGATTCTCAGACTCCAGAGGATGTTTCATTTTCTTGTGCTATTTTTTTTTTTTTCTGATGAACTTTCTCATTAGAGCTGAGCAAATGCTGAAAAGAAAATGGGGAACTCCAACCCGAAGAAGAGATTCAGAAAAGCAGGCAGAATATTTGTTAGTGCTTGAGGAGCCTTGAAATGTATCGTGTTGGTTGGAGGTCAGTAGTTCGAGACCAGCCTGGCCAGCATGGTGAAACCCTGTCTCTACTAAAAATACAAAATCAGCCAGGTGTGGTGGCTCATGCCTATAATCCCAAAATTAATCCGTCTCAAAAAAAAAAAAAAAAGGGCTTGAAAAGTAAGTCGCTGATTTGTTGATGCAAGCCAATAAAACAATTACTGTTTTGATTGACATCTGTTGCTGGATGGCTGGATGATATTAATGAATGCCACCAAGCAGGTTGATTCCTTCAACTATTAAGAGGTTGGGTAAAGAAGTGGAGAGACCACAGGTTTTAGAGTCAGAGCCTTTGTGTGGATCCTGGCCCTGTATGTGCTGGTTAGTGCAATGATGAATGTTATACTCCCTTGTGTGTAAAATAAGTATGAAATGATGGATCTGTAAGGTCATTGTAAGGGTTACATTGGAATATGTATCTGAAGTACTAAGCAGGTGGCTGGCACATAGCAGAGGCTCATTAAATCTGGAGGAGCAAGCTGGCAGCCTGAGGGCTGTATTTGCCCACCCCAACTTTTTTTTTGAGATGGAGTCTCTCTCTCTTGCTCAGGCTGGAGTGCAGTGGCGTGATCTTGGCTCACTGCAAGCTCTGCCTCCCGGGTTCACGCCATTCTCCTGCCTTAGCCTCCCAAGTAGCTGGGACTACAGGTGCCCGCCACCACGCCCAGCTAATTTTTTAGTAGAGACGGGGTTTCACCATGTTAGCCAGGATGGTCTTGATCTCCTGACCTCGTGATCTGCCTGCCTTGGCCTCCCAAAGTGATGGGATTACAGGCGTGAGTGACTGTGCCCCCAACTTTTAAAATGTTGACTTTGACTGTCCATTCTAAGCTCTCCATTTTGTGTTGAATGCCAGACACTATTTGAAACATGTTTTATCCTTGTAACATAATTGTTACCCTTATTTTCCAGATGAGGAAAGTGAAACAAAGAAATACCTATTTGAGTATTTTTTTTGTAGCTTAAACCTTCATGCAAGTCCCAAAAGAGTCGGTGCCTCTCAACCTCATCCTGCCAGAATCAAAATAAAATACTTTTACAAAGCTGGTGTAGTAGAGTGGACACAGGTGTGGCTCCTGGAGCTAGGTTCAAACCTTAGTTCCACTGCTTACTAGTTGGTTGTGCAACCCTGGAGAAGTTATCTCTGTACCTTGGTTTCCTTATCTAAACGTGGGGATAATCATAACACCTGCTTCATCGGGTTATTGTGAAGCTTGGATAAAATGGTCACAACCCTTCCTGGACCTCTCCCCACCACTTTCTTTCCCAACCCATCACAAGCAAAGCTTCACTCATTTATGTGAGCTGGTGTGAACCCACATGCCTTCAGGGAGAAGAGAGGTGGCAGAACTATATAATAAAGTGACTTATGTTAAACTGTTGAACAGAATGAGTAACGGAAAATTTGAGGCAGACTGTAAGGAACTGGAGAGTGTAGGCTTGTGTAAAGGTATGAAAATGAAAAAATTATAAAATGCTGTGCTGACTAAATGGATTAAGGTTGGACATAGTTCATTTACTTGCCTAGTCCCTGAGGCATCTGGGCATATTTTGTAGTTTGCATATTCAAGAAGGCCCAAAAGGAGTCAGTTTTACACAAACTCATCTTTTGCTAGGCACAGGGAAGCTCTTTGTAAAGCTGATTACACAGCTGTGTAAAGCTGTGTTCTAAAGCCAGATTACCCTTTCCAAGCTCAGGGTCCAAAAGTGTGGCATTTCAGCCAAACTTATTCTCCAACTGCATGACATATGGTAAAGAACACTCAGTACACCACCTAGCACATAGATTCAAGAATCTCTCTTTTATGTTTGTTGCCTCTCCAGTCGACCATAGGAGACAAGGCATTGTGAGGCTCTGTGATCAGGTTTCATGATTTTACCTGTGAATTTAGACGGCTCCAACATCAGCTAGACACGACTCCAGATAATTCTAACAGAAATCCATTTTATTTCTTTTTTAATTTACGTTTTATTTTTGAGATGGAATCTTGCGCCGTCGCCCAACCTAGAGTGCAGTAGCGCAATCTCGACTCACTGGTTTTTCCCAGGTTCATGCGATTCTCCTGCCTCAGCCTCCCCAGTAGCTGGGATCACAGGTGCTCACCACCATGCCCAACTAATTTTTGTAGTTTTAGTAGACACGGGGTTTCTCCATGTTGGCCAGGCTGGTCTCGAACTCCTGACCTCAAGTGATCCACGCGCCTTAGCCCCCCAAAGTGCTGGGATTACAACAGCAAGAGCCATTGCGCTGTATTTTTGAGACAGGGTTTCGGTCTGTCGCTCAGGCTATGGTGTAGTGGCTCAATCATGGCTCACTGCCACCTGGATCTCTTGGGCTTAAGTGATCCTCCCACCTCGCCTCCCAAGTAGCTGGGTCTATAGGTATGTGCCACCATGCACCACTGATTTATTTTATTTTTACTTTTAGTAGAGACAAGGTCTCACTATGTTGCCCAGGCTGGTCTTGAACTCCCTGGTCGCAAGGAAGTTGGTCTTGAGCTCAAGCAATCCTCCTGTCTCAGCCTCCCAAAGTGCTGGGATTACAGGCCTGAGCCACTGTGCCCAGCCTAGAAATTTATTTATTTATTTATTTTCGAGAGACAGTCTCACTCCGTCACCCAGGCTGGGGTGCAGTGGCGCAATCCCAGTTCACTGCAACCTCCACCTCCAGAATCCAAGCTATTCTTGTGCCTCAGCCTCCTGAGTAGCTGCGATTACAGGCGTGCACCGCTGCACCCGACTAATTTTTGTATTTAGTAGAGACGGGACTTCACCATGTTGGCCGGGCTGGTCTTCCAACTCCTGACCTCAAGTAATCCAACCGCCTCGGCCTCCCAAAGTGCTGGAATGACAGGTGTAAGCCACCATACCAGGCCTAGAAATTCACTTTAGAAAGGCCTTGTTCTTATATAAACTTACATGTAAAGCCGGTGGCTTTTGTTCCTGTGACACGTTAGGATTAATGGACAAGGAGGTGTATGGGTGGTTAGCGGGATGGAGGCAGGGCTAAAGTTCTGGCACATCAAATCTGTTTGCTGGAATAGAACAGCAAGGGGAAAGGACAGGATGACCACAGCTGTTTGTTTATCAGGATGGGCAGACAGACGGGCATGGGGACACTCGGACAAAGCCCAAGTGGGCCCTAGAGGTCTAAGATGTAGAAACCCTTGTCCAAACAGGGGTTAGAAAAGAGCAAGAAAGACTTCAGGTGGGTGATGCTTGCAAGTCTAGAGAGGGAAGCCCCTGGCTGGGGTATCAGGGCTCTCGGCTTCCATGGAGGCAGGCGCTTGGAGAACCAGGCCGGCTACCATGGGATTTAGTTATATTCAATCTGCATTCTCCCCCCAAGCAAGCTTATAATGGAATCTCTATGGAAACAGTATTCATGTACCAGAAGTCTATTTTTCACTTAAATTTTGTTTGAATGCTTTGTTTTTGAGTGCTTTGAACCCGTGAGGTGAGGCACTTCTGATTTTACAGCTCTGCCTGAATTCAGATCCTCAATCCCACTGAATTAGGGGAACCCAGAAAAGTACCCCATCACGAGTTCACCCATCGAAGATGCCACAAGCTTTCTAACATAGTAATTTATGAAGTTATTCTACTCACTTGAGCTACTTTCTCAAATAGGAAAAAATAAAGCTGAGCTGCCAGGCATGAAGAACAGGGTGCAAATATGAATTTTAGAAAAGAAGAAAAGAGGAACTACCCATGCCAGTAGCCAGCACTGCCTAAGGATTTCTCACAGGGCATTTTTCTTGCTTGCGGGCTTCTTGTCTCTGGTAATATCATCACTGCTGGCTTGAGATCTTCCCTATTTTGCAGCTCAATGTGCAGATATTTAGAAGCCTGTTATAAATTTACGGCCAACAGGCCAGCAGGATTTGCTCCTCTCCTTCCCCCATTACTTATTTCTTCTTAATTCAAAGAGTTAAACGTGTAATTCGTTCTTTGCCTCTTCATTTTTATTTAATTATTTTGTCTTTTTCTAAGTTGTGTTTGACTCCGGTGATTCATCCAATATACGTAAAAAGAAACAAACCAAGTGCTTGGGTAACCCGGGTTATCTTAGCTGTCAGAGCAGGTTTCCTCCCACTCCGCGCGTAGTTACCCAGATCATCGCCTCCGTTTTCTGTTTAGGCAGCGGGGGCTCGCCGTCCCCTCGCCCGCGGTGGGTGTCGCAGCTGGTCCCCTCGAGGTTCTCCCAGGTCGCCGCCGCCTCCCTCGCCCCCGCGCCTCCCCGCCGCGCCCCTTCCTACGCGGGGCCTCTAAGCGCCCGGCTCTAGGACCGCAGGGACGCGGGCAGGAGGCGGTGCCCGCCTTCGGTCCTGCCCTCTGCCGCGCGCGGGGTGGGGCCGGGCCGGAGTTCCCCGCCTCGCGCTCGCCGGCCGCGGAGGGGGCGCCGAGGGGTGGGCGGGGCTGCGCCGCCGGGCCGCGCTGCTGCCTGGCAGGCCGGGCATTAGGGCCTCGGCGGAGCCCGCTCCTCTGCGCGCTGGGCGGGGTGGGCGGCGGGCGGCTTCGCGGGCAGGCGCGGGCCCGGAGGCAGCGGCTGCGTCCTGCGCTGGGGCGGAGCCGGGGGCGGGCCGGCGGCCGGCAGGCGGGGGCTGGGGCCCGAGGCCGGGAGTGCCTGAGCGCCGGCGGCGACGACGGCAGCGGCGGCCCAGCGGGTTCGGTGCGTGGGTCCGCGGCGGCTCGGGGTCCGCCCGCGGGCTGCGGTGCGAGCGGGCGGCCCGGCTCTCCTCCTCCCCCGCCCGCCGCCGCCGCTGTGATTGGGTGGAAGATGGCGCTGGCCGGATGGAAATCCTAATGACAGTCTCCAAATTCGCCTCCATCTGTACCATGGTAGGTGCGGCGAGCGGGCGGCAGGGGCAGCCGGGACCTCTCGGACGGGCGGGCGGCGCTGGAGCCGCCTCTCCCGGTGGCTGCCCGCAGGGCCTAGCGCGGGGGCGGGCGGGCGGGCGGCCCGGGCGGGGGCGGTTGGACGGCGAGCAGGCGGGGAGCGCGGGGGTGAGCGGCCCAGGCGGCTGGGGAGGGGGCGCCGCCTGGTGGGCCAGGGCGGCGCGAGGGTGGCGGTGAGGGGGCGACTGTGCCGGACGTGGCGTGGGGCGGGCACCGGCCTCCGGGAGCCCCCGGCTGAACTGCTGGGGTGCGCTTGGGGCGCGGGGCTGAGAGCCGAGACGGGCTGGGCCTGTGGCGGGGCGAGGGGTGGGCGCGCGCGAGTCGGAGCGCGGCACCGGGCCGGGGTCGCCGGCGAGGGGGCGCGGAGCCGCGCGGGCTGCATTTCCTCCTGGTCGCGCGCCGAGCGGGAGGGGTCCCCGGGCGGGGTGGGGGTCGGCGGGCAGGAAGGAAGGGTCTCGGCCGTGGCGGGCAGCGCTCTTTCCCGCCTGGGAGAGGACGGAAGTCAAGTGCAGATTTCCTCGCGCCGCTGGCTGGGCCGAGTCCCCGACCCCGCGCTGGGGGAAAGGGGCGTGTGTGAAGGTGGAAAGTTTAAATAAGTACTGTTGAAATTCTCTCCATTTTCTCCTCTGAGAGGCACATGCTCTCCCGTTTCCAGCCGTGTGTCCAGGTGGCAGTCTTGTCTCTGGGAATGCACGTTAATCTTGAAAAGCAGCATTAGCTTTCCTGTCATTTATTTACTTCAGCCCACCAGACACATCTGTATGTGGCTGGAGCTAGGTGTGTCTGTGCGGGGACCGCCTGCCAAGGCGACCGTATTTGTTTTCCTAGGGCGTTTAAATAGACTGTAAGGGAAAAGTGCTAATGCCCGCTGGAAGTCCCGAATTAAGCAAAACGTGGGCGCGTTTGAAACTTGGTGTTTTGTGCGTGGCCAGAAGGACCACAGTTTTCCACATGATGAGACAAATTCGTTTCATTAGCTCCTCATGAGCTTATATGTAGGGATCATAATTTATGAGTCATCACCGAAAAAAGTTGTTCTTTGCAACGTGGGCCTAGTGGTTGTTATTAAAGACTTCTGAAATCTTGTGTTTCACGTCTCACTGGTCCTATTTATGCAACTGATTTCATATAGGAGATCCCCAAGCAATTTTCCGTCCAAGGGTTGTACATTGTATATATTTTTCTTTAAGGAGTGGTGAATCAGATCTGAAAGATGCTTTAAAAGCAGATTCTCTCCTGCACGCTGAGGAACAGTACAAAAAATGGCTGAAATCAGGTGGACATAAAATCGACAGTATTAAAGAAATCATACTGAAGGATGAATCATTGAAGACTCCGTTTCCCAACTGGATGATTGTTCTTTCTCACAGTTTACATTTTAGGAAAGCACTGGTATTAAATGGACTATGTTAAAATGATTTTCGAGGATTGTTTGGGCTAATTATTTTTAGATATGCCAATTATTAGTCAGTTTCAAAAGGAATGCGATAATTAGGTCTTTTACAGTGACAATTTTGCCAGATTGCTGAGCTACACACATTGTATGGGTCATAGTTCGTTGTCAAAGACTAGGATTTCAGGAGTGGTGTGATACTCTTGACCGACTATTCATTCACTCAAGTACTGTATATCAAGTATACATTTAGCAGCTACTAAGTGCTAGAGGCGGGGCTGAGTGCTGGGGATGCAGTATTGGTCAGGGCAGCCCCTGCTTTCATGGTGTTTACATTCTTGCTCATGGACACAAACAGTATTCAAGTAAACAATAAATGTATGCTGTAATCAGATTAGGACAGTGAGACACAGGGATTTGCCAGGGTCACACACTTAGTAAGTGGGATTCTGATCTCAAGGATGTCAAACTCAGAAGCTCTTTCTAGGGCTTCCACCCAGATACGTTAATTACATGTGGGGTGTGTGTGTATTGTTGGCAAATAGTGCCTGGCCAAATGAGATTGTTCCAAAGGTACTATTAAAATTCGGTGTGTCCGTATTCATATTTGAATACATTCGAATGCACCCCCAAACAGTGCTAAATATCTCAGTAGTTTGCAGTCTTATTCTTTAAAGAAAATTGCCATCTGTCCTCTAGAATCACAAAATTGAAAAGCAGAGATACCTCTTTGGCTTTGTAGGTGGTTTTGCTAGGCTTGGAACGCTCCTCCCCGCCACACCCCTTTTCCTTCTCGTCTGGAGAGTGTGTGTAGCTGTCTGTTAAGCAGGGAGCCTCCTTACTTCAATAATCCTACCCCTGTCCAACCCCACCCTCCATCCCCTTCCTACAGTTTAATGGCATTTTTGTAATCTCAGTAGCACCTTATGCTTACTGTGTAGTAAAATTTTCTTTGAACTCTTAATTATGAGGGCCTTGAAGGGGAAGGATTATCATTTACTCCTGCAGTTTGATCTGGAGTACCAAGTTCTGCATTCAGTATAAAAGTTTTCCAGAGTCCTTCCTGTCTCCTCCTGCTATGCCGGGTGAAGCAGGGATGATACGGCTGTGTGTGTATGGAATGTGGAGAGAAGATGGGCTGGACTTAAACAGAATACTTCTCAGAGTCAGCAGCTGCGAAAACATTTAGGATGAGTTGAAATTTTATTCTGTAGATACTGAAGTATACGTAATTTTTTCGTTTGTTAAAACAAGGTACCTGGGCAAATCTGCAATACCTTAATTGGGTTAAGTAACTGTTAAAAACAAATCTGTTCGGCTGTGTCTTATTTTAGATCACTAGTATTCTGCTTACATGTGAAAATTAGTAAAACTTGTTTTTCGTAAGTTAGTATTATAGCCTGAACCAAATAGTGATTATGTTTAGATTGCAATGAGTACATTTTCAAGGGTACCTCTTGAAATACCTCTTTTTAATTTGTCCATGAAATAATACATTTTCAGTATCACATGGTGTTTATTTTGCCTTTGAAGTAGTTTCAGGGCCTGGCACAGAGAATGAACTACCTGATATTTAATATTGTACTTAATAAGTGTGAAATAACGGGAAAAGTGACAGAATACATGTAGAGGGGGGCTCTGTTTTGCAGTTGAGGTGGCTAATCCGGGTGGTCCGTCATGAGGATGCAGTAGTGGTCAGGACAGCCCCTGCTTTGGGGCTGGAACTACTTACTGTTAGCTCCATAAATGTTAGCTCTGCCTCTGATCATTATTTTCTCTTCCTATTTGGGTTGTAGGAGTCATGGTTAGGAAGGCGTTATTGGGAGGGGGACAGGACAACGGAGAAGTTGTTGGTGCAGGAGGTGGGTAGAGTTAGATCGTGGGGTGGCACTGGCCTGGCTGCTTGCCCACCCCCGGTTACGAGGGCATGAGATTAGATCCATTAGATCATGGTGGTAATGAGGCCAAAGCTGGTAAAGGTAGGTGCTAGGAGAGTCCGACGGGCTTTACTTCTGAGAATGCCTGTGCCTGGCACAGCACCCTGAGCGTGGTAAACTTTACTTGCTGAAGAAAGGCACAGGTAAAGCTGACTGTCTTTTTCTTTTTTGTTCTGTTTTAATAACACAATTTTTTTAAACATAAATTAGAAAGGACATACATGGAAAATGTTTGCCTTTTCTTACTGCTCGAGTCTCACTGGGGTCCCAGGTAAGGATATGTGTGGTCAGTGGAATTTATCCTTACTACTGAAAAAAAAGAAAGCTGGGGCAAGCCTCAAAGCCCATGCTTTGTTGGCAATGTGTGTGTGTGTGAAAGTCTCCTCTTCATATAGCAAGAATATTATATTAAATAATGAAATTTCTTTTTCTTTCTCAAGAAATAGGGTGGATGTAGTCCTTTTATTAATGAAATACTTATTTGTAAATTAATATTTTGTTAGTAAAATAGTGCTTCCATGATAGGAGCATTCAGACGTGAGTTGCCATTGTTTTACTTATCTAATTTTTGTGTGTTCATTTAAAGAATGAACAAAACTTAAGCTTCTTAAGCCTTTAAAAAAATAAGAAAACCTCAAAAATAAGGAATCTTCTATTACATAAATGTTTGGTCAAAGGAATGTTTGAGCTTGGTGGGGAGAGAACATTTAGAAGAAGTATTAATGGAAGTTTTATTTAAGCCTACTCATCTTTTGAATTTGTCTAAAATACATTTTGGACATTAAAAATGATACATTCTCATAGAAATCTGGAAAATATAAAAACTCTAAGAAGCAAAAGGAAGGTCAGTTTTTACCTTCCAGAGCATATTGTCTTTGACTTTTTAAAAAACTTGAGTTGTATTCCCTGGATATAATTTTACACTGTTTTCCCATGAACGATTATTATGTTATCATTATCATCATTCCTGCCCATCCTAAAATTTGCCCAATTTTAGGATGAACATGAGTTTAATGTTACAAAGTGATGAGTTGGTGAGATTGGCCCAGTAAAGCATAATGGTAGGGTACTAGGGCGTTGACAGGTTATAACCCATTTAATGATTATTAGAGGGTAAAGTGATACAGTTAGTAGAAATGGAATTTTATAAGAGGTGGTTTATTCTAATCTTAGGCACTTAGTTATCACAAAGATAAGACTTGTTATGGTCTGAAATTTTTTATATGCTGGAAAACTAGTTTTAAATACCATATTCAATTATGTGGCATGTGTGTAAATATTACGGTCTTATTTTATATCATATGGCTTTGCTTACCTTCTGGTGACTTTTTCCTTCCACCTTTTGCTATTAAGTGGCTAATAGGTCTCAAAGTAGGTTAATTATCTGCCCTACCACGATCCACGTTGGCCAGTTTCAGCGAGATGTTGTCACATTTCTCGTTGTCTTACTTGATTCTAGACTTTTGACCCAGTCCCCCCAAATTGAGTCTGCCTCCTTTTTATCATTTACCAAATTCCTTTCTTCCTGCCTTTAAACTCCTATTTATTCTAGCTCTTCTGAAGCTTTTATTGTCTCAGGAAGTATCATTTAAGCGTTTGCATACTTTGTGTAATTCCTTTCCAGAAACCTTTTTAGATTTAAATAATCTAATTTTGTTTTGGTTTCTCTTTTAGTAGTCCTATTCCAGAAACTTAATATGGTATTTTATTATGTATTTGACAGCATGGTATAATAAAAAGAGCAGTTGGACCAGAAGGTAAATTCTAGTCCAGATTTTGACATTTAGATGTGTACATATGGGAAAGTTTCTTAAAACTTCGAGTTAGTTTTTCTCATCTGTGAAATTAAGGGATTGGACTAGACACCCTTTAATAGATATTCCTTATATGCTTGTCTCCTTCTGGATCTAAAATTCTGATCCTTTGATAGTTTATAAATGATCATTGGTATCAGTTTCATCATTTTAGGAGCTCTTTTAAAAAAATTATTATTTTTTGCTCTATGGCCCATTTCTAGAACATTTTGGGAGTTCTAATTATGTTTTAGATAATATAAAAAGCATAGAATCAGACGTAGTTAAGCATGAATTTCACTTAGTTTCCTAGATTTTACAGTCTAAATATATTTTTCTTTATTTAAAACCATTTACTTAAGGTTACTGAACCACCATTTTAGTCACCAACAGGCTAATAATTCACAAAGCTCTTTGCTAATTTTTGACACTTTTTTCTTTGCCAGTACCATTAAGGGATTTGAATTTTTTTGAGATTTTACATTTATTTCTTCAGTTAGGAGTATGACCTTGGACAAGTTACTTCTCTGTACATGTAAAATGAGAGTAAAATAACATCTAGTTCATAGGTTGTTGACTAGTACCTGGCCCATGGGAATCACTGTGTCATGTTGGCTGTTGTTATTACCCTTTAACATGATTTGCTCCCCTCCCTGTGTTAAAAAGTATTCATTCATTGGCACTACTAATTATTAGCTCAACATATACTAACCAAAATGGAAATTTGTGTAATACAATTGTCAGTTCCTTTTCATTGTAAGAAATGTTAGTTTATTAGTAGTACATAGCCCTGAGAAAGCACTTATTTTGAAATTAAGTGGATTAATTGGTAGTATGAAAGCTAGGAATGTAGATTGTCTTCTTTCTGTATTTTGAATAGTTTATAGAATAATTTATTTCTTTGGTAACAAAAATAACTGGTCTCATTTGTGACATTCTCAAACATATTTTACAAGTTTAGGTAAATTGAGAATGGCAAAAACCGCAATTACTTTTTCACCAATTTAATACTTTTAGAAGAAAAATCTATCTTACCTTATTTTATACTAAAAAAAAAAAAAAAGGCACAGCAGCTTTTTGTCATTACTAGAACAAGCTGTGTATATTCACGTTAGCTTCAGGACTTATTTCCTTTCAGATTTTTCTATTTACTGAGTCCATATTATATTTAATTTCCTTATGCTCTGTCCTTTAGGAAGCATAACAAGAGAATAACATCTCTTGTTGGCTTACATTGAACTTACCCACCTTTCTCTTAGATATCTTGTCTAAAACCTACAGTCCCAATCTCCTAGTCTAGAAGAGGGATATTTACATATCTACACCATGCTTTAAAGTGTTGGGAGAAAGTTGTAAGTGAAGAGTTGATTATGAAGAGTTATGCTTGCTGAACTGAAAACTCTCAATTGGAGGCCCAGTATTGTTGAAAATACTTATGTATAACATTCGATCTTTTGCTATCTTATGTGCAGAATTTGCTGTAGGAGGTTAGAGTGGCCGTTTATATACATTTATTTAGGAAAAAAACTAGTAAGTCTTTGCTTTTTCACAGCAAAACTCAAGAAGACTTTTGTGATAGTGTAAAGTATAAGAAATTTAACAGCTTCACTGTGTGAGGTGCTGTAGCCCTCTGTGTGCCTTGGCTTATGATATTCTTCTGCTTCTCTGTAAGAAGGACCGTTAGCTTCTTCTAAACAGTGTGTTGTATCTAAAGAAGAGATGTGTAAACTTGCTTTATTTATCTGTAGTGAGCCACATGTCCAAAGCTACCTACCAATACAAATTTATTTCCAGCTGAAAACAAGAAGTAGATGTTTATTTCAGTGATAATGGACAGATGTTCTTACTGAAATGCTTCGTGGGTAGAGGAACCATCCATGCATTCTCTGCTTGTAAATGGTGGTTTAAATCATAGTACTGTTCAGTGGAGTAAGAGTACTGTTGCCTTTGATTTTATTTTAGTGACCTACTAAGCCTCTACCTAATGCTAGTGATTTTTTTTTTCCTTTTTGTGGGAGTAGAGTGCTTTTTCTTAAGTACTTTGAGGAAGGATTCATGGAGACCTACATTATATCAGGCTGCATGTGGGTTTTGAGAACATGAAGATGACTGTGATAAACTCTGGTCTTCTGGAACTTCCCATTCAGTGTGTCCTTAGTGGGTTATAGTTGTGCTGAGGAAGTAATCCTCTTGACCCCTGGGCAGCCTGGAGATATCTGGGTTGATCCGAGACACTTAGCCAGTCCCTTTCTGGTGAGAGCAGACTTACCTGTCTTACCTGTGGCAGCGGCTGCTGCTTTTTTTTTTTTGACAGGTCTTGCTCTGTTGCTCATGTGAGCCACTGCACCTGGCTATCTCTATATTCTTGTGGGCTCTTCATATACTATTTTCTTTGTGTGTCATGATGAGAAAAAGATTAAAAACCAGCTCTACTTACAGTATTGTAGAAGAGGATGGACATATAAAACAAATGCACACAATGAGGTATTTTTCTCATTGGTATAAGTGATGGTAATTATATGTGAAAGAGAAGGTGGTTCTGGGAGAGAGAAGAGGGCTTCAGGAAAAAGCTTCTTAGAAGAGAGTTGAACTTTGTAAAATGAATGGGCTTTATTACGTGGATATGGAGGGATGGGATACCAGATGTAAACAGATAACGTGTTACTCTTAGGCTCTGTAGGTGGTTTGGCATGAAAGCGGATCTTGTGAACAATAAGGCTGGAGAGTAGGAAGGGGGAATATTTAAAGAAGTACCAAGAGTTTACCAACTATTGATGTGCATTAAAATGATTATTAAAGTATGTGTTTAGCCTGAGGAAATGTAAGTCCAGAGGACAGTCATGAGGATATAAGAAACAATGGAGTTGGTAAAAATATGCTGGTAAATTGAATTACATTGACTGTTCAAAATTTGCTTGTATTTTTTTTTAAGAATATAAAATGAAAACAAAACAAGATGGGTGGGATACAAGGACAGTTCAGTGGGTTTTTAAAACTTGTTAAGGGCCTCCTTGTTTAAGAGCCAACTAAACAACCACTATTGGAAAATTTAGGATTGTATATACATGTTAAAAAATTAAGGATAAATACATAAATACACACCCACACAAGAAGTGAATTTTCTTGGTTCCATACCAGCAGACATTTAAACGTTACCATTCCAACTCTGAGGGAAGGAAAATAGGAAAAACAAAACGAAAAAGCATGATAGAAAACACAGGTGGAAGAAATAAGCTGTTCTAGTTCCTTAATCATCATCATCAAATGCATCAGACTTACCTGCATTGTATTAAAGGAACTATCAGATTGGATAAAAAACAAAATATTGCTTAATAAAAAACCGACCTAAAATGAAAGGGCAGTCTCTTTAACAGTAACACAATACTATTGTCACACCTAAGAAAATTAACAATAGATTTTTTTTGAGATATTTCAAAAGCATTAATTTTATTTTGTTTTTGTTGTTAGTGTTTCTCTATCTGTCATCTTGAAGATCCATGAAAGGTTAGGTGATATTAGCCCCATTTTCACAAAATGGAAAAGGAAGCTTAAAGTCAACCCCACAGCAGCTCGGGATGGGGTCCCCATTTCTAGACATGCAAACTCGTGATGACATCTACAGGGCAATGTGCTGCAGATTTGATGGTTGAGACAAATTACTCCTTTTCAGAAAAGAAATTGGGGAATTTTTATTCCTGACTTTTCAGCTGCGTATCTCTGTGTGTGTGACTTTGAGTCCCACGTCCCTCACTAATTGTTTTCACTTGGGTAGGCCATTAGTTAAATGGTTTCATAACTGAAACCATTTAAGTTTCAGTTATGAAATGGAATAATAATTTCCCCATTAGATCAGATGAGATGGCACATGTGAACGTCTTTTGTACTATAAATACATATCAACATCACCCTTACATGGGCATTGTTGGTAAGGCTCCATGCCCTCTTAAGGAAAGGATGGAAAGCACATGAAGATACTGTGGACTGGAGGAGTTGTAACGGGGCTCACAAGTTACCTTTGACGAAGTGTAGTCATTTCAGAGTTTGAAAATGAGTATTTTAGTGATCCATGAAGCAAAGTTTTAGATTGCCCTTAATATCTTTAGTATGTTAAGAATTTACAGTTCACGGAGTGGCTATCTTTTTTTTTTTTTTTTTTTTTTTTTTTTTTTTTGAGACAGAGCCTTGCTCTGTTGCCCAGGCTGTAGTGCAGTGGTGCAATCTCGCCTCATTGAAACCTCTGCCCCCCAGGCTCAAGCTATCCTCCTGCCTTAGCCATCAAGTATCTGGGACTGCAGGCACACACCACCACGCCCAGGTGTTTTTTCTTTTTAATTGATTTTTTTGTAGAGACAGGGTTTCACCATGTTGCCCAGGCTGGTCTCAAACTCCTGAGCTCAAGCGATCTACCCAGCCTCCCAAAATGCTGCAATTACAGGTGTCAACCTCCGCACCTGGCCTGTAGTTAACTTCTGATGTCAGTAAACTCTGTAATTCCCTACTAGTGACATTTTTTTAAGGTATAAAATTATAGTAAGTAAATTGCCTTTATTTCTACAGTATTGGTCTACCTGGGTTTTTCAGGGATCCCTGAAAAGAGACTTTAAAATTAGAAAGAGCCCATCTGGGCACAAATAAAATAAGCCATAAAGTACTTAAGTTGTAGTGGTAAGGAGACAATAAAATACAAGGCTTTAGTTCTTTGGAATGAAAATACATTTATACTTTGAGATTCTGTAGATGAACATTTATTCTGCTTTGTATGTGATTATCTTAGTCCAAAAATCTAACCGTTACAACTTTGAAGAAATTATTTCTACTGTTTCTCTGGCATATCATTTCACAGTTTTTCTTTGCTGATGTTGCAAAGGTTCCCTGGTTGTTTAATTTGTTTAATGAAGAGACTCATATGCAGGATGATTAAGGTGGTACCTTGGGGGTGGTAGCTGGGACTTTGAAGTTTGCGTTAGGAGGTATATCTTAATAGAGCAGGGTGATTCTCTTTTGCACAAAACAGGATATAATGTTTAGAAGGTTTCAGACTTAGTGGCCTTGAAAGATGATGCTTTGTGGAGGGGAACAGCACACAGTGTGGCCTGTGGGGAGGATGGCGGGAAGGAGAGCATCAGGAAGAATAGCTGATGGATGCTGGGCTTAAACCAGGGAGATGGGTTGAGCTGTGCAGGAAACCACCATGACCCACGTTTACCTGTGTCACAAACCTGCACATCCTGCACATGTACTCTGGAACTTAAGGTTGAAGGAAAACAAAACAAAAAACAGAAACATGATGTTTTGGTTCTTTTAAGAACAGATGAGGAATAGGAATCAAGTGGTTTCACTGTTTGTTATTTGATGGACCTAGAGGTTTAAAGCTGATAATTTCTTCAGACTGATGTGGTCAGGGTTTTTATATAAAGGTGGACAAAATTTGGAACAAATTTGAAACATCAAAGGCTCAAAAACTAGATATGACAGACCAAAAACAAAACCAAAAATAGCCGGGTGCGGTGGCTCACGCCTGTAATCCCAGCACTTTGGGAGGCCGAGGCGGGCGGATCACAAGGTCAGGAGATCGAGACCACGGTGAAACCCCGTCTCTACTAAAAATACAAAAAATTAGCCGGGCGCGGTGGCGGGCGCCTGTAGTCCCAGCTACTCAGGAGGCTGAGGCAGGAGAATGGCGTAAACCCAGGAGGCGGAGCTTGCAGTGAGCCGAGATCGCGCCACTGCACTCCAGCCTGGGCGACAGAGCGAGACTCTGTCTCAAAAAAAAAAAAAAAAAAAACCAAAAATATTGTGCTTTTGGTTCTGCTAAGCAAATTAGAATCTTTTCGTTGTCTTTTGTTTCATATTTTTTTATAAAACACAGTTCACTTTTTTTAAGTTTACTGGTTAGTTTCTTTTGTTTTTATTGCATTTTTTTTTTTTTTAATTTCAATTTGAGGAGGTTTATATCTCCTCCACAGGGGACTCTGCTGAACAAGGACCAGCCATTGTCTTGTGACTGGTTAAAGCAGAGGCCTTCACTTAACTTTGCAAATGGAAAACTAAAAGGAGGTAACTTTTGCTTCTGGTCATTTTTGTCACTATACAAATCAAGCCTTAGCCCGATAAAAATGCTTGGATATTTGTATCATTGTCTTAGTTGGAGACATTATGTTGCCCTTTTTAACTGAAAAGATACAAGTGAAATCTGTCACCTTTTTTTGTTCTCTGTTTAGTTTCTTTATTGAGTTTTTCCAGCTTTATTGAGGCATAATTGACACATGGTATGTATTTAAGGTGGTATTTTCGTTCTTTAAAGACTGCACAGTTGCCTTTGCTCAGGTTACTGCTCGTGACAAGTGTTCCGCACTTCTGCTGTTTCAGGTTTTTACTTCCTTGTGTCCTTAAAGCCTCTCTTCTGTTACACATTTTCATCCCAGACGTTAGCTGCTTTAATAGTCTACTATCTTTCCTTTTCATCTCTGAAACTGGGTTGTAGTTATTATACCATTTCAGTGCTAATAGCCTACTGTGATGTTCTTGCCGTTTTATGTTAATGATGACTGAGGTCATCTTCGCTGACTTGTAAAGTTGAATGTGACTTCTGTAATTTTAGCTTTCCCAAGGAACTTATATAGGAGTCTGACATTTTTTGAGTGGCTACATGGTGATACTATTGCTAGGCATTTCACAGATTCAGATCTCACAATGATAAAAAATAAAGGTGAGGGAGAGTTTGAGTTTAGATAAATGTATAGATGATAAATCTAGAACAGATTGTTAAAGAGAGTACATTTTTGGTTGACGTCAAAGTTAACAAGGCCCTCTGCAGACGTTACTGGATATTGATAGAGAAGGCTGGATTGAATAGGTGTGGCCTAGTTGAGGAATGAAATTTAATGGTAGAACACTTGTAAAACACCAGAATTATATGCGTGATGCAAATGAAATGGTGTTTGAAAAATCTTGTTTTCTTCCTGACATTTTTGGGAACAGCCTGTGTTTAATATGGGCTCTGAAATATAATGTCATGGTAACTTTTAGAGATGGGATGGTAGATATGCCCTTGTAATTTAGTAATTGATACATTGTTTTTTGAACTACCAAAGTGAGGATTTTAAAAGTATTCAATTATTTAGGTTTAACTGTATGTACTCTTAAAGAAAAATGTGATGTCTGATTTCCTTAGAAATGATAGTTTCTTTAAATTTTGCAATTTTAGAAGTTTAAGAAAAACCAAACCACTTACTATTTTTAAAAGTGCAAAGTTGTGTGAATTTAAAAAATTCATTTCTTACAAGGAGGAGGGGCCACCCTTTCCCAAGAAGCGATTGCTAGAAAGAGTTGGGATATGTGTGTGTGTTTATTGCCAGACATTACCTGTGCATATACAAACGAGGTATTGTGTGTGTGTGTCACATGCACACACAGTATTTAAAACTGCAGGTTTATTTGTTTTACTTGATCTTTCTCTTAACATATAGTGTACATTTTTGGTTGTCATCATGTTTCATTCCATGTCAAAACTCTTGTGTGCATTTTAATTTCCCATGATCTTCAGTGTCTATCATATTGAAAAGTTTGGTTGTATAATACTGTTTGCACATTTTCATTTTATTAAACAATAATTTTATTGGTTTCCTAGGGCTGCCATAACAAAATACCAGAAACTGTGTGTGTGGATTATAATACTATATTGTTACTGTACCTTTTCTATGTTTAGATGTGTTTAGAGACACGAATACTTATCGTTGTGTTACAGTTACCTCCAGGATCCAGTACAGTCGTATGCTATACAGGTTTGTGGCCGAGGAGTAAGAGGCTAGACCACATAGCTTAAGTGTGTAGTGGGCTATACTATCTAGGTTTGCGTGAGTACACTCTGTGATACACGCACCGTGATGAAATTGCCTGACAATCAATTTCTCAGAATGTATCCCTGTCATTAAGTGATGCATGCCTGTAACATAAATTTATCATCTTACAATTCTATAGGCTAGAAGTCCAGAATCAGGATGTCGACGGGGTTGGCTTCTTCTGAGGGCTGTGAGGAGACTCTCTTCCATTGTCTGTCCCCGCTGCTGGTGGTTTGCTGGCGTGCGGATGCATCATTCCAATCTGTTCACATGGCTTTCTCCCTGTGTCTCTGTCTCCACCTTGTCTTCCTTCTATGCCTATCGGTGTCCGAATTTTCCCTTTTTACACAGGCACCAGTCACACTGGATTAAGATGCACCCTAGTGACTTCATTGTAACTTGATTACTTCTGTAAAGACCCTATTTCAAAATAAGGTCACATTCTGAGATACTGGGGCTTAAGACTTAAATGTATCTTTATTAGGGAACACAATTCACCCAGTAAAACTAATGGCACAATCGGGTCCATTGCAATCAATGTCAAGGAGTATTCATTAAGTTGGGTTATGTGCTAGACACTAGAGATGCAAAACTGTTTAAGTTCCAAAGGGCTGGCCGTCTAGTTGGGGTGACCAACTTTGTGTATAATAATGTAGGCTGATACAAACTTGATAAGCTGTATTTTGATGTGTACAGGGAAGACAGACTGGTATTTGGAGTGAGGCCTGGATCAGCTGGAGAAGGAAGGCTTTTGGGAGTGGTGGGGAGGGAAGCTTCGTGGAATTTGAAAGGTAACTTGGAGAAAAATGAAGAGGACAGAGGACCTGGCAAGGAAGCGAGAAGTGAATTAAAACAACAAGAAAGAAAGAAATAAGGTTAAGTGATTAAAATTACTTACATGGTTTAATGTTTCAGGAATTTTCTCCTCAAACTTGTTAAGTTGATTAGGTTTATATAGATTTAGGCAAAAATCTCCTATAAACTTGTGGTAGTTTTTTTTAAAAAAAGGCATGTATATGTTGTTAAAAATCACATTTGTAGCTTACAGAACTCATTGTTGCTAAAAACGAGCTAATGAAAAGCACTTCTGATGCAGCAGGTAAAGGAAAGTGGGAGAGATGGTACCTAGAACATCCACTTTTCTTTTTCCCAAAGTAATGATGGGGAATTATGTACACCTCTATATAATGACGGGATTAGGTATACCTCTGTATGATCTTAGGTCCATTTCAACTACAGCGTTCTGTTTTGTAGCTTAATGTCTCTAAAACTTGTCAAGCAAAAAGGGATCAGAAGTGGTTTTCTAGAAAATTTATTGAAAAAGCCTGGGCGACAGAATGAGACTGTCTCAAAAAAAAAAAGAAAAAAGAAAAAGAAAATTTATTGAAAAAAAAAAAACCAAGAAAACATGATTACTGTAGCGAAAATAACTGTTACACAGAATATTTTTTGTAACATACCTGCTGTGAAGAAACCTCACCAATGTCAGTATTTACATTTCAGATTACTTTGTTATTATTAGTTCATTTTTTCCAAACAAAAACTGTAAAATCTATGAGGTGGGCCTGTAGGGAGGAGTAGTCTGTTTTACAGCTAAGGAAATGAACAGACTCCAGTGACTTGATTTTAGGATTCTGCCTGAGACCTCTCCATATTTAGTTTAGTGCTTTTGCCGCCGGATCATGCTGTTACTAATGTAGCTGTAGATGCTTCTTCCCCCTAAAGACAACCACAAAATCATTTTCTGTCTCTCTCTCTCTCTTTTTTTTCTTTTTTTTTTTTTTGAGACGGAATTTTGTTCTGTCACCCAGGCTGGAGTGCAGTGGCGTGATCTTGGCTCACTGCAGCCTCCACCTCCCAGGTTCAAGCAGTTCTCCCTGCCGTAGCCTCCCGAGTAGCTGGGATTACAGGCGCCTGCCACCATGCCTGGCCAATTTTTGTATTTTTTTAGTAGAGACGGGGTTTTGCCACGTTGGCCAGGCTAGTCTCAAACTTCGGACCTCAGGTGATCCGCCCGTCGTGGTTTCCCAGAGTGCTGGGATTACAGGCATGAGCCACTGCCCCCAGCCTCTCTCTTTCTTAATACTCATCAATATCCAATCATTGTTGAAATTAGCTGATTGTCTCAAATGATCGTGGTTGGATCCATAATGTTCGTTATGTTTTGTCACTATATCTCTTAAATGTGGATCCCTCTTTCTTTTTTATTACAGTTTATCTTTTGAGGAAATCAGATTGTCCCATAGCTTTTTTTCATTTTCTGCACTTTGCTGATTGCATCCCCTTTGTGGTGTTTAACGTGTTCTTCCGTCCTGTATGTTTTCTGTAATTTGGTAGATCAAGAGGCCTGATCCAGATTCCTTGATCTTTTATTTTTTTTATTTTTTATTTTCCTTGCAGAAGTTGGGGTACAAGTGGTGGTGGAAAAACATAGGTGATGTGTACTTCTGGGTTGCAGGGGAATGTGGTGTCTCTTTATAATGATGAGGCTGGCATTGTCAGAACGACTCTTCTGTTATGGAGCTGCTGGCAGCTTTTTACCTAATGATTTTTAGCAACTGTTGATAATCATTGCGTAGATCCAGTGTTTCATTAGGGCTTCAGAATATAGTTTTAACTGCTTCTATAGGTTTTTTTAAGAAATATTTTTAAAAACATTGAAAGAGAATGTACATCTATTCTTTGTTGTATTTGAAGCTACACAGAAATAAACTTTTTACATTTTCAGAATATTTTCATAGTTGTATTCCCAAAATCATACATTTAGGCAGGCTAAAGTTTACAGATTAAGTTGAACCTTTTCCACACCTAGACTTAATTTTGTGATATTACAAGTGAATGAGTACATGAAGTTCTAACACATTTTTGCATCTGAACTATAATTAATAAGATTTAGCTGATTATACACTAAAACTTAACTAAGTAGTTTTTCTTTTGTTTTCCATTTTTTAATATGTTCCACCTCAGGGTTATATATTTACTGCTGCTATGCTTTAAAAAAAGCAACTTCAAATTCTTAAGCACAGGATTCTGAAAATTAGATGAACTAACCAGATACAGTTACTTTAATTTTCAGATTTTAGGGATATTAGAGTGCATTTATTTCTATTTGTTTTTCTATTTATAATGTTTAAAATGGACCAATTTGTGTGTGCATTAGTTTCCAATGAGGCTGTAACATATCACCATAAGTTTAGTGGCTTAAAATCACACAAATTTATTATTCTAAAGTTGTGGAGGTTGCCGGACGCAGTGGCTCACGCCTGTAGTCCCAGCACTTTGGGAGGCCGAGGCGGGTGGATCACAAGGTCAGAAGATCGAGGGCATCCTGGCCAACATGGTGAAACCCCATCTCTACTAAAAATACAAAAAGTTAGCTGGGCATGGTGGCCTGTGCCTATTGTCCCAGGTACTTGGGAGCCTGAGGCAGGAGAATTGCTTGAACCTGGGAGGTGGAGGTTGCAATGAGCCATGATTGCGCCATTGCACTCCAGCCTGGGCGACAGAGCGAGACTCTGTTTAAAAAAAAAAAAAGGTTGTGTGGGTCTGGCTGGGCTGAGACCAAGGTCTTGGCTGGACTGTGTTCTTTCCTGGAGCTGCAGGAGGGACTGCTTCTTTGCCTTTGCCACCTGGACGCGGCCCTTGCCTTTTGGATCCTGGCCCCTGCAGCATCTTCAAAGCCAGCCATGACTGGCCAGTCTTTCTTTCATTACCTCCCTCAGACAGGGACTGTCCTGCTTCCCTCTTTCACTTACAAGACCCGTGTGATTACATAGGGCTGACCTGGGTAATCTGGGATAATCTCTCAAGGTCGTTTGATTTTAGCAACCTTAATTCCTTCTGCAACTTGAATTCACAGGTTCTGGGGATTAGGATGTGGACGTTTTGAGGGAGGCAGTTATTTTTCTACTACCACAATATGCACATTTTTTTTAGCTTTAAAAAATTTATTAGAGGTGAAAATCAATTCGAGATATGCCTTTAATGCATTTTGGGTTGTGGTGAAAGATTGGGAAGAAGTTGAGTGGGTTTGTAAACATATACCTTTTGTACTAAGTGAACATTAAGAGGTGGTTATCTGTTCTAGTTTTGGAAGTAAAAGGAGAATTTTTACTTCAGGTACTGTTAGCACACTACCAATCTCAGCAGGAGAAAAGTAAAGATGCAGTGGAACATTCAGGAAAATTAGCTACCAATACTTTTACAACTTTTGATGAGTAAATATAGGCTTGGTAGCATGAGAGGTTATGAAAATGGATGAAATGAATAAAAGCTGTACTACATGGCCTTGCTCAACAGAGCATATGTAAAATGTATTTTAGGATTTTAAGATTAGATCAGAACCTTTTATATTTACAGTATAGTAATTTAAATGATGGTTGGGCTTCATTAAAAGATAATCTTGGAGGTTTGGAGAGAAGGCCTTAGGCTGTGTGCTTCCTAAGAAAGAAAGGGCAGAAAAGGGCAACTGTGACATTTTCTTAGGCAAAGTGGAAAGATGTGGAAATTTCTGTGGGTGATATTAGTAGAATTTTAGTAGAGTGAAATAGATTTTTAATGGTTAAAGATAGTATCAGAAGAAGCTCTAATTTGAGGATTGCCAGATCTCAAAGTATTTTTGTTTTGAAGTTTATTAAACGACTGCCATAATTAGATTTGATACCTCAGTAAACTTACGAGAAATAGGATGAAACATAGAACCTGGACTTCTAGGGACTTCGTTTTTCTCATTTTGCTTGTAAGTCTGAAGAAAACCAACAGAGCAAGAGAGGCTAAGAAAAGAGACATGGTAAGGAGACAGAAAAGAATAATGAGTGAATATTGGTGTATGGGCTGTGCTGGGTTAACTATTAGGTATGAGTGATTCTTACTCTTAAGGAAGATACGTCTTTTTGGGGAAATGAGCCTTACATGCACATCCAACAGAACAGTATCAGAAAAGTGGGTGTATGAGCTCCATGAGGGTGATTTGTGGAAGGGGAAAGGTTGAACATTTCATTCTCAAGTACTAGCAGGATCTGTAACTCTAATGTACCGATTAATGGATTATAGCACAGCTTTTTATTGTTACAGAAGTGACATATCCACTCTTGCCATTCCCATTTTTGGAGTTTATTGTTACTAGATTTCATAGTACTTGAAACTGGAAAATATTTATATTTCATTACTATGTTTTTGTATGCATATGTATATATGTTTTATCTTAAAAACAAAATTTATATTGAAGATGTTAAAAGTGAATTTGAGTTTTGGACCTTAAGCTTTATTTATTTACTTATTTTTTTCTGAGACAGAGTCTCATTCTGTTGCCCAGGCTGGGGTGCAGTGGCATGATCTTGGCTCACTGCAACCTCTGCCTCCTGGGTTCGGGTGACTCTCCTGCCTCAGCCTCCCAAGTAGCTGAGATTACAGGTGCCTGCCACCACACCTGGCTAATTTTTGTATTTTTTAGTAGAAAGAGGGTTTCACCATGTTGGCCAGGCTAGTCTCGAACTCCTGACCTCAGGTGATCAGCCTGCCTCAGCCTCTCAGAGTGCTGGCATTACAGGTGTGAGCCACCACGCCTGGCCAGGACACTGAGCTTTAAATGTCAGATATAAACAATTCATCAAAAAAGACTCCAAGTTGAGACGGAGTCTTGCTCTGTCACCCAGGCTGGAGTGCAGTGGTGTGATCTTGGCTCATTGTAAGCTCTGCCTCCCGGGTTCACACTATTCTCCTGCCTCAGCCTCCTGAGTGGCTGGGACTACAGGCGACCGCCACCATGCCCTGGCCAATTTTTTGTATTTTTAGTAGAGATGGGGTTTCACCGTGTTAGCCAGGATGGTCTCAATCTCCTAACCTGGCGATCCGCCTGCCTCAGCCTCCCAAAGTGCTGGGAATACAGGCGTGAGCCGCCGCACCTGGCACAAACTCTTTTTTCGTAAAACAGCTTTATTGAGATATAATTCACATACCATACTAGTCATCCATTTAAAGTGTACAATTTAGTGGCTTTTAGTATATTGATAGAGTTTTGCATTTATCACCACAGTCAGTTTTAATCACCTGAAAGATACTTTATACCCTTTAGCTATCATCTCTCTCCTCCTCCTTTTCTTTCCCTCCCCCTTCCAGCCCTAGGCAAACCAACCACTGATTGACTTTATGTGTTTATATAATTTTCTGCTTTGGACTTTAGTATATGGAATCATAGAGTATATGGTTTTTGGCACTGTTTTCAAGGTTCGTTTATGTTGTAATATGTATTAGTAAAATCTCTGAAAACTACAAAATATTGCTAAAAGAAATTAAAGGAAATCTAAACACAGAAAAAAAATACCATGTTCACAGACTGGAAGACTTTAACACTTAAAATGGTAATACTCCACAAACTGATCTACAGGCTCGATGAGATCCTCATCATGGCTTTTAATGGACAAATACTGTTCCATTGTGTGGATATACTACATTTTGTTTATTTGTTCATTAATGGACATTTTGGCCATTTCTACCTTATGGCTATTTTGAATAATACTAATGTAAACATTGGGGGTGCAAGCTTTTTATGCACATATGTTTTGTTTTCCCATGTGTCTGTACTTTGGAGTGGAATTGCCATTTAATCTTTTGAGGATCTGCCAGATTGTTTTCCAAAGATGCACCATTTTATGTTCCTGCCAACAGTGTATGGCTGTTCCCATTTCTCTGCATCCCCATTGGTACTTGTTATCTGACTTTCTGATTGTAGCCATTCCATTTTGGGTGTGAGGTGGTATCTCATCTCATTGTGGTTTTGATTTGCATTTCCCTGATGAATAATGATGTTGAGCACCTCTTTATGTACTTATTGGCGATTTGTGTATCTTCTGTGGAAAAATATCTATTTGCATTCTTTGGCTGTTCTTTGAGTTGTCTTTTAATTGTTGTAAGAGTTTTTTTTGTTGTTGTTTTGTTTTTGTTTTTTCAAGACAGGATCTTGCTGTGTTACTCAGGCTAGAGTGTAGTGACATGATCATCCCTTGCAACTCCGGTTCTCAAGTCATCCTCCCACCTCAGCTTCCGGAGTAGCTAGGAGTACAGGTGCATACCCCTATGCCTGGCTAATTTTTTACTTTTCGTAGAGATGGGTTCTTGCTATGTTTTGCCCAGGCTGGTCTTGAACTCCTGGCCCTTGGGATCCTCTTGCCTAGTCCTCCCAAAGCACTGGAATTACAGGCATTAGCCACCCTGCCTGGCCTTGGTGTAAGAGTTCGTTATATATTCTGGATACAAGTTTCTTGTTAGTTATGTTATTTGCTAATATTTCCTCCCATTCTATGGGTTGTCTTTTCATTTTCTTGAGGGTGCCATTTGAAGCACAAAATTTAATTTTGATTTTGATGAAGTCTAATTTATCTAATTTTTTTTTCTCTTTTCCTTTTTTTTTTGGAGGCAGAGTCTTACTGTGTCGCTGGATATTGGCTCACGGCCACCTCCACTTCCTGTGTTCAAACAGTTGTGCCTCAGACTCCCGAGTAGCTGGGATTACAGTTGCGTGCCACCATGTCCAGCTGATTTTTTTGTATTTTTAGTAGAGATGGGGTTTTGCCATGTTGTCCAGGGTGGTCTTGAACTCTTGGCCTCAAGTGATCTGCCCACCTCGACCTCCCAAAGTGCTGGGATTACAGGTGTGAGCCACAACGTCTGGCCTGAGTTTTTTCTTTTGTTGTTCATGCTTTCGGTGTCATATTCATATTTTATTATCCTTTGCCAAATCCCATGTCAATCCTTTGCCAAATCCAATGTTTTTCTTTTAAGAGTTTTCTGGGTGTTGCTGTTCATATACTTCTTTGATCTATTTGGAGTTAGTTTTTTGTACATGGTTTGAGGTAAAGGTAACTTCATTCTTTTGTATGTGACTGTCCATTTGTCCCAGCGCCAGTTGTTAAAAAGACTATTCTTTCTCTGTCGTTTGGAGTTGGCACCCTTGTTGAAAATCATTTGACCATAGATGTATGAGTTTCTGGATCCTCAATTTTATTTCATTGATTTGTATGTTTGCCTCTCTGCCAGTACCACACTGTCATGATTGCAATCATAGCTCATTGCATCTCGTACTCCTGGACTTAAGTGATCATTACACAGGTGAGCCACTGGGTCCGACCTCCATATGAATTTAGAATCAGCTTGTCAGTTTCCATAAAAGTAGCTGGGATTCTGATGGGGATCTCATTGAGCCTGTAGATCAGTTTGTGGAGTATTGCCATTTTAAGTGTTAAAGTCTTCCAGTCTGTGAACATGGTATTTTTTTTCTGTTGTTTAAATTTCCTATAATTTCTTTTAGTAATATTTTGTAGTTTTCAGAGTTTTGAAACTCTGAAATGTTTTTCTCTTTTATATGTCTTTCTCTTTTTTTGTTAAATTGATTCCTACTTATTTAAATCATTTTGAATGCTATTGTGAATGGAGTTGTCTTATTTTCATTTTCAGATTTTCAGGATAACCTTATATAAATGCAGTTAATTTTTTGCTTTTATTATTTTAAATTGACATAATTGTACATATTTGTGGGATATAGTGTGATATTTTGATACATGTATACAATGTGTAATGATCAAATTGGGAAATTAGCATATCCATCACTTCAAACATTGATCATTTCTTTGTGCTGGGAATATTCAAAATCTGCTCTTCTATCTATCTGAAAATATACAATAAATTGTTGTTAATTATGGTCACCCTGCAGTGCTATAGAACAGGGATCTCCAGCCCCTGATCAGTGGCCTGTTAGGAATGGGGCTGTGCATCAGAAGGTGAGTGTCCAGTGAGCAGCATTACTGCCTGAGCTTCGCCTCCTGTCAGATCAGCAGTGGCATTAGATTGTCAGGATTGTGAACCCTGTTATGAACCGCGCATGCGAGAGATCTAGGTTGCACACTCCTTATGATAATCTAATGCCTGATGATCTGAGAACAGGTTCCTCCTGAAACCATCCCCCGCTAGTCCATGGAAAAATTGTCTTCCACAAAACTGGTTCCTCATGCCAGAAAGATTGGGGACTGTTGCTGTAGAACACTAGAACTTATTCCTCCTATCCAGCTGTAATTTTGTATTCATTAACCAACCCTTGGCTACTCCTCCCACCCCCCACATCTCCAGCCTCTACTCTAGTAACCACTATTCTACTCCATAGTTTTATGAGATCAATACAATTGATTGCTGTGTATTAATTTTAGAACCTGCAACCTTGCTGAACTCATTTATTCTAGTAGTAATTTTTTAGTGGATTCTTTAGGGTTTTCTGTATATGAGATCATGTTACATACAAATAAAGATAGGTTTACTTCTTCCTTTCAAATTTGGTTGCCTGTTTTTCCAACTGCTCTAGCTAGAACCTATGGTACAGTATTGAATAGAAATTAACAAGAGGGAATTTTCTTGTCTTTTTCCTAATCTTAGGGGAAAAGCATCCAGTGTTTTCACTGTTAAGTAAGATATTAGCTGTGAATTTTTTATAGATACCTTTTGTCAGATTAAGGAGCTCCTTTCCTCTTTTATTTTCTTAATTCCGTCAGTTAACCTTTTCTTTTGTTAAGAGGGTATTGCTCTGTTGCCCAGGTGAAGTGCAGTGCTGTGATTTTGTCTTACCGCAACCCCTGCCTTCCGGGTGAAAGCGATTCTTCCATTTCAGTCCCCTGAGTAGCTGGGACTACAGGCGTGTGCCACCACGCCTGGCTAATATTTTGTATTTTTGGTGGAGATGGGGTCTTGTCATGTTGCCCAGGCTGGTCTTGAACTCCTGAGCTCAATTGATCTGCCCTCCTCAGCGTCCCAAAGCATTGGGATTACAGACATGAACCATTGTATTCTGCCCGTAAATACAATTTTTACTGTATTCAGAGAGGAATTCTTTTCTATTTCTGTCATGTTGAGTGTTTTATCATGACAAGGTGTTGGATTTTGTCACTTGATTTGTGTGTGTGTGTGTGTGTGTGTGTGTGTTTTGTATTAAGATGATTCTGTGATTCTGGTTTTTTTATTCAATTGATATTTTATGTTAGCCCATTTCAGCCTACCTCTTCTGTACTGTTACTATTTATAATATATATATATAAATTTATTGTTTATTTATTTATTTATTTAGAGATGGAGTCTCACTCTGTCACCCAGGCTGGAGTGCAGTGGTGCTATCTTGGCTCACTGCAACCTGCGCCTCCTGGGTTCAAGCAATTCTCCTGCGTCAGCCGCTGAGTAGCTGGGATTACAGGCGCCTGCCACCACGCCTGGCTAGGTTTTGTATTTTTAGTAGAGACAGGGTTTTACTGTGTTGATCAGGCTGGTCTCGAACTCCTGACCTCGTGAACTGCCCACCTCGGCCTCCCAAAGTGCTGGCATTACAGGCATGAGTCACCACGCCTGGCCCATAATATATATATAGTTTTATACAGTTGCTTTTTAAATCAAGAGAAGAAAGAAAAAAATCCACATTTACAGTGTCCTTTATAATAACAGTTGCTGTTACAGGTACTCTTGTATGTTTTTTCATGTGGACTTGACTTACTGTTTGAGAACACTTGCTTCTAGCCTGAACAGCTTTCTTTAGTATTTTTTGTAAGGTATGTCTGCTAGCATAGCAACAACTTCTGTTATGTTTTTGTTTTAGAAAAGTCTTTTTTTTTTTTTTTTTTTTTTGAGATAGGTCTCGCTCTGTTGCCGAGTACAGTGGTGCGATCATGGCTCACTGCAACCTCAGCCTCTTGGGCCCAAGTGATTCTCCCACCTCAGTCTCCTGAGCAGCTTGGGACTACAGGTGCACACCACCACGCCTGGCTAATTTTTAAATTTTTTTGTAGAGATGGTGTCCCCGTGTGTTGCCTAAGCTGGTCTTGAACTACTGGGCTCCAGTGACCCTCTGTCCTCAGCCTCCCAGAGTGCTGGGATTACAGGTGTGAACCACCATGCCCTTATGGGAAAGTCTTTATTTCACATTTAGATGGAAGCATTGGCAGATACAGCATTCTTGGTTGACAGTTTTTTTTGTTTCCTTTCTTTGAGCGCTTTGAATACGTTACCCCACTGACTCATAGCTACCAGGGTTTCTACTTAGAAGTCAGCTTTTTGTCTTAACTGGAGTTTCCCTTATAAGTGATGCATCCTGTTTTCTTGCTATGTCTTTTTGTCTTGACTTTCAGCATTTTATTATCAAGTGTTTTATTTGTTGATGTTTTTGTGCTTATGACATACACTTTTTTTTCTTTTTTAAATGACATGTATTCTTAAATTCTAGTTTATGCTAAATGCCTATATTTTTCAGTTAAGTATTTTTTTAAAAACTGTGGACACCTCAGTTATAATGTGTCAACTTTGTTAGCTAGAATGTTTAGATTAATCCATAATTGTTATATCTCAGCTGATAATTTATTACTATATTACAAGCATTCTCATAGAAGACATTTATAACTAAATTGGAAACAAACTAAAATAAAATGGCGATATGCATTCCTTTCCTGAGTTGTGTTTCGCTTAGATTGGGTATTATTCTACATGTAAAATTGTGCAACGCTAGCTCTTTAAAAAGGCAGTGGCTCTGAGGGTGTAGGCTACGTGGAGTTTATACCATGGTGTATTAGTTTCCTAGGGTCTTTTCTAACAGATACCGTAAACTGAATGGCTTAAACAGCAGAAATTGATCATACAATTCTGGATTCCAGAAGTCCAAAATCAGCGTCTCGCCAGGACCATGCCCTCTGAAGGTGCAGGAGAAGGATCTGCCCCAGGCTTCTCTCCTTGCTTCTGGCAGCCTCAGGCATTCCTTGGCTTGTAGATGGCCCTCTTTTCCCTGTGTCTCTTCATGTCTTCCCTGTGTGTGTGTGTCCAAATTTCCCCTTTTTGTAATAGCAGGATGCCAGTCATACTGAATTAGGGCTCACCTTCATTACCTCATTTTAACTTGACTATCTTTGTAAAGACTATTTCTAAATAAGGTTATATTATGAAGTACTGAAGATTAGGAGTTCAGGTTATCTTTATTTAGAGGAGGGGTTGCATAGTCCAATGCATAATGGATGAATTAAAGGAATATTGCCATCTTAAGTGCCTTCTGAAACAAGGTAGGAAATTAGGAAATGATACTTTTTCAAGAGGAGTAGCAATTGGTTCATTTTAGGGATCTTTTTAACTAACTCTAAACCTGCTTATAAGCCAACATTGGAGCTCTGCAGTGGTGGAATTTCTAAGTTAATTTTGCATTAATCTTATAATGGCTGACATTTCCTAGAAGTGGGCGTAGTTAACTAATTGCTTGATTCTGTCCTCTCCATAACTGCTCACTCCCCTCCCTACCTTACACCCCTAGCCTTTAACCCTGTGCATTATTACATAGGTGCTTTTTTTTTGAGACAGAGTCTGGCTGTATTGCCGAGACTGTTGCACAGTGGCGTGAACTTGGCTCACTACAACCTCTGCCTCATGGGTTCAAGTAATTCTCCTGCCTCAGCCTCCCGAGTAGCTGGGGCTACACTTACCAGCCACCACACTTGGCTGATATTTGTATTTTTAGTAGAGACAGGGTTTCACCATGTTGGCCAGGCTGGTCTCGAACTCCTGACCTTAAGTGATCCGCCCACCTTGTCCTCCCAAAGTGCTGGGATTACAGGGGTGAGCCGTTGTGCCTAGCCTATTACATAGGTACTTTTAAATAAATTTTATTGTTTTGTTGATTATAAAAGAAATATAGTCAGTGTGTAATGTGATGTGTAAAAAGGTGTAAAGAAGAAACTGAAAGTTATCTGTAACCCGTTAATAATTGTAACTGATATTGTGAGTGTGCCCTCAGTTTGTTTATGGCAAACATGATTTTTAAAACAAAATCTGGATCGTTAAATATTTTCTTAACAATATTCTGTAGAGAATTTCATTAATTATAAGGGCTAGTACTCTCAGATTGTTTTTGCTTTTCTTCTATTTTGTAACCTCTTGGGGACCAAGACACATTTCTTTTCATTGTTTCTCATTTTCTCTATTGATAACAAAATTTTGTGGTACAGAATTACAGACTTTTGTTGATAAAGAAGGGACTTTAGGACAACTAGACCTTTAAAAAAGTGACAAATGAGTATTGCAGGGGAACCAAATCTGAGATCATGGTATTTCACAGTGATGAGCAGATTCTAAATGAACTCCTTGAGGATAATAATTTAGATTGAAGTTAATGTGGGAGCTAGTTTGAGTTTAAGGTTATTATTAAACGTTTTTCTAACTGAAAAGCTGCTAAACTGGGATAACAGGCATTGGAAGAAAATGGTTATGCAGGAAGCCTGACTGACTGATTTCTAAAGATGATTTTTTAAAGTCCGTTGTTGGGAGCTAATCATTCACATTCCATGGAAACAATGTTTAATTTCTTAGCCAAATGGGTAAGGTGTGTTTTAGCACTATTATTACTATGGTTCAACATTATGGAGATAAATTGATTCTTAGGGGCTATCATTCCCATATGGAGAAAAACGTGGTCCAAAATTTGTGTTTTTTGCCACCTGTCATTCTTCAAGAAGGAAACTCACTGGGAAATACCTTACGCTTCTATCGTTGAAGAGACCTGCAATTTGGGAGGAAAGGAAGGGAGGTTCAGTGAAGAGTGGGAGGGCTACCTTTGATACAGAGCCCAAGACTTGTGTTCAAGTCCCCTCTGCTGCAGGGTCTCACTCTGTCGTCCAGGCTGGAACGCACTGGTGTGATCCTGGCTCACTGCAGCCTTGACATCCTGGGCTTAGGTGATTCTCACACCTCCACCTCCTGAGTAGCTGGGATTACAGGCACATGCCACCACGCCTGGCTGATTTTTGTTTTCTTTGTAGAGACAGGATTTTGCCCTATTACCCAGGCTGGTCTTGAACTCCTGGGCTTAAGGGATCTGCCTCTCTACCTCCCAAAGTGCTGGGATTACAGGCAGGAACCACCGTGCCCAGCTCCTCCCGATTTCTTTAAAAAAATTAAAAAAAAAAAACTTCCAAAAACAAGTTTTCTGTGGTCTTTCTGTTTTGTTTTTTCGAACCACAGTCATTCCATCTAGGTTCACGCGTGTGATTATGTCTCTTTAGTCTCTTTTATTACTTTTTAAATTTTAATTTATCTACTTTGCTAAATGTATTTACATTTCTCATACTTAGTGTCTTTAAATATATTGCAGTCTCAAGTTGACCCACCAACTCTTTTTCTTTTTTTTTTTTTAAAGAGAGTCTTGCTCTGTTGCCTAGGTTGGAGTGCAGTGGTGTGATAATACTAATAGCTCACTGCAGTCTTGACCTCCTGGACTCAAGCAATCATCCTGCCTCAGCCTCTTGAGTAGCTAATATTACAGGTATGCACCACCATGCCTGGCTAATACTTTACTTATTTATTTATTTTGTAGAGGTAGGGGTCTCACTGTGTTGCCCAGGTGGTCTCAAACTGGGCTGAAGTGATGCTTCCACCTTTGTCTCCCAAAGCACTGGGGTTACAGGTGTGAGCTACCACATTTGACAGACACTGTTTTTTTTTTTTTTTTTTTTTTTTTTTGGAGACTGAGTCTCACGCTATCACCCAGGGTGGAGTGCAGTGGTGCAATCTCGGCTCCAACTTCAGCCTCCTGGGCTCAAGTGATCCTCCCACCTCAGCCTTCCGAATAGCTGGGACTATAGGCACGTGCCACAATGCCTGGCAAATTTTCGTATTCTTAGTAGAGACAGGGTATCACCTTGTTGCCCAGGCTGGTATCGAACTCTTGACCTTAGGTGATCTGCCCAACTTGGCCTCCCAAAGTGCTGGGATTATAGGCATGAGCCACCACGCCTGGACTGCCTCTGACTTTTTGAACAGATAAGACTGATTGTCTCATTGAATGAAACTATCTGGATTTGTCTGAACATTTCCTTATGGTGTCTTTTAATTTGCTCTTGTATCCATTATATTTTCTCTAATTATATTTTCTCTAAAGTGGGAATTAGGTCTAAAGGCTTGATTAGACTGAGAGTAAACATTTTTGGGGAAGAATACTTTGTAAAGTGATACTGTGTTCTTCATATTGCAGATTATCATGTGGAACCTGATGACAGTTGTTACCACTCTGTGATGCTGAATTTGATAATTTGATTCAAGTGAAGACCGCCAGTGTCTTCATCATAAGGGAAATATTTCACTTTGCAATTACCATGTAATCTGAGGGATTTGGCAGTTGACCAATAGCTTGTTCTCCAGCACACCCATTGATGATTAGGGCACTTACAGTTCTTTTGTTGGGTCCTGCAAAATGGTGTTTTTCCAATTCTGTTATGTTTTTCATGTTTATTACTAGGTATTCCTCTGTAAAGAATAACTTTTTCTCATTAACTGGTGTTGAACTATTGCGTCTTCAGAAAAGGCAACGTAGATAATGAAGCCCTCAGTTGCCAGTTTTTAGAATAAGGAATCAATGTGATATTCCCTACCCGTGCTGTGAATGAGTTTTTCCCCTTTATTGTTCTTCTACATCTTTTTTGTGTCATGATAGATTTTTATTTATTCAGTGTTACAGTTGTTTGATAATCAATTACAGTCATTCTTTTTGATGATGTTCAAATTATTCTTGATTTTGCCAGTGGAAACCCTCCAAGCTGACTACTACGACATTGTTCTTCCACTCTTTTTTTTTTTTTCTTTTTGAGACGGAGTCTCACTCTGTTGCCAGGCTAGAGTGCAGTGGCGTGATCTTGGCTCACTGCAACCTCCACCTCCCCAGTTCAAGCGATTCTCCTGCCTCAGCCTCCCGAGTAGCTGGGACTACAGGCGTGCGGCACCATGCCCAGTTAATTTTTGTATTTTTAGTAGAGATGGCGTTTCACCATGTTGACCAGGATGGTCTCGATTTCCTGACCTCGTGGTCAACCTGCCTCAGCCTCCCAAAGTGCTTGGATTACAGACAAGAGCTACTGTGCCCTGCCTCTTCCACTTCTTTTTTGTGTCACAATAGAGTTTTGTTTATTCAGTGTTACAGTTTTTTGATAATAAATAATAATCATTCTTTTTGATGTTCAAATTAGTTTCGATTTTGCCAGTGGAAGCCCCTCCAAACTGACTACTGTAATTTCTTTGATATATCTTGAATTTACAGAAAAATTGCAAGAAAAATGCAAGAAGTTCCCAAATATCTTTTACCCAAATCCACTGATTATTTGTATTTTGCTAAATTTACTTGACAAATATTTATTTGTGTGTACATTCGTAAAAACTTAAGTGCACATTTCCCAATAACAGGGATATTCTCTTTCATAAACATGGTGTAATTTAAAAAATCAATACTGTCATCTAATGCACAGCCTATTTTGAAAATTTAATCAGTTATCTCAATAATGCCCAGTATCAAAGATTATCATGCATTATCTTTGTCATATATTTTTAGTGTCTTTTAATCATTATTCTTCAGCCTTTCTTCATCTTTATCGACTTGCACATTTTTGAGGAGTACAAGTCGATTGTTTGGTATACTATTGCTCAGTTTGGGTTTGGCTGCTGTTTCTTCATGATTAGATTCACATTATACATTTTTTACATTTTTACTGGCCTGCCAGGCTTTTCACTGTCTTCACTGTCATTGCGTATGTGTGTGGTTTTTGTTTTTTTTTTTGAGACAGAGTCTCGCTCTGTCACCCAGGCTGGAGCATAGTGGCACGATCTCAGCTCAGTGCAACCTCTGCCTCCTGGGTTCAAGCAGTTCTCCTGCTTCAACCTCCCAAGTGGCTGGGACTACAGGCACATGCCATCGTGCACCACGCCGAACTAATTTTTGTTTTTGGTTTTTTTTTAGAATAGACGGTGTTTCACCATGTTGCCCAGGCTGGTCTCAGACTCCTGACCTCAGGTGATTCTCCTGCCTTGGCCTCCCAAAGTGCAGGATTACAGGCGTGAGCCACCATGCCCAGCCTGTCATTGTGTTTTGACTTCAACTCATCAGTTGAGATCAGGTGTGGAATTTTCCAGTTGTGGTGTTATGTTAGCACTCAAAAAATCAGATTTTGGAGCAGTTTGGATTTCAGATTTTCCAATTAGGGATGCCCAACCTGTAGTAGCAGTAGGACTGTCATTCCTTCTCTGTGTTTCAGTTGGCATTCTACTGCATGAAAGATACTTCCTTTCTGTCTATTCATGTATTTTTTAGAGCAGCATGGACTTTTGTTTTGTTCATATGACTCATCATCATCATTGATTTTGATACCCAAATTGTTACTGATGGGACCAGTAGCTTCAAGCTGGCTCCTGTGTTTGTCACGTTTTTATCATTTTTTGAGTACTTTCTAACTTCTTGGTATAAGACAGAATCATCTTGTATCTTCCTTTCTCCAGCCTTACATTCTAAAGTGTCTTGATTTCTTTCAGTGGAGAATGATATTTAGAAACCAAGATGCGGGCCGTATGTGTGCTCATTACTATGGAAGTGTCATGGTTTTTAATCATACATTCCTTTTAGTGGACATAGCAAGGAAATGTTTTAAAGTGACTTCATGGCCAGTTATGGTGGCTCACGCCTGTAATCTCAACATTTTGGGAGGCTGAGGTGGGCGGATCACCTGAGGTCAGGAGTTCAAGACCAGCCTGGCCAATATGGTAAAAGCCATTTCCACTAAAAATAGAAAAATTAGCCAGACGTGGTGGTGCACGCCTGTAGTCCAAGCTCCTTGGAAGGCTGAGGCAGAAGAATTGCTTGAACTGGGGAGGTGGAATTTGCAGTGAGCTGAGATTGTGCCACTGCACTCCAACCTGGTGACAGAGTAAGACTCCATCTCAAAAAAAAAAAAAAAAAGTGACTTCACATTGAAAATTTCTTTTTTGTTTTTTTTTTTTGTTTTTTTTTTTGAGATGGAGTCTCGCTATTTTGCTCAGGCTGGAGTGCAATGGCTGGATCTCAGCTCACTGCAAGCTCCGCCTCCCGGGTTTACGCCATTCTCCTGCCTCAGCCTCCTGAGTAGCTGGGACTACAGGCGCCTGCCACCACGCCCGGCTAGTTTTTTGTATTTTTTTAGTAGAGATGGGGTTTCACTGTGTTAACCAGGATGGTCTCGATCTCCTGACCTCGTGATCCGCCCATCTCGGCCTCCCAAAGTGCTGGGATTACAGGCTTGAGCCACCGCGCCCGGCCACATTGAAAATTTCAAATCACATTAACCTCAGTGTTTTTTTTTCCTTCTATGCGTCTTCTATCTTTTTAATTGGAAAACTACAAAAGGCTTTACAGAGATTCTTGTGTGATGTTTCTGAAGTTCAGTAATACTCTAGTTTTAGTGTGTTATTTTGACTGGAGAGTCATTGTCAGCTGACTTGGACATAATTGTCAACTCTAATCTCTTGTTAGAGCAGGTGAATATTTAGCACTTTGAAAAATTGGAATTTTAAGTTAAAATCTTTGAATTTATTATATCTAAAATTGCTTTATATATGAAGAAAGAATAACATTAATCAAATTTCTGGTCTGTTTAGGATTCTAAGTGCTGACTTGCAGAGAAGACTTCAGTTTTGTTACTTATAAAATTAGGATAGTATCTTAAGTTATTTTGAGGGTACATGATGTATAGAAAGTTCCTAGTAGAGTCCTTGGCCTAACCTAGGCGCTTAATAAATGGTACCTAGACTATTACACTATTGTTATTGTGCCCTATAGTGTCTATAAGCATAGAAGCATGAAAAATACTTCTTTGCTTAATATTCCGTATTGATGTAGATTTAAGATTTCACATTCTAAAAGTTTTGACTGTGTGTTTTCATAACTCTGCTGAATTGAAAATGAAAATTTCACATAAATGTAAACTTCAATGAGTTTTCAGACAAACTACACCTATGCAACTGGCTCCAATATTAAGAAATAGAACATCATCAGTACTTCTGAAACCACTATTCTGCTCCCTCCCAGTCACTACACAACATTTTTGTGTTCAGGGGACATTGCATGAGTTTTATGACTTTTTATTATGCCCTACTCAAAACATGTAGTTAAAAAAAAAAAAAAAACAACTATTTTGGGGATTAGAATTGCATTAGATGAGAAACTTGAAATGGGCTTTGTAAATAGCTTTTTGTATTGCATAGTGTGATTTTTAATGTAAGTACAATAGTAATGTATTTTGCAGATAGGGAGTACAGTTTTAATTTGTATTTTAGTCTGTCAGAGGGTAATTAGTAGAACCTTTTTGAGAGACAAGTATGTTAGAACATCTTTTTTCTATCACTTGTTTATTGTCTGTGAACAACAAAGGTAGAACCTCTGTTTCCTTTTCTGTAAGGATAAGTCATAACTTTGTATCACCTGTCCTTAGCATAGTTCCTGGCACACATAGGCCATATAAGAAAATGTTTTAAAAATAAATATGTGAATCAGTCTAGGCAAGTACATGTTAGCACTTGTATGTGACTTCACCTGCATTTATTTGTACATGAAAGAATTTAGGGTGGGACTTGCATGTATGAAATTGTTGTAGGAGAGCTCTATTTTCATTATCAGTTTATACAAGAGTGACTATATTTTTATTTTGGGGGGATGGAATCTTGCTCTTTCTCCCAGGCTGGAGTGCAGTGGCGCGATCTCGGCTCACTGCAGCGGCGCAGTCTTGGCCCACTGCAGCCTCCACCTCCCAGGTTCAAGTGATTCTCCTGCCTTAGCCTCCTGAGTAGCTGGGACCACAGGCACACACCCCCATGCCCAGCTGATTTTTGTATTTTTAGTAGAAATGGGGTTTCACCATGTTGCCCAGGCTGGTCTCAAACTTCTGACCTCAGGTGATTCTCCGGCCTCGGCCTTCCAAAGTGCTGGGATTACAGGCATGAGCCACCACACCCAGCCAAGAGTGACTATTTTAAAAAACAATTTGGTGCTAGTATGTAGCGTAAGCTGTAGGAAAATTACAATTGTAGGAATATGGGGTATATCAGCATATAGAAATTAATTACTCAGATGAAGGTAGGGCGTGAATCGATACGTAGAAAACTCTGTTAAGTGTGTCTGCATGTTAGGTATTGTATCTTGATCTGTATGTTGAACTGGTTTCCCGAAGAAATCATAAATCTGGGAAAAGTCCAGCAAAATGTTACTGATGTTAGGAATGGATGCAGTAGTAACAGACTGAAAAGAATGAGAATCTTCTTTGGAAAGATACTGGTTAATACATAAGATGCGATTATAAGGCTGAATGATCATACACCTTACCGTCTAAACTGGGACACTTTGGGAGTGGAAAGGCGTGCTATTAATTATGCCATGACAACTGGTGCAAACTGTTTCTGGCGAAGTGGGACGTGTGATCACTCTGTTACAGGGTGCATATGGGTTTCTCTTTTGTATCCTGGAGTTCTAGAATTAATATTTCTTTAAACTCAAAGGGAGTAATCGTAGAATAACTAAAAAGGCAAACAATACCCGAAACATAGCAAATGCGGCGCTTTCAAACTGAAAATACGAGAAAAATTGTAGGAAAATAGCCTGTCACATGCAAGAGTGACACCATGTTGAAGTGAAACCAGTCATAATGGACCAGGGTTTGACTCCTGCATACAAAGGCTTTCCCGCAGCAAGGTCAAAAGCAATGCCTGTAGTGTTGATAATGCCTCGTGGAGGTGCTTATCTAACCTCTCCAGTGGTCGCAAGTTTCCTAAGAGAGTCTGAGGCCTGCCGAGCTGCACATGTGCTTGTCCTAAAAGCTTGCTCTGTGAAGGGTGTTTTCTGGAGGGTGATACGGGGGATACACCATCTCTCAGCTGCCAAGACATTGCTTTTGTTCGTGAATTTACCATCTAAGCCTGTCCTGGAAGTTTCAGGCCTTTAATAGACTTGTTCATAAGTCCCTGTTATATTTTTCTTTCTGAGAAACTGGATTTGTTAGCCTCTTTCATTGGCCTCTCAGCTCCCTGAGCCTTTCGGAGTATGTTTGCCATATAGGAGCAAAAGTTTATAGTTAAATGGATGGTAGTAATATTCTTCTATGCTGTGTAACAAGTAATCAGAAATTTAGCAGCTTAAGTGAACTCATGTGATCTAACAGTTTCTGTTGTAGGTAAGCCGTGCCCCCTGCAAGGCTGTAATCAGTGAGCTGGCCAGGGCTTAGGCCACATCTGCAGTTGCAGTTGGCAGTGGATCTGCTTTCAGGCTCACTGAGTGTTTCTTGCAGCTGTTGAGACTAAGGGCTCTGGGCTTTTTCTGGTTGCCAGTTGGCAGCTGCCCTTAGTGCTGAGAGGCTGCCTACGTCCTTGCCATGTGGCCCTCTCCATAAGCCCTCTCAGCACGGCAGCTTGCTCCTTCCAAGCCAATGAGGGAGTCAGGGAGCAAGTCTACTAGCAGTATGGAGTCTTACATAATGTCACATAGTCACAGCAGTGACATCCCATCTCCTTCGTCATTTTCTACTGGTTAGAAGGAATTCACAGGTCCTGCCCATATTCCAAGGGAGGCCGTTATACAAAGGCATGGATACTAGCAGGCTGAGATCGGGGGAGCACTGTAATTTCTGCCCACCACAGCACTGCGTTGGCGATAGCTTCTCAGTGAGAAGCCTCTGACTGAGGTTTAATCGTGTGGTATCTTACTTGTGATTATTTTTGTGTGAAATCTAGTATAGTTTGTTAGAACATGTCTACTTTCATTTAAGTATACATCTATCTATTTACAGCACTTTAAAATTCATTTTTGATGGTGGCAGTACTGTGGCTTGGGATAGCATATCCATTTCTATATTATTGACAATTGATTTTTTTTTGTTTGCTAATATCCCCACTTAATAGATCATTGATAACTGACAGTCTTTTTATACAGCGGATTGAAGATGGTTGATTTATTATGACATCTATCATGTATAATCATGACATATCTCTAAACATGATTAAAGTGTTCAAGTTCTTCTTTAACGACACCTAGAATTATTGTTTACTTGAGGTTGTTTTAGGCTCATGAGGCTTCCTGGACAACCCTTTGTTTAAAACGAAGGAATTGAGGGAATATATTTTGTAATATGGAAGACTACTGGCACACATCACCTGATGTGAAGGGGTATCTCTTTCTGAACAAATGCAGTAGTTGTCTTTGTCACTTATTTGGCAGTTAATAATGTATTTTGCTTTAACCATATCTAGTGTTTTTTTATTATAGGAAAACTTAAATGTATATTGACGTAGACAATATTATGTACCCCCAGGTACCTATCACGCTTTAGTTAACGCAAAAAACATCTCTTGACCAATGTTGTGTCTTTTTTACTCCCTCTAACTTAGACCTTGCCAGGTTCTTTAGGAGCAAATTCCGAATATCATTTTATTACTTAAATATTGTATATTTACCTTTTTAATATGTTTGATCTAGGTTCTCCTTTTTTTATACTGAATGCTCCCTGAGCATATGAACCATATGCATATTTCAAGTTTTAGCCTAGTGGTGCCTTGTGGGTAGTCAGTACATATTTGGAAAGCTATACATAAGTACACACTTAGAAGTCAGAAAAGTCTGTCTTCTCTAATTTAATGTGAGTCGACTCTACAAACTAATCTAGAATAAGTTACCTATCTATTCTCTCCATTGAAGAAGAATTTCACTTTTTTGAATTACCTAAAGGGTATTTATTTATTTATTTATTTATTTAGTTGAGGCGGAGTTTCATTCTTGTCACCCAGACTGGAGGGCAGTGGCGTGATCTTGGCTCACTGCAACCTCCACCTCCCGGGTTCAGGCAATTCTCCTGCCTCAGCCTCCCGAATAGCTGGGATTACAGGCAATGCACCACCATGCCTGGCTGATTTTTGTATTTTTAGTAGAGATGGGGTTTCACCATGTTGGCCAGGCTGGTCTCGAATTCCTGACCTCAGGTGATCCAGTCGCCTCGGCCTCCCAAAGTGCTGGGTAATTACAGGTGTGAGCACCGCGCCTGGCCAAGGGTCTTTATTAAGATCTGTTTTCTTGTTGTTATAGACTTGGACTTAGGAGCCTTGAAGTTTTGTTGCTTCTCTAACAGTCACAGTTTGTTTTGAAAGGAAGGCAGTGGGTTAAACAGAACATGGAAAGCGGTTTATTTTATTGTAATCACCTTACTCTCCCACTTTCAGCAGTGTGACAGAAAATTAGGGTCTGTTTAAAATAATATTTTGATCTCAGGACAGGAGTCATTTGAGAATCCTACAGCAGAACTCATGGTGCTGCCTGAATTCTATGTAAAATGAGCCCTGTTAAAACAAAGTTCATATGTTTTGGGATGGGATATTTTAAAATTCAACTTGGGAAGTAAAGGAAAGCATGTTTTCCTTCTTTGCTGCTGTCTCCCCTCCCTAGCTAGCTTCTGGCAGTAAGAGTTTATATGTAGTTATATATCCATATGTAAAATAGCAGATTTGTAATCTATATATTCTTTAATATTTATTTATTTTTGAGACAGAGTCTCACTCTGTCACCCAGGCTGGAGTGCAGTGGCGTGATCTCGGCATACTGCAACCTCTGCCATACTGGTTCAAACAATTCTCATGCCTCAGCCTCCCTAGTAGCTGGGATTACAGGCCTGTGCTACCATGCCTGGCAAATTTTTGTGGCTTTTTGGTAGAGATGGAGTTTCACCATGTTAGCCAGGCTAGTCTCGAACTCCTGGCCTCAAGTAATCCACCTACCTCGGCCTCCGAAAGTGCTGGGATTATAGGGGTGAGCCAGCATGCCCAGCCTCCATCCACCCAATATTTAAACGTTTGAGTATATGAATGTTTAGGGATTTAGATATAATTAAAGTTTACTTAAAAATATATATAAATGTTGTTACGATAGAGATTTGAGATCAGACAAAATAAATTCTAAATGTTTTCATTCATTTTAAGATTATTTATTTAGCTGAGACAGGGTCTTGCTTTATTGCCCAGGTTTTGTGGTCTCAGCTCACTGCAACCTCTGCCTTCGATGTTTAAGGTATTGATTTTTCCACCTCAGCTTCCTGAGTAGCTGGGACTACAGATGGCTAATTTTTTTTGTTTGTTTGTTTTGGTTTGGTTTTTCTAGTAGAAATGGGGTTTCACCATGTTGCCCAGGCTGGTCTCAAACTTCTGGGCTCAAGGGATTTGCCTGCCTCATCCTCCCAAAGTGCTGGGATTACAGGCATGAGCCGTAGCTCCTGGCCTTGTTTCAGGATATATATTTATTTGAACTGTTCATAGGTATTTTCAGCATCTGTGAAACATTTAGTTAGAACATGTCTACTTTCGTTTGAGTGTACATCTGTTTACAGAACTTTAACATTCATTTTTGATGGTGTCAGTCAGTGAGTACTGTGGCCTGGGATAGCATTTCTATTTCTATAATATTGACTTTTTTTTTGTTTGCTAATATCTCCACTTAATAGATCATTAATTACTGACCTAGTCTTTTTATAAAACTGGTTGAAGATGGCTTATTTATTATGACATCTATCTTGTACAATCGTGACATCAAATCTTTAGGCATAATTAATAAAATGTTCAATTTCTTCTTTAATGTCATCTAGAATTGTTTGTTTGAGTGTTTTTAGGCTCAGGAGGCTTCCTTGGACAACCCTTTGTTGTTCAAAATGAAGTAATTAAGAGAGTATATTTTGTAATATGGAAGACTTTAGGGGACCTGATTAGAAAGTAACTCTTCTCTTTTCTGACAGATTTGGGAGAAAGCTTACCTTTTATGTGGGCATGTTGAAGTATGTTTTCCTACCTTGAAACTCATTGAAATTTTATTTTTCCACCCTCTCAGTTGCTGACTTATTCTCCCCTTTTTCAGTGTCTCTTTTCAGAATATACCAGAGAATGAGCTTATATGGCAAGCCAAATGTGATAGAGAAATTTTAGAAATTGAACTGCTTTTGATCAAAACACTTTTTTATGCTACCTTTCTCCAAATTCTGTCGTACAAGTTGTTAGTAACCCTATAGAGAGAGCTTCTTTAGTTTTTTTCATTTATAGGGCAGTCATACATTTCAGTCATAATGTGTGACTAATAACATTTATTTTTCTCACAGAGTCTGGCTCTGTGACCCAGGCTGGAGTGCACTGGTACAATCATAGCTCACTGCAGCCTTGAACTCCTGGGCTCAAGCCATACTTCTGCCTCAGGCTCTCAAGTAGCTAGGACTACAGGCACACACCACCTAATGGGCACACCCAGCTGATGTTTTCATTTATTTAGAGATGGAATTTTACTATGCTGCCCAGGCTGCTCTCAGACTCCTGGGCTCATGTGATTCTATTGCCTTGACCTCCCAAAACATTGGGATTACAGGCATGAGCCACCACTCCCAGCCCCAAATATTGCTTTTTAAATTAGAATAAAATTAGAACATTTTTCTGAATATAAATATATATATATTTTTACATTTCAATATGTAGTATTTAAGAAAACATTGTTAGTGATTATTATTGGAATAGTGGTCTGAATGAAACCTGCTTTGGTGTGGGCTGAGAGTTTCTGATCAGATTGATTTAGCTCCAGATATTCCTCCCATTATTGTAGATGTAGTAGCAAAGCTTTTTATGTAATTTAGATGATAATTTATATTCTGGGAAGAGTAGACTACTTTGAAGTAATATTATTCTTGTTAAACTATATTATAAAGTATGCCAAGCTTTCACCTTTAGGATAAGGCTAGAGTCATGGTCTTGCCAGAAAGTGGGTGATCTTTTATCTGAGAAGAGCATGACAGTGGTGAGAGCAGAGAAGAGCTCATGGCACTTTGGTTTTTACAGCAGACACAGGAAAAGGACACTCCTATCCTCAGAGTACTGCTCTTGTTAACGTGCCCACCAGCTCCTCACACACACGTAGAACTTGAAACCAGTGATCTTTTAGGACAACCAGACCTACGCAAATGCAGAGGAAACCCTCATGAGATACTTACACTAACCATCTTTCGTTCACAAAGCTGAACAGCCAACCAGGGATTTCCAGACACTCGAGGAAAACCAAGAGATTGAAACATGGAAGAGTCTCCTTTGAGGAGCAGTAGTTTAATGAGTGAGGGCTGTATTTCTGTTCCTTTAGATTTTTTTTTTTCCTTCCTGTACTGCTTTTTATTGGAATGATATTTTGTTTACGTTTTGCTAGTAATCTATATGTTTTTTAACATGTGTAACTAAAATTTTTTTGTTTGAAGTTGCTAACATTTCTTCCGGCCCCTCTCTACTTCACAAGCCAATCTCCTTAGCACACATTAGCTACCCTTCAAGTATCTACTCTTTCTAGTTAATTGCTTTTTGAATACACCAAAGATAAAGCATGGAAGATATAATTATAGAAGCAAATATAAATGTTATAATCCCTGAATATATGAGGAAGTGGCTGAGAGGTGGAGGAAATGAGGGATAGCAGGAAAGGTAAATGTGCTTATTTCCTTTTGTTTCATAGGCCGGATTTCTTACGTGCTATATGAAAATTGGTAAATCTAGCTAAAGATTTAGATGCAGAACCAGTAGAAGCACTAGAACAATACTCTACCCAATGACACGTAATAAAAATTAGGAGGTGGCCTGTGAAAGGAGAGTTGGGAGGTAGTGTGTCAGTTTCTCTTCCTACAAAGTGCAGAATTAAGAGCTGTTGACTGAGGCATACAATATATTATTTAAAGTTATGATAATAATCATTAAGAACTAAAACTGTTAATGGGGGTTGTCTCCAGGGAAATGAACCTTAAGGGAGGGAGTGGTGAATAATACTTTGAGTTTTACACTCACTTTACAGTTTGGATTATTTTTAGATTATTAACTTACAGTATTTATAAAATAAAAAGTTTTACACAAAGCATATGAAAGGGATTTGGTGCTTGTTCTGATATTTTAACTGTCCATAGGAAGCTAACCTCAGACTTTTACATAGGTTAAAGATTGGTCTCTTTTCCTTCTATTTACGTAGTAGCTTTCAAAGCCAAGTGTACTTGAACAAGGTACTTCACTCTACTGCTGCAAGTTTCCATCATGTTGCTCAGTTTGATAAAATGATTACTTAGAAAAATCTAAATGACTCATGTTTCTAGTCATACCTTTACATAATGCTTTACGTTTTACAGCACTTTCACATTCACTATTGGATTTCCATAACCCCGAGGTAGGCAGAGTAGGTATTTTCCTGTATGAGATGGTGAGGAAACTAAGACTGAGAAAGTGACTCACCCAGAGTCAACGTGGTGTGAGAAGTGGTGGTGGCGCTCACTGCTCACCCACTCACCAGGAGGGTTTCACACCTGCGCAGGCTTCTGGCCTACCATGGCTAAAGTGTCTCTTACCAGTTCTTACCTTTCTTTTTTGTAACGTACCCACACTCAAGTTCCCATGTTGATTGCTTCCTGTGTTCTGAATTAGTATTCACATTGTGTTTAACGTATATAAATCTGTTTATTTTTAAAAATGAATTTTACTGCATTTTGAAAATGCCACACATAAACTTTGAGTGTCATTCAGCCCTTGTTATTTCTGTAGCTGCACAACACTATTCCTTCCTTCCTTTCATGAACTGATCTTTTTGTCCAGAATTTTTCTGACACCCTTGTTTTTTTTAAGTGTCATGGCTTGCTGATCAAAGTGGTGGAATTTAAATGTTGTTGCCTTCAAGAATTAGCTAATCTTTTGGACTTGTGATACTTGTGTAATCTTTTCGGACTTGTGATTTGGCCTTATTTGAACCCTGCAGAAATGGTTTTCATCCAGGAAATTTGGGATTTCGACAAGTGACTCACTGAAAAAACCACATTAATTGTGGGGAGGTAAGCGTGCTCAGCTCTTGTGTTGGGCCCCAGTGTGATACCCTTGATACAATTGATTTAATAATACCTTTGACTAGTCATTCCAGTGTCTGGAATTCCTCAGGGATGGTTTCTGTCAAATTCTTTTTTTCCTGCAAATACACCATATTTTCCTCTGTTTTTTGGCATGTTTTGTGATTTTTTTTTTTTTTTTTTTTTGTGAGAACTGAACAGTTTGAATGTTGTAATGTGGTGACTCTGAAAATCAGATTCTCCACCTCCTCAGTAATTGCTTTTTTGAGGCTTGCAGTCATCCATTTGTATAATGACTTTTCTAAACCAGTTTTGCAAAGTCTGTATTCCTTGTTGTTTGTGGTCACTGAAGTTCTGTCTTACTATCTCTGGACAACTATGACTTGACAGAAATTTAGTATAATGTCTGGATCCCTATCCCCCTCAATAAAGGGAAAAAAACAAGAAAGATTGCAGCCTAAGGGGATAGAAACAAGAGCAAGCATCTGTGCTGTTTCCCGAGGCTACTGCCAGGCTGAGCAAAATGCACAATCCGAAATTGTTGAAGGGCAAGGCTCCCGCTGCCAGCCCTGTTACTAGGCAGCTGCTCTAGGAGGTGGTCCTGTGCCCGCCTCTGGGGATGCTGAGGAGTAGGGGATAGTAGCTGGTTTGCATGCTGTGGTCTCTTCTCCCTTCATCAACCACTGCCCTGGGTGTTTAATGTCTGATGAGGGTCTAAGGTTCAGAATAGTTGATTCTGATGTATTTTTCAGCTTAATGGTTTTGTTGGAAGGACTAACCCTTGGAGCTTTCTACTCTGCCATTTTCCATGTCGGTCACTCCACTGATATGTTTTGGATGTGACCGTACTTCACGCCAGTTGCAGCCAGTTTTTTTCTACTTCCCCACCATTTATCAAACAGTTGTGCTTTTTTGTTCTTGTTTTTGAAGATACTGAAACTGCATTAATGGAATAAAGTCCTTTGCAGCATTTCTCTAACATCCTTCACAAAAATTGTGCATACGTTTTATTTTCTATTATTATTAAGAGATAGGGTCTCACTCTTGTCGCCCAGGTCATAGCTCACTGCAGCCTCGAACTCCTGGACCTAACGATCCTCCTGCCTCAGCCTCCAGAGCAGCTGGGACTATAGACATGCTCCACAACATCCTCTGTAGAGACAGCATCTTGCTGTGTTGCCCAGGCTTCTCTAGAACTGCTGGCCTTAAGCAGTCCTCCTGTTCTGACTTCCCAAAGTGCTGGCATTATGGGCGTGAACCACTGCACCTGGCCTACGCACATCTTTAGAGTGACACTGTCATTTTCTGAGCTGTTGATGGTGTGGTTGCTAAGAATGGTTTTTATTTTTGCAGAACTTAAAGGTTGTTTTCAGTTCTTTCACAGTTTTATAGCTGGAAAATGGTAAGGGAGAACCACATTTTATAGGTCAGGGGAATCGAGGTCTAGAAAACAGGGCTGGCAGAGATGCTGCTTTATTCTTTTCACTTAACTCTGGTTTAATATTCCTGTTGTCTCAGTGACACAGAGCTACAGGTCACTTTCTTACTGTGGTAAGAAAATGAAGAACTCTGAGACAGTTCACAATATGAGTACCTTTTTTTGTTTGAAGTGTATGGAATATTCTGAATATTTGATATAACTATGTAAGTTTGATGATAATTTGCTTTTTATTAAAGGATGAGTCAGAGTTCGCATATGGAATCTGGAGTATGAACTCTGTTACTATAAACTAAGTCAGTCCATAATGTAATTTGTTGATTTTGGTTTCACTTCAACTTAGTAATACCTTTTATTTATATAGTGATTTCTTCTCAGGAGTGGTAGGTACTTTACAGATACTTTATTATACTATAACGTAGGTGTTGGGAAAAATAGAAGTGTTCATGTATTTATAAGTGGAAAAACATCAACACAGGTTTTCTCATTGAGCATAATCACAGAAATCTGTTATCCAAGTCAGGTGTCTGAAGGGTATGCAGGGTGGCAATCCAGGGATCCTTGCTTTTCATAGAGCTGAAACCTTATTTGGTGAAATAGATACAGAAATTGTCAAGAATATGGTAGAAAGAGCTTGATGAAACTTTCTTGTAATTTGTTCACCAAAGTGGGTGAATCCCTGCATTGAAGACAACGTGAAGATGCTGAAAAAACACATCTTGCCCCCTTTTTGCCTTAGGTAAGGTGCCAGTTACGGAGTTCAGATATAGTTATGTTTTAAATGTTTGGCATCCATGAGAGTATTTTATTAATTTTTTGAAAGCTTTTTGTATTGTTAGGAAAGTAGGATCTGTGAAGTTTCATTGTGCACACTCAAGTATGTTGTTATGCTGAGTTTGGTCATATTTGAGAATTTCCCTTTTGATGTTATTGTTAAGCCAAATGTGAAGGCTTGACAGAGTGGTTCTTGGAAAAGCCAGTATTATCACTACTGTCACTTCTGACAGAGATGAAGTAATGTGATGTCTTTCAGTAGCTCATTGTCTTATCGTGAACATTTACAGATCAAAAGCTTGGTTTTTGTTTGTTTGTTTTTTGGCATCCAGTGGTCTTATATTTCCATATCTTAACTGAGTTAAAAGACTTAAGGTAAATCCGAATCTTCTTTTGTTCTTTCTAAATATTCTCTGTAACACATTTAGCCATGAATTATGTGGTGAAACTTCATTGAAAATACTGAATAAAATAATTGGAATACTGTGCCTTTTGATATGTCAGATAGGAATATTGAGTTTCTAGTGGACATTTGAATTTTTGAAAGTTAAAATTACATGCCTGTTGGTTTGGTTTAGTTATTTTAGCAATGAATTATAATATTGATTCAGATATGTAACTTGTTTTTTATTACATAAGTGGAGTCCTCTGAGTAAATTTAGATTTGCAGTTATTTGCCCAGTGATTAATCATAGAATTGGATTTTTTCTGAACTGCTTAGATGAGAAATTTATGTGTTTTAATATGTTACATATGTGCTTCTGTGGTGGCAGCTGAAGGAGAAATAAACTACTTTTAATTTCTTCTGGGAAGAAATTCTGTTTTTGAAAACTTGCCAGAAATCTTCCCTATCAGGTTGAAGATGTTTAGGAGTGATATGGAGGGTAGGTTGGGAGGATGGGATATATACACAAACATAAACACTACTGGACAGCAAATTCATATTGTTTCTCTTTCTTCCTGCAACGAAACAAGTGGTTTTCAGAAGACTTGTGATAGAGAGGAATAGAGACAAAGGCCCTTTGATCATATGATTATTAGAGCTTGATAATTGGTTGTACAATATTTCATTTCTCTCAGAGTTAGCAACATGTTCTGAATTCTCCATTAGTGTTGGCAAGTGAACCTCTCTGTTCCCTTTTGTGTCATTGGTACCATATCGTATCTTACCGAGGGTCACTTTGCTTTGTGCCAATTTCTGATTTTAAGCTTTTGCAAGCTTCCGCCACGTGTACTGCAATGGTGCAATGCCAGTTTTAGGTCTAGACCTTTCTACTTTTTATGGTGCACATTTTAACTTCGATGGGATAGTTAAAAACAGAGGAGGCCACTAGAGGAAGTATAGCCCAAGATTCTTAGGATGACCGCAGATCAGTGCAGAACCCCCAGATACTTTCCCTCCCAGCCACAGAAATTGTGTCAGGACTGTGTTTTTTGAAAGACTCATCCGAAGGAAAGAGTAGTAGATGGCACTGTAGTTGGGATGGAGGAAGATGGGCAAAGGAAGTTTGCTTTGGGCCTGTTGTGCCAGGCCTTGTTCTGAACATCTTCTATACATTTTTCACAGAAACAGGCCGTGTTGTAAGTCTTATTTGCCCTTTTTTTGCAGATTAGTAATTTGGAGCTCAAATGTTTAAAAAAAGTTATTTGTTCTAAATTTAAACTTTGGTAACTCTACAGTAGTGATGCTGTTTTAGAATTGTAGCATTTGGGGTTTGCAATAGATGCTACAAATCTGGTCTCCCATCTTGCTGATGAGAAAACTGAGGCAGTGTTTTATTGCAGTGGTTCAGTAGTTTAGTTTATATTAGAATGGGGACAGGAATGTAGCCTTCTGGTTTGAAGGCTGTCACTCAGTGCCCTGCCCAGCCTGTAGTTGGAACGTTTAAATGCCTACTCTTCGTAGTTCAGGGCTTTCATTGTACCAACATGAAAAGCTATGATGAAAATACCCCTGAAGAAAGAGTCAAAGCCTGGCTCATTTGGTTCTGTTTGTGCTATTCCTTTCTGTTAGTTTTCCTTCTCACAGGCCCCTCAGCTGCAGGTCTGTTGGAGTTTACTAGAGGTCCACTCCAGACCCTGTTTGCCTGGGTATCACCAGTGGAGGCCGCAGAACAGCAAATATTGCTGCCTGATCCTTCCTCTGGAAGCTTTGTCCCAAAGGGGCACCCGCCTGAATGAGGTGTCTGTCGGCCCCTGCTGGGAGGTGTCTCCCAGTCAGGCTACACTCCCAGTCAGGGACCCACTTGAGGAGGCAGTCTGCCCGTTATCGGAGCTCTAATGCCATGCTAGGAGAACCACTGCTCTCTTAGAGCTGTCAGGCAGGGATGTTTAAGTCTGCAGAAGCTGTCTGCTGCCTTTTGTTCAGATATTCCCTGCCCCCAGAGGTGGAATCTAGAGAGGCAGTAGGCCTTGGTGAGTTGCAGTGGGCTCCGCCCAGTTCAGGCTTCCCTGCCGCTTTGTTTATACTGTGAGCACAGAACTGCCTACTCAAGCCTCAGCAATGGTGGACGCCACTCCCCCTGCCAAGCTCCAGGGTCCCAGGTCAATCTCAGACTGCTGTGCTAGCAGTGTGCAAGGCTCCCTGGGTGTGGACCCGCCAAGCCAGGCATGGGAGGGAGTCTCCTGGTCTGCCAGTTGCGAAGACCATGGGAAAAGCACAGTATTTGGGCAGGAGTGTACCCTTCCTCCAGGTACAGTCACTCATGGCTTCCCTTAGCTAGGAAAGGGAAATCCCCTGACCCCTTGCATTTCCTGGGTGAGATGACAGCCCACCCTGCTTCCGCTCGCCCTCTGTGGGCTGCACCCACTCTCCAGCCAGTCCCAATGAGAGGAACCAGGTACCTCAGTTGGAAATGCAGAAATCACCCGTCTTCTGCATCGATCTCACAGGAAGCTGTAGACCAGAGCTGTTCCTATTCGGCCATCTTGGAAGTGACTCTGAGTTCCATCTGTTTGTGAAGCTTTTCCAAGTTCTCCAGCACTCAATGTTGTTCCTGTCCAGACTTGCTATAGTACATCGTGTGTTGTGACATAGTTTGGACACTTATTCTCTTATCTCTGTATCTTTAAATTTATTTTTAAATTGATTTTTATTTATATGTGATCATGAAAAGCTAATTTTTATTCACTGTCTACTCCCCAGTTGAATTATGATTTTGACATTTTTCTTATGCTTTTGTATATAAAATATAAAAAATTTCAACCTACATTGAGAAATGAGACCCAGTACATACATTTATATTTCCATATTGAAACAAAAGTTTGAGAAGCCTTTGTTTACTCCTAATAAAGATGTGTATCTGATCTGTTTTACTGAAAAAGAAGATGGTAGTGGTCCACTGCAAAGACCTCACCACTCACTAATGGGTGCCACACTTTAAAAATCATGTTCTCCAATTACTAGCACAGGGCTAGAGAGAACACAGGTAGTCAGATACTGAATTTCACATATCCCGAGGCCTACTGCTTTGATACTCTTTTTATGATTCCTCAGACTCATTGTGTAGATATAATGTGTTTTGTCATAAATATTTTCATTGCCTTTGATTTGGTTTCAGGGCACATGGTGTTTTCTAGAACAGGTATGAGGGTTAAGCCTTCTCTTTGACTCTTCACCCTTTTTCATCTATGAGATAAACTTGTTTCACCTTTATACTTTGGATTCATCTTTACAGCTCACATTCACTTCTTTGTTGTGTTTATACCCTTACACCCTCACATGGGCTGCTTCCTGTGCCTCCAGAACTTTTCTTATTTTACCAAGTCACATGCTTTTCCCACCTCCGGGAAGCTTTTCCTGCCTGATTTGGCAGTTCTCCTTTGTGTACTGACCTGATCTAACTTAAAATGATACACACTGCATTCTAAAATATGATTTGAAACATGAAACTGGAGCAGTGTATTGAATTTTCTCTTTATGTGTGTTAAAGTTGTGTGGAAACTAATAGTTTGGCTAACTATTTAAATACATTTTCCAAATGATAGATGCACATTCTTTTTTCTTAAATTTTCAAAATTACTTTTATTTATTTATTTATTTTGATAGATGCATATTCTTTTGTGTTTTCATCATTTTTAATTTCTTGGTAAGGTGTACTGTTCTGTACTTTCTGAAACAGTATATACTGAATGTAACTTTTCAAAATGACATATCCTCATAGACACCATGTTTTAGCCATAATCTAGTTTTAGATGTAGATGTTGTGGGCCAGGAGATTTTTAAGTTAAGGAATTACATTAATTCCAGATTGAATTAATTGTTTTCAGTTTACTTTTGTGTAATTTTTATCTTTTTCATAATGGCAGAGTGAAAGGAGTGAAAGGTAGATAGTTATATGTTTTCCATGGTTGACTATGTAAAAATTATTTAATTGCAGGATAGCCATCTCCCAGATTACTTTTTTCCTATTTGCAGATATTTTTGGGTTGCTCACAACATTTAATATATAGTTACTTTTATATTATCAAAATAATAGGCCAAGGGTATCTTTGTAATTTCAGCCTATTATTATTTCACTTGGATGGTGATTTCTGGGTGTGAAAAGAACAAGCCCTCATCTTTTCAAGAATTCATACTAGGTAAGTTGAAGGAGATACTTGCCCCATTGCCTGTGTATTAGTCCATTTTCATGCTGGTGTGAAGAAATACCTGAGACTGGGTCATTTATAAAGAAAAAGAGATTTAATGGACTCTCAGTTCCACATGGCTGGGTAGGCCTTAAAATCATGGTGGAATGCAGAGGATCAGCAAAGGCATGTCTTCCATGGTGGCAGGCAAGAGAGCGTGTGCAGGGGAACTGCCCTTTATAAAACCATCAGATCTCATGAGACTTATTCACTATCACGAGAACAGCATGGGAAAACCCATGCCTATGATTTAGTTACCTCCTACTGGGTCCCTCCCACGACACGTGGGAATTACGAGAGCTACAATTCAAGATGAGATTTGGGTGGGGACAAGAGCCAAACCATATCAAGCCTACAAATTCTTAGTATTGGACAGCTGTTGTTGAGGATATGATGCTATTTCCTAACTCATTCAGGACTTTGTTAATGTTTGACTTTTAATAGACTATCCAACATTGTATATTTAATGTTTTAATGAGATTGGAAGAGCCGTAAAATTCATATGTTGCTGGAAATGTGGGGATGGAAGGTACTATAGACAGAAGTTTTACATCTGAGGAAACTGAGGTCTGGAGAGAATGATCTGTCTCAAGTCATTTCCAACTTAACATCATGGCCAAGACCAGACTCAAGTCTGTAGCTTTACTAGTTTAGTGCTACTTGTAGTATACCGTGGTCTCTCTACAGCAGTTCTGTAATGGATCCATTCTCCCGTGAAATCTCTGTAAAATATTTCCTGTTTTTTGTTTTGTTTTGTTTAGTTTTGTTTTTTTGAGATGGAGTCTCACTCTGTCACCCAGACCAGAGTGCAGTGACGCAATCTCAGCTCACTGCAAGCTCCACCTCCCAGGTTCATGCCATTCTCCTGCCTCAGCCTCCCAAGTAGCTGGGACTGTAGGCGCCGCCACCACGCCTGGCTAATTTTTTTGTATTTTTAATAGAGACGGGGTTTCACCGTGTTAGCCAGGATGGTCTCAATCTCCTGACCTCTTGATTTGCCTGCCTCAGCCTCCCAAAAGTGCTGGGATTACAGGTGTGAGCCACCGTGCCTGGCCACGTTTCCTGTTTTTAATGAAACTTGAGTTTTCATTAATAACCTTACATTGACAGGAATATTGGCTAAAAAATACTGTCTGATATTAACCTTGTTTAGTTCTTAAGCACATCCACTAAAAAAAAATTTTTAATGTTTATTTATTTATTTATTTTGAGATGGGGTCTCACTCTGTCATCCAAGCTGTAGTGGTGCGCTGCCGGCTCACTGCAACTTCCACCTCCCAGGCTCATGTGATCCTCATATCTCCGCCTTCCGAGTAGTTGGGACTATAGTTGCGTACCACCATGCCTGGCTAATTTTTTGTATTTTTGGTAAAGATGGGGTGTTTTAGTCCGTTTTCACACTGTTGATACAGACATATCCAAGACTGGGAAGAAAAAGAGTTTTAATTGGACTTATAGTTGCACATGGCTGGGGAGGGGTCAGAATCATGGGAGGAGGAGAAAGGCACTTCTTATGGGGCGGTGGCAAGAGAAAATGAGAAAGATGCAAAATCAGAAACCCCTGATAAAACTAGATCTCGTAAGACTTACTCACTACCACGAGAACAGTATGGGGGAACCACCCCGATGATTGAAATTATTTCTTACCAGGTTCCTCCCACAACATGTGGAAATTATGGAAGTACAATTCAAGATGACATTTGGGTGGGGACACAGAGCCAAACCATATCACGGGGTTTTGCCATGTTGCCCAAGCTGGTCTTGATCTCCTGAGTCCACCTGCCTTGGCCTCCCCAAAGTGCTGGGATTACAGGCTCGAGCCACCATGCCTGGCCACACCATTGAGTTTTTACTTCAGCTTTTGCAACTTTTATATTTTGAAGTTGTATTTAGTTCTTTTTAAACATCTGCTTAGAGTCTCATCTTTGTTCTTACAATCAATTCATTGTCATTTGTTGACACATATTAGACATTTGTTTTACATCCTGTGCCTGTCAGTAACTTTTTGAGTTTCATTCTGCTGTCTGCATTTCTTCATGGGGCTCTTATTCATGGGGCTTTCTTTTCCTGTGTGTTTTTGTAATTTTTGATTTATGAATTCAAATCTCTTGGCATTGTACTTGTAGGAATTCTTTGTGGGTGGATTGAATTCATCTCATTCCAGAGTGAATTTGTGATTCTGCCTTTTGTGGAGTAGAAGAGGTGGAAGGAGGGCACTCTCAATTTAGGATTTCTTTGAATTCTCGACTGAGGTGTTTTTTTTTTTTTTTTTTTTTTTTTGATCACAGTTTGTGGAAATTTGGGTCACAGACTTTTAGAAGGGCCTAGTTATAGTTATGAGTTTTGGAAGATACTTCTTCTTTCTTCCTGTCTCTACTCCTAAGTGCCAAGGACAAGTCAAGCAAGTTTTCTTGCTGTTTCTTGTAGTGTGGGATTATTACTGGTTCCCTTTTACATTGAAGAGAAACTCTTTGGAGATCTCGGCTTCATGCTCATATTGCCTGTTGTCCTCCCTGTCTTGAGTGGGCCCTAAGTTTTAGCACCTGTTTCCTGCATACCATTCCATTCAGCTGCTGGAAGAGAATTTAAAGGTCGCTAGGGTCAGAAAATACCAGCAGTGGGAAGTCTTTGATGTTTGCTTATCTCTCGTAATTACCCCATCACTTTGTTTTTTGATTCCTGCAGATTATTTTTATCACTAGCTCAGTTAATAGTTATTTTTCGATTTCACCTATCTTTTGATTGTTTTCATCAGAAGGGCCTGAGTATCTAATTACTTCTTCATGATGAATTCTGTAGGAAGGGTACTAAGTCTCATCTTTTGCCTAAGTTACAAAAATGGGCACAGAAGTCAGAAAAAAATGTCTTCTTCCATTTATGTGTGTCATGTGCTCAGACAAAAATAAATTAATTCTGATACCTATGAAGACTCCATAGCAGAAGTACTACTTTTTGTTGTTGTTGTTGTTGTTGGAGTTTTGCTTTTGTTGCCTAGGCTGGAGTGCAGTGGCGCGATCTTGACTCACTGCAGCCTCAGCCTCCCGAGTAGCTGGAATTACAGGCGCCCACCACCACACCTGACTAATTTTTTGTATTTTTAGTAGAGACGGAGTTTCGCCATGTTGGCCAGGCTGGTCTCAAACTCCTGATCTCAGGAGATCCACCACGCCTGGCCTGGAGCAGAACTTCTTAACTCACCATCATGCCTTCCCTTTATCCCAGTAAAGAACCACTGATTTCATAAAAGCTATTGTTAGTTTTGATAGGGTCATACTTCTTAAATGTGGTAATGGAGCTATTATTATTGAATGTTTACTTTTTCTAGGCTCACTTTAAATTTTTGGGTGATTGTATGACTATTA